>NC_052058.2:100517837-100846171 GCF_903992535.2 Arvicola amphibius | reverse complement strand
ATTGACTGTTCAGCTTTTTAGTAGACCAATCAGGTGTTTTAGGCAGGTGAAGTAACACAGCTTCACAGAGTTAAACTAATGCAACAGAAAAGAAAGCAGCACATCTTTTCATCATTAAATAAATATTCCACAGCATAAAAAAATGTAACACGTCTTCCACTGATATCCACAGCAACAGTCCCTCACAGACGTGCCCAGAGGCCAAATGGGTTCTAGACAATCCCTCACTGAGACTCTTCCCAGATGATCCTAGGCTGTGTTAAGTACAGGGAAAGGGGGATGACAGGAGAGGGTGAAGAAAAGAGACGGAAGAGGGTATGAAGGGGACTTGCACAGCATACGATATATACTTGCATGAAACCTTAAAAATAATATATTTTTTAAAATCTTCAAAGTCAGGAGCGTGGTCAAGACTCAGAGCAGAGCTGGTTGCCTCAAAACCTGGCACACAACAAGTGGCACTTAATTGCTTCTTCCAGCAGCAAGTCACAGCTTGTGTGACTTCAACAGAACCATTAATGGATTCTTCATCTGGGATCCCATCTACTTTGTTCCTGAGATCTCCCTTCGGTTATTTGCTGAACTCAGTCTCATTTCCATTACTCCTGGTGGAACATTAGCAGCTGGTCATTCAGTCAATCCTCACAGATGCTCTCTGAGGGTGAGGATATAGTTGGAGCACAATAGCTCCAGACTGAACCCCCTGGGGCTTTTCCACATGGTGGAAGGAACTGCAATTTGTTCTTCAGCCTTCTGTGTGCCCAGTGCATATCTTAGCATGTTTCAGTGTGTGCAGAGGTATGACTTGCATTGGATAAGGGAGTGGAGAGGCTGTATTTCCCTTGGCAGGTCCCTAGGCAATCACACTAGGCTACGTTCCGTCCTGCTCCACACTAGGCCACGTTCCGTCCTGCTCCACACTAGGCCACGTTCCGTCCTGCTCCACATTAGGCCACGTTCCGTCCTGCTCCACACTAGGCCTAAGCAGGTCTGTCAAGTGACTTTGCTGTGGTTCATCTTTCAGCTGCCCCCCCCCCAACGTCCATGGTCCACCTCTGGGGTGCCACAAGCTGTTCATTTGCTCCATCCACTTGCCTTCCCAAATTGCTTGCCCAGCCCCCAGACAGTTTATCTGAAAAGACATCCTCTAATTGACAGAACTGAAGAAAAGGTGTTTTCCCATGCTGCTTAGAAGCAGTAAGCTCATCTGTACCAGACAGCTCAATGTAGATTGTCTTATGGCAGAAATGTGTCTGTCCAGGGATGTTGCTCAGTTAGAACACTTGTCTACTATGCACAAGGTCCTGGGTTTAATCCCTAACTGTGGGTGTGGCCATGTATGCCTGTCATTTCAGCACTCTGAAGACGGAGGCAGGAGGATGAGGTGTTCTGGACCATCTTGGGTTACATAGTTAAGTTTGAGGCCAAACTGGGCTGCGTGAGACCCTGTTTCAGAAAAAAAGAAAGAGGAAGAGGAAAAAAGGAGAAGGAGGAAAGGGGGTGAAGAATGGGAAATCCAGGGTCTACTGAAGCAGATAAAGAACGCAGACTGGAAAGCAAAGACATTTGCACTTTTGACCTCTCTGACAGGGCCCTTTGCCCATGAACTTGGCTGCACTTCAAGGAAGAAGGCCGACTTGCCAGTCTTCAGAAAGAAGACTCCAGGTGGACTCCAGCCCTTTGCTCTCAGTCCATCCAGACCCCTGTGATGGGCTCTGCTCTCAGCTGTCCAGTCTATAGCCAGGATGGTTCTAAAAAGGAGAGAGGCTGGGGGAGTTTCTCTGCCCTCAGGGAACCCCCACCTCCAACCCCCTGCTGAGGGCTAAGACAGTGGGCCCAGGGCTCTGTGTGAGGTGTGGCTTCACTCACTAACACACACTAAGTCCCCACTGGGCTCCCGGTCGGGCCAGTGGCACCTAACACAGCTCTCTGAGCCACACAACAGATTTTTTGGGCTAAGACCAGCATCTGGCGGACGCTTGGTTGTATTGGTCAGATGAACAGAGCTGCTCACCTGACGCAGCTAAGAGGACCCAACAAGGCCACGTTCCCACAGAGTCCTGGCTCAGCTCCAGCCTCTGCTTGGGTTTTAAGCAGCTCAGCTTCTCCTTCTCCCAGTCCACTGGCATGTGCCTGAAGCCACATCTAACACTGCCTGCTGCCCACTCGTTCACGAAGCAGGAGCAGATACTACCAACCTGGAGGCCAATACTGTGAGGGACCCTGGCCACCGCTGTCATGGGACCAGAACCTCTGCTGCTGCAGTAAGGGTATCCTTGGAGCCTTAGTGCCCTGGCCAGCCCTAGGGGGAGACAGAAACCTGCCCAGGTTGTTACTGTACAAATATTTGCTAGGTTCCTGACACAGTCACCAAAGATCATGCATTGGAGAAAACTGGGTGGGGTCATCAAAGTCCCGTAGCTGGCTGTGCACAGTTGAAGGGTCCCTTGGCAGCGTATGCTGGGCTCTCCAAGTTAAACTTTGTATGATTTTTATCTCTCTCTCTCTCTCTCTCTCTCTCTCTCTCTCTCTCTCTCTCTCTCTCTCTCACACACACACACACACACACACTCACAAAACCTGATCTTCATGAAAGCCTGCAAGCCTTTGTTCTGGGCCCTGGCTCCACATTACTATCTCTGTGTCCCTCTGGGCCCTCCTCAAACTCTCCTGTGCTCCCCTCTGGGCTCTCCGCAGACTGTCGGTTTAGGCTCAGTAGCAGCTCTCACTCTTGTGCCCTGTGCTGAACCTCCCTCCACAGCCTTGCTGTCCCCTGAAGCTGGACTAACTTGGAGTTACTGCAATCTACAAGCCTGTCTGCAGCCTTCTCTCCTGGCCTCCGGGTGAATTCAGGTCCTGCAACTCAGAATGGGGCCACATAAAAATCTGGCCCCAAGAGTAGATGTGGGGAAGGAGCATGGCGTAAAACAGGCTCAGGGCATTGCTGGGCATGTCCCTAGCCGCAATGCCCAGTGTGCCACTTAAGGGTCAAAAACCTAGCAGCAGGATGTATGAGAGAGGGAGCCCTTAGCAGGAGGAGAAGCTGTGTTAACAAATGAAGCTGAGCCCCTCCCATAAGGCCCTGTTTTCATCTATTCATTTTCCTGGGAGGTCTCCAGTCATATTCAGCTCCTGGAGGCTCTTCCCACCCTAGGTACCCTGACAGACACAGAACATAGGCCAGCAATCAAATGTCTTGCAAACAAAAGCCATGTGTGAGGGCCTGTCTGCTCTCACTTTGTCTAGCATAGGCCTGGCAAGCAGTAGGTCTTTCACAAAGCCTGACAGGTTTAAACAGTTCTAGTGTTTCCAGGGTGCTGGAACAGGTGTGAACAGTTCTAGTGTGTTTCTAGAGGTGCTGGAACAGGTGTGAACAGTCCTAGTGTGTTTCCAGGAGTGCTGGAATAGTGTGAACAGTTCTAGTGTGTTTCCAGGAGTGCTGGAATAGTGTGAACAGTTCTAGTGTGTTTCCAGGAGTGCTGGAATAGTGTGAACAGTTCTAGTGTGTTTCCAGGAGTGCTGGAATAGTGTGAACAGTTTTAGTGTGTTTCCAGGGGTACTGGAGCAGGTGTGAACAGTTCTACTGTGTTTTTAGGAGTGCTGAACAGGTGTGAACAGTTCTAGTGTGTTTCCAGGGGTGCTGGAGCAGGTGTGAACAGTTCTAGTGTGTTTTCAGGGGTGCTGGAATAGTGTGAACAGTCCTAGTATGTTTCTGAGGTGCTGGAACAGAGCTCTTTAAACTATTTCAACTCCTGATCCCCCTTGGCCTCTTAGAAATGATTACACAAACTTGGCACATAGGTTCATAGATACACAAAGCAGGTCAGAGACCCAAACACCTACTCATAATAAATCATAAAGACGCTTATTTATGTTCATGTATTTACTTTATGTGTGTATGTGTGCCCATGTACAACGGCGCAAGTGTGGAGGTCAGAGGACAGCTTTCAGGAGTCAGTTCTTTCCTTTTTCCATGCAGGTCCCAGGGAACCAAACACAGGTTCCTAGCCTTGGCAGCAAGCACACTTACCTGCTTAGCTGCCCCTACAGGCCCGGAACTGATTTGTAATCGTTTTTGGTGTACATTTAATCCCATCTATTAAAAATGAAAGCAAATTTCCACTAATATGCCGGATAGGTTATTGATTTTTACAGGAAGAACTGGATCTTGGGCTGGGAACGTAGTTCAGTCAATAGTGTGCTTGGCCAGGACACGTGTCTCCCTGGGTTTGAGCCCCATGTAAAATGGAGTAGTTATGGATTCCTGTAGTTCCAGCTTCTGAGAAGTAGAGGCAGGAAGATCAAGGTCATCAGTGGCTACATAGTGAGTTCAAGGTCAGCCCAGTATACTTGATATGCTGCCTTAGAATTAAAATAGGTAAATAAAACTTCTCACTTCCCTCTGAAATAAATAGATCTTGGATAAGTTTTTGATTCTGTAGGACACGGAATATCTTACAATTTTTAAAGTTGATCAAATTTTGATTTTAGAGTGTTAGCGCTAAGAATGCTGCAGCATACAGATGAAGACAATAAGACAGAATATGTGCGGCTAGGGCCACCTCAGAGATTGTTGGATCTGTGATGCTCAGATCCTGACAGACACAGAACTCCAGCGCCAGGGCTCCTGTGATGATCCCAGGAAGGAAGTGAGTAACCGAGGCCTGTGTCTCACCTGCGGCAGGAGACAGGCAGCCTGCCCACCATGCAGCAGTAGCACCCGTATGACGAATGGTGCTGGAGTTCCTCCAGGCCCTGGGCATGCCAGGTGGGAGGCAGGTATGGCCAGGGCCAGACTCCATCATGACCTGGGACTGCAGCTCTCTCCTAAGCCTTTCCTTCGGCCCAGCTGCAGGCCCGTCCCTTTCCCTAACCCCATTTTCAGAGCGAAGGAACCGTGCCTCAGAAAGTCAGTAATTGGTCACAGTTGTAGATTGAAACGGGCCTCTGCCATGTCAGCTGTGTGACCAGGGGGAAACTGTTTAATGTCTCTGGGCTTTCTCTGCTCTTTGTAAAACAGATCAGATCAGGATGCCACTTGCAAGGCCATTGAGAGAACTGGATGAGACATACTCAGAGAACACAGCAAAGGGGGCTAGAAAGGCAGCTTAGTCAATAAGGAGCTTGCCACGAAAACATGAGGACCTGGGCTCAATCCCCAGAACCCAAAATGTGTAATTCACTAGCTCCTGGAAACAGAGGCGGGAGGATGGATCCCTGGGGCTCAGCGACTAGCCTACCTAAACTATTTAGCTGGTTTCAGGGCAGTGAAAGACCCTGTCTCAAAAAAAATGTGATGGCACCTGAGGAACGATACGCACGTCATGTCATCTGATCTCTGTATGCGCATCCACACAAGTCTATGTACACCTGGACAGACACACACACATGCACAGACACATACATGTATACATGCACATAGACATGGACTTACACAGAACCCTCAGAATGTCTGCACGCGGAAGGGACAGCTGCTACTTTCCTGCACACACTGTGTGTCCCTGGAGATCGCCCTGCTGTGTGTGTCTGGGACTGATAAGTGGGTGGATGAAGAAGAAGTCAGTGGGTGGCATTCTCCCCAAATGCTAATGGCACCAATGGGAAGTCATGATGGGGCCTTAGGGGACAGAGGCAGTCTGTGATAGCTGGCTTTGACAGCTGCATCATTGAGAATCACCTGGGAAGAGGATGACAGTCTCAGTGAGGGCTTGCCTAGATAGGGAGGACCTGTGGGCGTGTCTGTGGGGAGCGTCCTGATTGGGGAAGTGGATGTGGGAAGACCCACCCTGAGAATGGCTGGCCCCATTCTCTGTTTGGGGCCCTGGACTATATAAGACAAAGAAATCTGGCTGAGCACGACGACTCACATGCATTCCTGGATCTCCGTTCTTGACCAACTCTTTCAAGTTCCTGACCTTAATTAACTTCCCCACTGTGATGCACTGCAACCCAGAACTATGAACTAAAATACACCCTTCCTCCCATAAGTGGCTTTTTAAAAGATGTATTTGTTGTTTATGTGTATGTGTGCATGCCTGTGGGAGTTTATGTGTGCCATGTATGTGCAGGAACCTGAGGACATTAAAAGAAGTCATTAGTTTCTTCAGGACCAGCATCAGAGGCAATTGGAAGCTGCCACACGGGGGCAGGGGGGCAGGATACATGTTCGTTGCAAGAAGAGTAAACTCTCTTAGCCACTGAGCCATCTCTCCAGCCCTACCCCACCCCCAACCCAACACACACACATACACACACACTCACACACGCACACTCACACACGCGCACACGCACACACACACACTCGCACACGCACACTCACACACGCGCACACGCACACACTCACACACACACACTCACACACACCAAGCTGCTTTTGCTAGCGTTTCTACAACAGCTGAAATGAAACTAGGGCAGGTGCTGACAAGGGGCCCTAAGTGAGGTGCCTGGCTGGAACTTACTCTTCCTATGCACACACAGAACCAGGTACACTGGAGGGCTGGGGTTGGCACAACCCACGCAGTGGGAGGCACTTCCTGTGAATTCCGGTGACCACAGGTGACCTCGCTTTGCCACCTCTGTCTGTCTGACCTCGGGCACTGGCCTCTCGGCTGAAAAGAGGAAAAACAGAAGCAGTGGGCAAGGGTGTTGCGCCATTGGGGTGGAAAGGTGCTACGCGGGAGGCCGTCAACAGATGGGGAAGTCGGGACTCAAAGGCTGTTGAAGGCCAGCCATCCGTTGAAAGGGCCTTTCTGTGTCACTCATTTTCCAGAGCCACATAAGTACCTGAGCACTTGCACCTGCCACACTGCCGGGACTTCCTAGATCAGCACTTAATAAAGTCACCCAAGCACAGCACCACTCTTGGGCTCAATGCACCATGCCACAGAAGCTGGGGCCGCTCCCTGAGAAGACAGCATGGAAGATCTGACTAGGGGTTTCCTGGCCCCTGAGAGCGGGAGGTCCCTCCTCACTATTCCACACAACTTGTGCAGTTGCTTTCAGCCCGGGGGTGCTCATTCTGACACCCCAGAACAGACATTCTGAGGTGTCCCCAAAGATCTGGAGACTCTGGAAACAAAAAGGCCAGAAAAAACATGGAGGGAGGGTCACAAGGTGCCCCTCACTCAGTTCCCCTCAAACTTCAGGCAGCTACTTATTGATCCTCACCATCAGTAGGAGTGTGTGTGTGTGTGTTACAGTTGTCATCTGTGGAGGCCAGGATTCAACATCTTGTGTCTTCCTTCCTCAATCTCTCTCCTTGCTGCTTTTGAGACAGGGTCTCTCTCCATGCTGCTTTTGAGACAGGGTCTTTTACTGTACTTGAAACTTACCAACCCAGTTAGACTGGCTGACTCAGTGGTCCCCAGGGGTCTGTCCCCATCCCCACCCCACTCTGGGATTAAAAGGGCACCTGAGTTTTTTTTTTTTTTTTTTTTTTTTTTTTACATGGATTCTGGGAGAGGAGCTTGGGTCATCATACTTTCCCAGCAAGCACTTCACCAGGCTGTCTCTCAAGGAGGATTTCAAGCAGAGGAATGAATTCTGTCTATCCAAGCACACACATGGGACTGCACAGAACCATCTACACTCCAGCTAAAGTGAGATGACCAGCCTGGCCAGACAAGAGTCATGGGTAGGAATTCAGCAATAAGGATACAAGGCATCTGGGCTGCCCCTCAACCTTACCTACTGGCCCTAATGCCCAGTTCCATTTACCTTTCTCCTCAGAAGCCAGGATGGGGTTGGCAGAGCCACCGGATACCTTGTGAAGGACATCTGTTAGCACTGGACTTGCTCCCCCATGGTGTAGGCTGTGTGATTAGGAATCCAGGAAGTTCAACAGCCTAGGATCACTTGGCCACCGCAGTAGCGGGTGCCAGGGTAAACAGGGCCTGGCACAGGGTTGCAGAGCTTTGTCCCAGGGCAAACACTGCCCTTTGCCAAATAGGGAATTGTTTTCGCCAAAGCAGGAGAAGGGCAGTTCCGCCAAACTCATTGACCACTCACCCCACCCCAGTTCCTGACATTACTCTTGCTAACCCTGCACTCATGACCAGGGAGTGGGCAGGCTCTTCTGACCATGAGCAGAAGACATAAAAGTTACTGAGAGAGAAAAAAAAAAGCCAGAAAAATGAGTAACAGAAGTCATGAAGCTTTTTAGAATATAAAGCCACTGACCACCAATGCATCCGACTCCCTGTACCCTCCACTGCTTCCAAACATACTTTCTATTTCAAAGAGCCCTACCAGCTTGGTAGGCAGGGAGGCCCGAGCCAGCCTACTCTCCAGGAAAATGGATGCAAATCTGCAAATCCTGAAGAAAGGGAGTGTTCTGTGATATGGAAAGCCAGGGTTCCTGGGTGTTGGGAGTATCTCCACTCTGCCTGAGGCAGATCACCAGCTCTGTGAGCCTCAGTTTCCCTATCTATGAATTGGAGGCATGGGACATCACTTAAAGGAGAGCCTGAATTTCAGAAGAACCTGGTAGATGGTTCAGAGAGTAACGGCTATTGCTGCTGAGCCCAGGGTTCTAGGTTTAACTACTAGAACCCAGGTGGCAGGCGGAGAGAATTGACTCTCTGAAAAAAATCTGTCCTCTGTTTACTCTCTCTCTCTCTCTCTCCTCTCTCTCTCTCCTCTTCCTCTCCTCTCTCCTCATCCTCCTCGTCCTCCCTCCTCTCCTCTCTCCCATCCTCCCTTCTCTCTCTTCTCTCTCCACCCAACCACCCCCCCCATTCACACACCTGCACTCTCACATACACATTACAATATGTAATCTTTTAGGGGTGTTGGGGGTGGTGGGTGGGTTTATTTATACCATAAATTAAATTTAGTATCAACAGGTGGTATGTGATTGTGTAGGTGGATGTAGTATTGTGTAGTGTATGTAGTGTGGAGTGTGTCTGTGTAGTGTGTGTGTGTGTAGTGTGAGTGTAGTACAGTGGGTGTGTGTTTGTGTGTGTGATTTTTATTTACTTACTGAGGGGGTGGCATGCCAGAGGCCTGAGAACAACATGCAGCAATGCATCCTTATCCTTCCACTGAATGGGTCCCAGAGACTGAACTTCAAGTCTTCAGACTTGGGCAGCAGCCCCTTTACCCACTGACCATCTTACCAGGCCCTTGGTCTAGATATGAAGGTAGTACAACACCCCACATTGTCCCTCGTATGTGACTGCCCTTTGCACCCTATCCAGACACTCCGCACCAGATACCCACCCACATCTGTCACCTCGGTTTGCTCCAGCCCCCTGTACGGGGTAGAACTATTCCCAGAGAGCTTCAAAACCCTCACATTCAATCACAGAGCTTAATGCTTGCAGACCTGTGTGTGCAGGGGGCTCCCCACCACACAGCCATGAGTGGCACATAGGGTCTCTGCACACTCACTAGGTGTTCATAGAGTCATACATAGTAGGGAGAGGGGGTGGCATGGTCACGGAGAAGAAGCCATTTTGTGAGACCCCTGTCGCCCAGGCTGCAGCCTTAGAGTCCATGGTGCCACCAGCCCTCCAGGCTTTGCTTCCTCTCTTCAGAGCAGCCAGCACCTCCTCGGGGTCTCCACCAGCTACACTGCCTTAAGGGCAGCCCAGATGCTGGGACACTTGACCTCCAGCTCCGAGCAGCCACTTAAGACCCAAGCTATCTAGTGCTTCCATCTGAGCTGCTCTTGGTGACTGTGATAGGTGACCACAGGGTCAAGCCTCATGCTAGTGGAAAGCTAGTGATGTGCGCCCCTGTCTTGTTGACCAGAATCAGTCACAAGGTGCCACCTAACCTCAGAGGCCCTGAGTTTAGTTCTCCATGCTCACAGTCCTTCTCTGTTGCAGCCCAAACAGATATCATGGCAGAAAACAGTATGCAGGACTGGGGGGGGGGTGGGGTGCTTGCTTGTACAAGTGTGAGGACCTGAATTTGATCCCCAGAACTCACATAGAAAAAGCAGGTGCCATGGCACAGGCTTGCAGTCCCAGTGCTGGGGAGGTAGAGATCCCTGGGGCTCAATGCGCAGGTAGCATTGCTCACTTGCTGAGTTCCAAGCTAAGGCAGAGACCCCGTTTCAGGAAAAAAAAAAGGTTCCCAAGGACAGCACCCAGGATTAACCTCTAGTCTGTACAAGGGCATGCATGCACTCCTACACACACACACACACACACACACACATGCATGTGTGCACTTTCATACCTGCATGTACCCGCACATATGAACATATACATGAATATACACATATGTATGCGCACACAAACACACACACCATAAACCAGTAGCTTTCATTCTTTTACAGTTCTGAAAGGCCAGCCAGGGCTCAGATGATCCCAATAGCTCCAGGAACACCCACAAACCTCAGTTACTGACTCCTTCCTCTCCCCCATTTTCAAAACCACACATACACAAAAGTACCCACTTCCCTGTGTGACCTCTGCCTTCCTCTTAACAGTCCATTTGTATCTACCAGACCATCCATGACCGTCTTCCCATTTTCAAGTTCCTTAATTAATTCACATGGACAAAATTTGAGACAAGATCTCATGTAGCTCAGGCTGAGGCTAACCTTGAACTCTTGAACCTTCTGTTTCTCTCTCATAAAGTCAGAAATTAAAAGCTTTCAGCACTGTGCCTGCTTTATTGTTGCTGAGGCCCAAATCCAGGGGTTTGGTGAGTGTCGTCAAGCCCTCTGCCAGATGGGTCACAGCCCTAGCCCACCTTTTCTGAGCATTCTGAGGACATTTTAAGAACTGCCGTTCAGTTCCCCTCCTCTGTGCTATTATTGTTCATGTGGCCTCTGTTGGGACTTCAGGGCCAGCACTGGTGAGAACATCCCTACCCAGCAGGTTGCCTGGGAAGTCTGCAGGGAGGGGCAGAGGAGGAGACTATGAATGACAAACTTGAACTTGGCAAAAGCAAAAAGTGGCGTGAGAACAGAGAGCCCAGGAGAAGGTGGGTGGACAGGACAATCGGCTCAGAAACAGCCAGTGGGGACATGAACTCCTGAAGTGGCAATTATTAGCACAGCACGGGGCCTTCATGCCTAGGCATGGAGGGACTGTGAGTGGGAGACATGAGCAAAGATAGGGCAACAGAAACAGACTGAAGTCTTTCACTCTCCTGGGCCCTCCCCCACTCCGCAAGCCGTGGGGACAGAACCTGTGTCTGCCCTCCCAGTGCTGCGGTCAGCAAGCATGTACCACCACACAGAGGTTTGTGGTTTGGGGGAGGGGGTTGCCTTTTTTAATGTAGGATCTGGGAATTAAACCCTGATCCTTGGCTTGCACAGCCAACACTTTCCAGACTGTGCCGCCATCTCCCCCAGCTCCTGTTCTTTATTTACATTAATACCTCAGGAGGTCCCTACACCTTCTTTGTAGTGCCACACAGATGGGGGAACACAGGAGCTCCTGAACCAAGTTCACACAGCCAGGTAGCTGGCTGGGACAGAATTTACAAGCCTGTTTGGTGGGTTCTGAAAGCAACTGCCATCTTGGGGCAGCCCATTCTGAGCTAAGCTTTCCACACTCCCCTGCTTTGCAGTCCTGTCCCCGTCTCTTTAGATGTTAGATCTCATCAGCAAAGCAAAGATTCCAGAGCTGCTCTCATCTCCCTCTCTTCCTCAGGCAGCCCTGGAATCAGGGAAGATTTCCTGAAGGGAATTGGTGTCTGAAGTTCCTCCAGCTGACAAGACAGTCCCTGTGGTGTGGCCAAAAGATGACCCAGCATGAAGAGGGAGAGGCATAGATGACTCCATGGCCCAAAATGAGAATTGAAGAAGTCTGCAGAATTGCGTGAATTGCCCACAAGATACCTGCCAAGTCTGGGGCAGGAGTAAATGGGTTTGCACGCCTGTGTGTGCCTACATTGAACTTCACCAACCCATTATATGCAGGCTGCCACAAGGGGCTGGATTTGGGACTGTAGAGGACGGACCTCACCAGGGCCTTCATCCCAGATACCCGTTCTGGATCACTCACCTAGGTAGTCATTAGCCATCATTCCTGTTCATACCTGTCTGTTCCCTCATCCAGTTCCCAGTGTGCCAGGCATTGTGCAAGGCTCAACGGACAAAAGCCACAGCATCTCGAGGATCCTGCGTGTCCTGAGAACCTCGAAGAACACACAGTAAGGCACTAGATATAGGTACCCCTGGGCAAGCTCGCCGCAGTGACAAAGACTAATGCCTGGAGCTCAGGAACACACAGCCGAGGAATTGGTATCTGCCTAAGAGAAATATTTAACCACTGGTTTAAAAAGCCAAGCAAGATTTTTACACCTGATCACCTCTGCAAATAATTTTTTTTTTGTTAATGTGGAGTTAAACATGACACTCAAAATTGGTGTTTAGATCCCAATTGAACTGAAGACTGGCTAAGAAAACCAACCACTCGAAGTCATTCTCAAAAACCCTGATTCTCAGAGCCGTGGCCAAAAGGCCTGGGGGCTTCCCAGTTTCCAAGATGTCTGAGAAAGGTGTGGTCCTGGTGCTCTGTAGCCACAGCCAAGTCCAAGGCCCAGATTTTGGGTTATATGGGCAAGGGAGACGGCTCCGTCAGTAAAGTACTTGTCATGCAAGCATGGGGAACTCAAATTTGATCCTCAGAATCACACAAATCAGCAAGGCCGGGTGGAGCCTGTTTGTAATCCCAGCACCGGTAATCCCAGCCAGGACAGCCAATTAGTGAGTTTCTCCCAGGCCAATGAGAGATCCTGTCTCTGAAAATAAGGCGGAGGGCCAATGAGATGGCTCAGCAGGTAAAGGCACATGCCACAAAACCCGGTGACCTGAATCAATCCCTAGAACCCACATGGTGGAAGGAAAAGAACGAACTCCCAAAAGCTGTCCTCTGGACTCCATGCACAACCATGCATGCACCCACACACATGCCATGCATGTGCATGTAAAATAAATACACAAAAATCTAATTATAAAACAAACTTTTAAAAACGAGGGTGGGGTCGGGCAGTGGTGGCGCACGCCTTTAATCCCAGCACTCAGGAGGCGAGGGCAGGCGGATCTCTGTGAGTTCAAGGCCAGCCTGGGATACAAGAGCTAGTTTCCAGGACAAGGGCTCCAAAACTACAGAGAAACACTGTCTGGGGGAAAAAAAGGAGGGGGTGGGGAGGGATTGAGGGTGCAATCCAGACCTCTGGCCTCCATGTGTACATTACTTGACTGCACTACATGCGTCTGCATGCTTTGCACACACACGGACAGGAGTGCTGGTGTCTGGCCTTCCTTTGGTTCTAGGTTTCTGGACCAATGGTCCTTTGGGGAAGCTGTGCCACCTCCCAGGGCACGTTTAAGAAGGCAGCCCATGTGTTGCCCCTGGCTTCACAAGGCCATTTCCCTCTCCTTCTCACATCTGGGGGAACAGCCTTTCTTGGCTGTTCTCTGTCACACAGGGTGGTGGAAGAGACGTTTCCTGACAAGTAGCTACTGGTGACGTTTCTGCAAACGTTGTAGGACTATGGGACAGAGATGCTCCGACAGCATCTCTGGGTAGGCTAAAAGAAAATACTACGGAAGACCCCACAAATCGTGCTGTAGTCAATTACCTCTCTGTTATAATCTCAATATGAAATGTCCCCCAAAGGCTCCTGTATTTGAAAACTTGCCTACTCCCCACCCCCAGAAGAGGACGCTGTTTGGTATGCTATAACACATTCAGAAGGTGGATGATTACCGGAGGAAGTGAGCCCATGTGAGGAGAGTAGCCTGTGTGAGGGAGGGTGGCCTGTTCCCTGACCCTCAGTGTCCTCCTCCACAGTCTCTAGAACAGTGCTTGTCATTTGGGGCTGAGTGTGCCTGAGGGGGGAAAACTCTAAGTGAAGGCTGGGGAAACAGCATGGTGGGGTAGAGCGCTTACCCGGCCCACCACAACAACTTCCGTCTGATCCCAGCACTCTAGAAACCAAGTCTGGTAGTGCACACCTGTAATCCGGCACCGGGGATGGTGGAGGCAGGATGCTTTGAAGTTCAGGGTTGTCCTCGACTACTGGACCAGCCTCAGCTACAAGACAAAAGCTTGTTTTCCGAAAGCAAACCGGTGAGCGTCCCTGTCCCTCAGCACACGCTCAGCTCATCCTACTGTTCTCCTTCGTGCACGGAAGCAGCTTTATCGCTGCATCTCTGGTTGGCAGCCAGAACGTCCAAGTCCATTCAATCAGCTGCCTATTGAGAAACCATCCTCCGCCCCTGGCACTGGCTTCCCGTCTGTGGCCTGGAGAGACGATAGTCAGCTCTCTGGCAGCTGGTGACTGGGTGACTCCCTGTTCTTAACCCCCCCCCCCCCCTCCAGCCACCTTCCCCAGCCTCCAGCAAACACCGGGGAAGTAAAGGCTTTGCATTCCCAGCAGCCCTGGCTCCACGGCAACCATGTGACTTGCTCGACAATGAGACACAGCAAGAGTTCCTGGGAGACCCCCTTGCTTGCCCTTGGAGCAGAGAGGCCCATGCTGTCACCCCAAGGCAACTAGCAGGCACAGTGCTGATCAGGAGGAGGGAAAGAACCTAGTTGCTGATGGCATCACCCATCAATGATTAAAACCAGTAATCATCCACTTCCAAAACATGTACTGTGATAGAAAAGTTTGGAGGCTGGGGCGATAGCTCAGTTGGTACGAGTTTGCCTAGCACACATGAGACTCGGGCTTGAGACCCCGCACTTCTTAAAACAGAATACTATGACGCCTACCTATAATCCTAACATTCTCAGTCTGATAAGTGATAAAAAATTTTAAAATATATTTGTTAGCTGTGGTGACACTAGTCTTTCATACCAAAATTTGGGAGCCAGAGGCAGGTGGATGGCTTTGAGTTTAAGGGCTACCTGGGCTATATAACAAGCTCCAGCCAGTCAGGACTAGAAACCTTGTCAATCATACCAAACACTTTTTGAGCCTCAGGGAGAAGAAGGAAATTGATAATCAACACATTTCTTTTTTTAAAAAAAAAATTGCATTTCGGTGTGGGAGGGGTGGGTGTACATGGAGGTCAGGACAACCTGAGGAAGTCATCTCTCTCCTTCACCATGAGGGTCCTGGGAGATCAAACTCAATCGTCAGGGGTTTACCCGCTGAGCCATCGCAGCAGCCCCAAGAATGTGCTCTCTAGCTAGGGACCATTGAGCTCTGTATCACCACTTTCCACACCTTGTCAGGCCCGCTCAGGCTCACACACGGGAAACTGAAGGACAGCTATTGCAGTGTGCTTCCGGGGTCCATACTGCGGGGAAGTGGAGGGCCCGCCTCCTCCCCACAGGTAACTGCCTTGGGATGTGGACCCCGGGATGTTTCACTGTCTCCCTGAAAGGAGCCATCCACTCTCATCTGAGTCTCTTCCTTTGTCCCAGCCACGCTGGCCCCTCCAGCTCAGTTCAGGACACCCCGTTTCTCTGTAGGCATTGATTCAAAGCTCCCAGGTCAGCCTTCATTTCTGATATTGCTGGGAATCAGTTCGTCTTCTCTGCCCGCTAAAGAAACTCTGACGTTCAGCAGGCAACCGAGCAACCTCAGGCACCACGTCTGAGTCAGGGACTGATGAAAGGCGTGTCCTGGGGGGGGGGGGGGGGGATGAGGAAACACGCGTGCAGCAGACACAGAGAAAAGACCCTCAGCAAAGCGAGGAAATCCAAAGCCTCCAGTCTCTCCGCCAGGCCTGGGGGTGTTGAAGCCTGTGAAGAGTCTTCCTCTGCTACACTAGGGTTGGTCAGTGTGAAGACAGGGATGGTTGGCTGGTCGGTAACTTTCCGTGGGACATGTCCTGATGTGGCCGTGAACTGCTTGAGCCTACAGGCCTTGTTTGAAGTGGCCAGCCTTTTGTCTCCGATCAGGGGATTAAGGAAGAAACTGGCCATCTTGGAAATGGGACCCTTCATTTCCTAACATGGCCCTCTGCCTGCCCTGCCTGCTGCCTGCCAGGGGCCTGTCTAATTCCTAGCTCCTCTCAAGCTCTCTCAGACTTTCAGTAGCTACCACGTACAGGGAACACCACACTGTCTCCATCACTAACCGAGGGGTGTGTTGTTGTTGTTGCTGTTGTTGTTTTGAGCAGGGACTCATGCAGCCCAGGTAGTCTTCAAACCTTCAGAGCTGAGGGTGACCCTTGAACATCTGAGCTTCTGGCCTCCACCTTCCAAGAGCTGGGATCAGAAGAGGCGCACCACCCAAACCTGGTTTATGTGGGAATCGAACCCAGGGCTTCATACATGTTAAGGACAGCCCTTAACAATTGAGATGCACCCTTGGTCCCAGACAGGTGTTTTATTCCTTCTTTACAAATGAGAAACTGAGGCTCACAGGGCTGCATCGGCGCCTCTGCTGCCCTGCTAGTAATTGGAGCAGTCAGGACAAACAGGTGGCCAGCTTCCGGGTGAAGGTCAGGCCCCTCTCCTTCCCGACCTGCAAATAGCTTTGACCTTCCCTGGCCTGCCTTTGAACCTTCCTCCCGGTTCAATGGGAAAATCACAAGGAAGCAAGGGGCCTGGCGAGCTGTGCAAGCTGGCGAGCTGGACCAGCAGCTTCTGGCCACGCCCCTGCGGCAGCGCAGGCCTGCAGGGTCTGTTTGCACAGTTGGGGCTGAGCGAGGCACCCGCCTCCAGGGAATCCGCTCAGCTAGCTCGCCTGTTGACTCTAGGATTAGCAGCTCCGCTGGAGTTCTTTTCCTCTGAGATGAAAAGAAAGTGGACAGGCTGACAGGTAAACAGGCCACATTGTCCCCCAACCTTGTTGGAGGGGGGGCCCCTCGGTGGGCCAGGCCTTTGAGGTTGCCAGAGGTTGCCGGTGCCCTGAGCGGGGCAGGTCAGCTCACTCAGTGGGCTTGAGAGGTACTTACTGCAGTTTCAGGGATAAAGACGCCTCCCTTTCTTGTCTTCCCATGGTTCTCTTGTTCCTCCGACCGTCAGCTGAGCCGGGTCTCAAGGATGGGGAAGCCGATTCAGTGGTATGGCGTGGATCACGCTGTACGCCTATAGAGGGCAGCTGGAAGGAAAATTCGAAGCCGGCTTCAACCCTTTGCTCTTCAGATGGGGGGTCCAGCCAGAATTAAGGCCCTAGTCGGTAGTGAGGGTCACTAGGGAGTAACAGCCATCCACCTGTGGTGGTTGTTTTATGCATTCTAGAAGGTTTTAAACAGCTGAACAGAGAGGGCTGATAAAGGCTATACTTGGTCCCTCCCCACATGTATGTCTGTCTCCTTCAAAGGGGACAGGATATACACTTGAAAGCACCTAAGTTCTGTCATCCCTGCCCTACAAAGAGCTCAGCAATCCCAGGTCACTGCTCATCTTCTCTGGACCAAAATATTCATATTTACTCAACAACAAATACATGCTCTTTTTTAAAAAAAAAATGTTTTTATTGAGGTATTTTTATCCACTCCCTCTCCCATGTTCTCCATGCTCCCAGTTTACTCAGGAGATCTTGTCTTTTTCTACGTCCCATTTAGTTTAGATCCATGAATGTCTCTTTTACGGTCCTCATTGTTGTCTAGGTTCTCTGAGATTGTGAATTGTAGGCTGGTTTTTCTTTGCTTTATGTCTAAAAGCCACTTATGAATGAATACATATGATTATCTGTCTTCTGGGTCTGGGTTACCTCACTCAATATGGTGTTTTTAGATCCATCTATTGCCCACAAATTTCAAGATGCCATTGTTTTTTTTCTGCTGTGTAGTGCTCCATTGTGCAAATGTACCATATCTTCTTTATCCATTCTTTGGTTGAAGAGCATTTAGGTTGTTTCCAGGCTTCTGGCTATGACAAACAATGCTGCTATGAACATAGTTGAGCACATGTCCTTGTTGGTATGATTGAGCATTCTTGGGTTTATACCCAAAAGTGGTATTGCTAGTTCTTCAGATAGGTTTTCTGAGAAATTGCCACGCTGATATCCAAAGCGACTGTACCAGTTTTCACCCCCACCAGCATGGAGGCGTGTTCCCTTTACTTCAGCATAAGTGGTCACCAGTGTTTTTGATCTTGGCCATTCTTACAGGTGTAAGATTGAATCTCAGAGTTGTTTTGATTTGCATTTCTCTGATGGCTAAGGATGTTGAGCTTTTCGTTAAGTGTCTTTCGAAGAAGTCAAACTCACTGTTTGCTGATGATATAATAGTTTACATAAGCAACTCCAAACATTCTACCAAGAAATTTCTACAACTCATAAACACCTTCAGTAATGTAGCAGGATACAAGATTAACTTGAAAAATCAGTAGCCCTCCTGTACACAGATGATAAATGGGCTGAGAAAGAAATCAGAGAAAACATCACCCTTCACAATTGCCACAAATAACATAAAATATCTTGGAATAACTCTAAACAAACAAGTGGACGACCTGTATGTCAAGAACTTTAAATCTTTGAAGAAAGAAATTGAAGAAGACACCAGAAATGGAAAGATCTTCCACACTCTTGCATAGGTAGAATTAACATAGTAAAATGGCAGTCTTACCAAAGCAACCTACAGATTCAGGGCAATGCCCATCAAACACGTGCTCTTAAGGCTGGGAAGAGCTCATTGACTTAAGTGCTTGCTAAGTTCAGATCCCCAGCACCTACATAACAGCCAGCATGTTCCTGTGTCCCCAGTCCCAAGAGAACAGATTGCTGGAGTTCTCTGGCCATTCAGTCCAGCTAAATCAGAAAGTTCCGAGTTCAGTAAGAGACCCGGTCTCAACAAATACAGCAGAGAGCAAGAGAAGGCATCTGGCATAGACCTCCGGCTTCCACACAAGCACTCACAGGTGAGTGGTACACCCCACACATGCATATCCCACGCACAAGGAACATAGTAACCAACGAATGAATAGAACAGATGTTCTCTAAGGCTGACCTCTCCCTATCTGACTGTGGTGACGTCACAGGAGTATATGAGTCTTAGTTTCAGAGAATAAGATAAGGAAGATGGGCTTACACTCAGGCGGCCCCTCTCTGATCCACATTGGGTCTGCAGGTGCCCTGGTGCCACCCTTGTCCAGGAAAAACCCTGGGCTCCACTGGGACAAGTTGTGACATTAGAGGCCCAAGGCCATACTTGTCTGTGCAGTTTCAACCTGTTGCCCCCTAGATGCCTGTATCTCTGCCTCCTGCAGGTGGTGCAGCTTCTAGGAACTGGAGTCTTAGGTGAGCATGGCTCGACTCTGCTGTTGCTGCTGCCCCCGAGGCTTGTCTGTCTCCATGCTCCGCTCCACATGTTGCACACGAGGCTCCTTCCTCCTAATTGAAATATTCCTTCAAGACTCAGGGGGGAAAAACAAATGGAAAATTAAATAGCTCAGGAAGTTCAGGAATATTACAAGATTCAGAAGGCCCTCCCTGGGGTTGCCAAAGTAATAACCGGTGCTTGAAGAAGAAACTCGCTGACGGGTAGTACTGCCCAGAAGCTAGGGAAAGCTCTAAGGATGCCGCTTTGGTGAGCTGTCACCGTGCTGGAGTGAGCTACTCAGTGACGCAGCTGTCTTTGAGTCAGCCACCTGTCCCCGCTTCAGCAGTCTAGACCTGGGTGGACTTGCTCCCTTGGTCTGTCATCAGTGTCCTATCTGCGGTGAGTAGACCTTTGTTCATGCTGCCCAGAAAAAGTCACACAACTTGAAAGGACTTCCAATTCTTTTCCTTACCACCCGAGTGCTAGTCTGCTGTCCAGCTTACCAAGGACAGACCCCAAACCTAGACACAGCTAATGAAGCATGAAGTGCCATGGGAGCTCAAGAAAGACCCCCTACAGCAGACCACGGCCCCCACACCCTGCCATGATATAGGCCACACTGGAGAACCAGGCTGACCACAGAAGTTGCCAGGAGATGGGTGGGTAACTGATACCCCAAAGGTTTCTTTCTTCTTCTATTTATTTTTTCTTGTGTGTATGCACAAGCATGCATGCCACAGCATGTCTGTGGAGTTCAAAGGGCAAATTTGTAGGACTCAGATCTCTCCTTGTACTTTGTAGATCCTGGGTATCAAACTCAGGCTTGGGGTAAGACATCTTTATGCACTGAACCATCTTGATGATCCCCGCCTGTGTGTGTGTGAGTGTGTGTGTGTGTGTGTGTGTGTGTATGTCTATGTGTGTATGTATGTCTGTGTATGTATGTTTGTGTATGTATGTCTGTGTATGTATGTATGTGTATGTGTGTGTGCGTGCAGGTACATGTGCTGTGCATTTTTGTAGAGGCCAAGGTTGACATCCCATGTCTTCATCAGTTACTCTCCGCCTTATATTTTAAGACAGCATCTCTCATAGAATCTAGAGCTAACCAGCTCACCTAGACTACCTGGTCAGGGAGCTCCAGGGCTTGCTTCTCTCTCTGCCTCTCCACCATGCCAACTAGGCCAGTTCATAAAAAAGTATTTATATGTTATTTATTGTATGTGTTCATGTAAAAATGTATTTGCTTGCTAGTGTGTGTGTACACACATGCATGTGTACAATGTATGACAGTCAGAGAACAACTTGGAGAAGTCAGTTCTCTCCTTCCACCATATGGATTCCGGAGATAATGCTCGCATCTTCACACTCAGCCACAAGCATCTTTACCCACTGAGCCATCTCGATTGCCCTGCAACCAGACAGGATCTTCATCCCTGAACAACAAGTGCCTCTGCCCACCAAGCTTCTCTGCAGTCTCCCAGCCAATGGTGAACGTGCATAGAGGCTCTTCCCCAAGTTCTCACCCTGTCTGGGCCCAAACTTGCTCCTCTCAAATCCCTATAAAGACTCCAAGGAGAAGAGGATGGTACAGCTCAAACATGGCCCAAAATCAAACCAGATCCAGTCCTGTCCCCAGCGCGGACAGGTAGAGCTCTGCTCCTGCTAACAAACTAGGATGTCCTTCCTGGTGGGAGGTAGGAACACAGCCATCTGCTAGAGATGCCAGGGGAGGGATTTCTGCTGAGAGGGAACTTGAAACTCATTGCTATCATGAGCAGGAAACACGGAGACCCCACCTATATCCCCCTCCCACGTGCTTATTATTGAAGTCCAGCCACACCCAGCTCCACACCAGCTCCTCTCCTGACGTGCAGCACACACTGACAAGAAGGCATGAATTCTGGAAGCATCCATGTGGTTCCCTTGCAGCTGTTCTGGCTTTTATTTGATCTCTGTCCACTGTGTAGGGCAGCCACAGCGCCTGCTCACAGCCAGCAGACGGTCACCCAGAGCAGCCTTTGGTGCATGTGTGTTGCATTATGACATTGCTGTGGCTCATACCACTAAGCTGGGGACTGGAACCGAAATACAGGGATGTGCATCTCTGGTTTTGCAATTGACCCAAATGTTTTGGTATGTATTAAATCAAGTCCCAAGAATCCAGCCCAGCTAAAGCCTCCACCCAGGGCAGCCAAGACCAGCTTGGACTGGAAACCTACAACATGCCAGTTCTTGGATTACACCCAAAATTGAATAGTTATCAGAGACAAGACGTTTTTAGAGTATACACGCTCTGCAGTCCTCATTTCTCAGGAATGACGTCCAGGGCCAAATAAAACCATTTTGCTCTGAAGCAGCTGAACTGGTATGCAGAAGGGAGGTTCTCCCCCTAAGGCCATCTTGACTTTTGAAGCTGGGGAGGAATAAGAGCTAATAAGACTCCCATGATCACCTGATGTCAACCAGTCCTTGCTTCTCATTTAGTCACTCCATGTTACAGTGTAACAACCTTACAGAATGGCCAGAAGACAGGGCTACCATCAGGAGGACTTAGGTGTGCCCAGCCCTGTACCTGGCCCTTAGAGTCTAGTCATAGAGACTTGTACTCTTGGTTAGGCTTTGGATCCCTAAGATAAGACCACATCTGGGGAAGAGCTTAAACTCTGTGTCAAGTCACCTGGCTTCTGGTTCCATTCCTCACAGTGAGCAGGTTATTTGATGTCTCTTTGGTCTCCATTTCCACCTCCATAAATGGGAACAAATGAGTCCAGTCTTTGAAGAACTGGGAAGGTGGGCTGAGAATGTGCACATTAAGAACCTGAAACACGGGAAATGCCCTCAGAGCTGCCCCCATCCCTTCCCAGAGCTCCATGAAGACTGAGCCTGAAGCAGCTGATCTATTGCCTAGGAGTATGGACATATAGATGGATGGGAACCTAGGAGAGCTGCCTTGATTCCTTTTCTTAGTTACTGTAACGAGACAGCTGAGGTCAGGGACTTTATACACAAGGGAGATTGAACAACCCCATCTGTTTGGCCTCTGGTAAAGATCTGCCTGCATCTCAAATGTGGTGAATGGCATCACGGTGAAGAAATAGGAGTCACGTGATGAGGCATAGAGTAAGAGGGTATGTCGGATGTCACTCATATAGCAGCTCCATATCTCAGGAGCTAGCTTTGTGAGACCCAACCCACTTTTGGAAACTGGCATTAACCATCTCCCTCCAATGCTGGCGAGACCCATACCAGATGATCTGACCTATATAACTGTAAATAAATTTAAGTTGTTTTAAACCTCAGAAAAGAAAGGGGAGGGAAGAAAAGAAAGAAGAGAGGGGGGAGAGGAGGGAGAGGAAAGAGGACAAGGGAGAGAAAGGAGAAGGAATGGGAGGAGGACAGAGAGGTGAGGAGAGGATAATTCCGCTGTCATTGGTTAGAGTATCTGTTTCTGCCCGTCACATCTTGTAGGCCGATGGTATCGAGGTCTCACAGGTTTTCTGTGTAGCTGTCCTATCACTTGTTGAACTAGGGGTGTTGAAATCTTTACTTGTAGTAGTATATTTCCTGTCTCCTGCGCTAGCAGCTCTTGCTTCACCCGATGAATGCTCTGTTTGCGTGGTGGGTCTATATGTGAGGCCACTGTATGTTCTTGGCTGATTGGCCTTGTCAGTATGTAAGGCCGCTCTCTGTCTCTGGTACTTGTCTTTGCTGTGAAGTCACCGAGTCTAACATACACAGAGCACTGCTTCCCCTCCTGGTTGCTGGGTATTGAACCGAGGGCTTTGTGCATGGTAGGAAAACGCTCTATCACTAAGCTACAGCTACCACCCACTTCTTTCCCCGGCTAAAGTTTCTAGGATGTCTTTCCTCATATTTTCCTTTTCAATGAACTTTTATAATTTTCATCAGGGGAAGTTTTTTTCTGTAGACACTGTAATTCAGTTATGTTTGTCAACCTGTCTTTAAATTGTTGTTTTTGAGTCTTTTATATTTAATGTACCAATTGATATTTAAGGCTCCATTTTATTTTTATTTTTGTTTTGTCTTCTCTTCTTATTTATGTATTTTCTTCTCCTTTAGCTTATGTGAGTTACCAGCACATTTTAAAGATCCATTTTATGCCGGGCGGTGGTGGCGCACGCCTTTAATCCCAGCACTTAGGAGGCAGAAACAGGCGGATCTCTGTGAGTTAGAGGTCAGCCTGGTCTACAAGAGCTAGTTCCAGGACGGGCTCCAAAGCTACAGAGACCAATCCTTTTTAGATAAGTCCGCTCTAGTTTATCTACAGTGTATCTGTTTGCAAAGCAATTTTAGTGTTTTTTCTAGATGTGAGATTTTTATAGGCATAAAATCTATGTCATCATTTTATCCATTTGAGTGAACATGAAGATTCACCTTATTTTGTGTTCCGCTTATAATTTCCTTACGTTTCCCCTGCAAACACCAGGATTATAATTTTGCTATTGTCAAGCCTAATTTAGAAAACACAGAAAAGGGTATTGTTTTAGCCCATATTTTACTACTGTGTTATTCCCTCCGTCTTGCAGTTCCAGTTTCTCCGTTGTTTCTTTGTGTCTATAAAAGCTTCTTTGGTGTTCCTTCATTGATGGGCTAACAATAAGTCCTCTTAGTTTTCTTTTGTCTGGAAAGTGTGTTTATTTACCCTTTTTTTCTTTTCATTATTCTTTATGTGTGTGTATATATGGGGCCTAGAGAGATGCCTCATGGGTAAGAGCACTTGCTACTCTTGCAGAAGACCTGAGTTGGACTCCCAGAATCTGTATCAGGCTTCTGATAACCACTCGTAACTCCAGTTTCAAGGAATCTAGCATCCTCTTCTGGCCTCTGCAGACCCCTGCACACACGTGGTGTTCAGACATACGCTCAGGCACAACATACCCACACACACACACACATACAAAATTTTAAAATATACTTATTTATGGTGTGTGTATGTACATGTATGTGTTGAGAACCTGTGATTGGTATTGTATGTCATATATGCATGTGGTACATGCATGTGTACGTGGAGGCCAGAGGAGGACATTTGGTGTCTTCGTCTATGGCTCTTCATCTAATTGTCTTGAGACAAGATGGCTCACTGGACTAGAATCTCACTGGCAGGCTGGCCAGAGTTCTCGGCACCCTGTCTCCAGACCTCAGTGCTGAGGTTACAGGTAGCACAGCCATGCCCCATCTTTTCACGTGGGCACTGGGGTTTAAACTCGGGATCTCATGCTCTCAGAGCAAGTGCTGCTAGCCACTGAGCCATCTCCCAGCCTTTTGCCTTCATTCTTAAAATATACATTTATGGGACACAGAATTAGGAGACAACTCTTCTCTTTCAGCACTGGAAGCACACTGTCGCATTCTCCTGGCTTTCACGGTCTCTAATTCTGCTGTTATTTGAATTTGTGTGTTTCCTCAATTTTCTCTGGCTGCTTTCAAGGCTTTTTTCTCAGTCTCTAGTTGACAGAAGTATAATCATAACTTAATTATAATTGGCGAAGATTTCTTTGTGTTTTTCCCCATTTGGAATTGTCTCCGCTCAGGGTGGTATAACAAAATATCACACTCTAAGTAGCTTAAACAATAAATATTTATTTGTCACAGTTCTGAAGGCTGAGAAGCCCAGGATCAAGGCACCCGCAGACTCCATGTCTGCTGAGGGCTGCTTCGCCATGCTGAAAGGCAGACTTCTCACTACGCCTTCACAGGTTCTAGAGGAGGAAGCACCAGCACTCTCAGGCCCAAAGATGGTGCACGTCTTTAATCCCAGCACTCAGGAGGCAGAGGCAGGAGGATCTCTGTAAGTTCGAGACCAGCCTGGTCTACAAGAGCTAGTGCCAGGACAGACTCCAAAGTTACAGAGAAGCCCTGTCTCAAAAAAACAAAACAAAACAAAACAAAACAAGAAAGAAAAGAAAAGAAAAGAAAAGAAAAGAAAAGAAAAGAAAAGAAAAGAAAGAAAAAAGAACTTGCTTCTCTTTCGGAGGACCAGACTTCAGTTCCCAGCACCAACAACTGCCTGTAACTCCAGCTCCAGAGAATCAAGGGCATTTACTGATCTCCACAGGGACGCCAAGCAGGTGTGTGTGCACACAAAGAAACACACTTACCCATGAATAAAAGAAATATTGTCAAAGATGGGTGCTAATCTCATTTGGGGGTTCCACCCTATTGTTTTCATATCATCTCTGTTACCCACCCTCAAATACACCTACCCCCACCATTGCATTAGGGGGTTAGGCTTCAGCAGGGGAGATAGAGACATTCAGTCTGTGTAGTATGGACCCCTCATCTTAGTCCTAAGAGCTCATGTTTTTTGATAAACGTGGGCACTTTTGAGTCATTATTTTTCTTTCTGTATTTCTTCTTTTTTCCATTTTGTGTGTGTTTGTATGTGCACACACACGTGCACTTGTGTTCTTTTAATATGTGTGGGGGTACACGTGTGTACCAGTGCATGTGAAGTGTTTGCATGCGTGTTGTTTCGCATGAGTGGGGTACATGTGTGTACCAGTGCATGTGAAGGCCTGTGGCTGATGTCAGGGTCAGGAATCATGCACTCTTATTCTCCCTTATTTGTTGAGGCAGGATCTCTCTCTCTCTCTCTCTCTCTCTCTCTCTCTCCTCTCTCTCTCTCTCTCTCTTTCTCTCTCTCTCATACACACACACCTTTTATTGAAAATTTCACCTCCCCCCCTGCTCCCCCAGTTCCTCAAATCCCATTCGGATTCACCCCTTTCTGTCTCTCATTAGAAAACAAACAGGCTTCTAAGGGATAATAATAAAATATGATGAGATAAAACAGAATAGAACGCTGTGGAATTAGACAAAACAACAGAAAGAAAAGATCCCCAGAGAATGCACAGGAAACAGAGACCCTCGTGTGCCCACACTCAGGAATCCCATAAAACTCTAAATTGGAGGCTATAATAAATATGCAAATGGCCTATAAGGTTTAAAAAAAGAGAGAGAAGAAAAAAATATACAAATAAAATTAAATAAAAACAAGATAAATTTATAAGAAGAGAGGGGGGAGAAAGGGAAAGGCTCTGACATGACATTTTGAGACATGGAACCTCCAAAGATGTCACTGAGTTCACTTTCTGTTTGGCCTCTACTGCAGGGCGCACTGCCTGCCCTTAAGAGTCGTTTGTTCCCCAGTGAGACTCCTTGGGAGGAAACCCAGTTTCAGTTGAAGGTGGTTATCAACTGGAGATGGCTCCCGGCTAGCTCTGGGGAGCCCGTCTTCACCTTCCAGGGCTGGAATTACAAGTCGACTCCCATGCTTACCCAGCAAATACGTGGATTTCTGGAGAGCCAAGCCCTAGTTCTTCTCTTCTGTCAGAGTCATCTCCCAGCCCGCTTCTTGCATGTTTTCAACTCTGCCTCCTCCTCTTTCCTGGAACTCCTGTCACCGGGATGTTAGAGCTTTTACAGACACACAGGGCCTGAGGGTTCGCCTACAGCTGCTGTTCTGGCTTGGTCATTGCCGATGATGTTTTTGGTTTGGTTTGAGTTTGGGTTTGATTGTTGTTGCTGTTATTTGGGTTTGGTTGTTAGTGGTTTTGGTTTTGTTGCTGTTTAGTCTATTTTCTTCCTCTGTTACTCAGGGAGGTTCTATCTTCGGGCTCAGGGGCCTTTCTCCCTGCCTCCACTCTGCTGTTGAACTCATCCAGTTGAGGTTTGTCTTTTGCTTATTTTTTCAGTTCTAAATGTTCGTTTAACTTTTTTCTTTGTTTCTTCAGTAAGTTTTTCCCCCCTGAGACCTGATACTTTTTGTTTCAAACTTGAGTGTTTGTAATTGCCAGGTGCAATTTTGGTCATGTCTATTTCAGTTGGACATGGACATGGGGTGAGGCACTACCTTGTCACCTCTAGATGGAAATAGAAGCCTGGGGACTCCCATTCAGTCTCCAGTGGTTGCCACATAGGAAGGGTCCCCATTGCTGCTGAGAAGGGTGGGGATTCTGGCTCCTGTGTGGTTCTCACTGGCACTGAGAAGAGGCCTGAGTCCTGATTGTCCAACAGGTCTCAATTGACCCCACTGCAGTGTGAAGGAGAGGGGAGGGATATCTCTCCAGGGCTGGGATGGGATAAATGTCCTCGTTCATCTCACTGTACTGAGAGGGAGTATTGAGGCACCTGTGTATGAGCCTTACCGTAATGGTGGCCGAAGTCCACGAACGCAGCTCCATTGTGTGTCTGCATTCACAAGGCTCCTGATCTGATCTTCAACGTGACTAAACCAGCTGTGGTGTTGCAAGACTGCAATCCAAGCATTCGGGAGACAGAAACAGGAAGATCAGAAGTTATGGTCGTCCTCGGCTATGTAGTGAGTTCAAGGCCAGCCTGGGCTGCACAAGGTAAGGAAGGAAGGAAGGAAGGAAGGAAGGAAGGAAGGAAGGAAGGAAGGAAGGAAGGAAGGAAGGAAGGAAATATATTTTACCCCACTGAACCATCTCCCCAGCCCCACTGTGCTCCTTTGATAGGGACCTTGCCTGTTTTCAGTGTTCTATGTTCCCTGCCATAACTGTGGACTCACTTCTCTGTGAAATACTGGTTCTTTTTTTAATGACACAGAAGCTAAGATACACATGGTCACTGCCATTCAAGTGCCACTGCTTCTAGGGCCTCACAGTAAGAACAACCAAGAGTAGGTATGTGTTATAATCCATATATACACGTGTCTGAATTAATTATGTTTGTGTGTGTATGTGTGTGAGTGCATGTGTATTATATGTGTGTGTGTCTGTGTGTGTGTGTGTGTGTGTGTGTGTGTGTGTGTGTGTGTGTGTGCTGGCACTCATACTGAAACCCCAGTGCAATATCACCAAGACCATTCTAGTATTTTATCTTCTGTTATTTGAGTTCCTGTTCTGGAGAAACCTAGCTGTAATTATCTACAACGTATTTATTTATTTAACACCTGTATTCAGAGAAAGTTAAGCTGTGCCTGCATGGGAAACAGATCTACTGAGCCCAAGATAATTTTTGTGTGTAGTACTGTTCAACTTAGCCGCAAGGCAGCCGAACAAGACACTTTTCCAGAGTTATCCAGTTCAGCTCTGTGTCTCTACCTCCTTCTGTGAGACTATGTCACTGTGCACTTATAATGAGGCTGTCACTGGCCAAATTCTACAGTTGCCCTTATGCTTCCCCTCAGCTGGTGATGTCTTACAGTTTGTATAAAATTCCCCTTTGTGGTGTCTAGTCTTACAGGTTTTACGGGTGCCCAACTGTCTTAGTAACTTTTCCTGTTGCTATGGCAAAGCTCCTGACAAGAGCAACTTAAGGGAGAAAGGCTCTGCTTTAGCTCATAGTTGATGGCAGTACCGTCCATGGTGGGGAAGCTGAGGCCGTGGGCACCTGATGCAGCTGATCACATTGCATCCCTCATCTGGAAGCAGGAATAGCAGAAATAAATGCACAATCTTGCTCAGTTCCCTTTCCCATTTACGCAGTCCAGAACACAAGTTAGGGAATGGCCACAGTGGGAAGGTCTTTTCAAAAATTAAGTAGTCTATCAATCCCTCCCCCCCCCCACCGCCTCAGGTATGCCCAGAAGGGCCATTTGCTAGGGGATTCTAGACTCTGTCAAGCTTACAATTAACATTAACCATCACACCAGTTGCCCACTCCCCACAACAATCCTGCCACCTGGTGTCTTTTTGTCCTAGTGGTTTTATTTTTGTTGATATTATTGTGTATGGTGTGTGTGTGTGTGTGTGTGTGTGTAATTGGAGGTTTCTCTCCTGTCCTCCAGTTCCAAAATAACTACTCAGAGGCTTAATATTACCTATAAATGGTTGGCCAATGGCTCTGGCTTATCATTAGCTAGCTCTTACATTTAAATTAACCCATATTTCTCATCTATGCTTTGCCACATGTTTTGTGGCTTGTTACTTTATTTTTTACATGTCTTACTTTCTTCGTTGCTGGCTGGCTGCCATTTCTGAGACTCTACCTTTCTTCTCCTATATCTTTGCTTGAATTTCCTGCCTGGCTTTATCCTGCCTTACCATAAGCCAAAGCCACTTTATTTATCAACCAATGAGAGTCACACATATTCACAGAGTACAGAAAGACCATCCCACAGAATTTCTCCCTTTCTGTCTAATCAAAAAAGTCTAATTATAGTTTTCTTTGGTTATGATAAAAGATAAATTAGATACAAAACTTTAGACTCACAAAGATAGGATAGATGATAGTGTATTTTCTTTAATTTTGCCAAATACAATTAGACTAGATGTTATAAATATAATTCTTACTTGATAATTGTTTTGTTATATGTACTTTTACTATGTTAAAGTAAAAAAAAATCTTCCTTTTTGATTAGACATAAAGTGGGAAATGCTGGTCTTTCTGTGTGTTGTGATTATGTCTCATTGGTTGATAAATATAGCTGCTTTGGCCTATCAGTCACTTTCCTCTGTGTTCTGCAGAATGTCTGGCAGTTTCTTCTGTGAAGCAGGAATCTAAAGGACTATCCCACCTTATTTTGGCAAAGTTTAGCAGTCATTTTCCTTTGGGTTCTGCTTGTCCAGTTTATATATACTGTCAAGTAGTCCAGGAAAGAGCAGTTTCGTTCCCAAATGGTTAACCTAGACGCATTGAAAGCAAACTCCATAAGGAGTTTCTTCAATACCCATCATCCCCTTTGAAATAATTGGTGCTGCCAGGAGCAAATGTATCTCATTGTCATGAAAAACCTTAGGTTAACAAAACATTTTAAATGCCATACTCTGTAGATATTTGAAGTATTTGAAGACTATCTATTTAAAATATATTTCTATATGATATTGAAAGCATACCCAACATATCTACAAATTACTAATTACTAACTTAAGTTTTTTGACTATCTTAAATCATTAATAATAATAGCTTTCAAAAATTAGAACTTTGCCTTATATTTTACATGAACCATATAGGTACAATACCTTAAACAACAGCAGAAATATACATACAGTCTGTTGTAACAAAAATAGTGTTAAATTTGTATCAATATACAAAAATCTTTAAAAGAAGAAAAGAAACATAAGCAATGTAACAAAATTAACCTTAAATTTGTATCACTATACCAAAATCCATGCCAATGCAAAATAGCTAAAATTAATAGTTGCCTTTTATCCTATATTCCTATAGTCCCCTAAATATAACAAACATCCACAACCCACCAAATAATCAAAGACCATCCATACCCCCAAATCTTGGGAATGTGGACATTGTTTTCTCCAAACTGCTTTCTGCTGTCTGTGTATAAAGTATCTTTAGGGTCCCTGAGAAAATCTGAGGTTATGACCAAGTCCTGGAAAGACCAACTATAACCTTTGTTGATGGATATGACCTGTCAAGATTCAGGAGGTTTCCCTTGATCAAATCTGATCCATCTTAACCTGGAATAAATCCATAGCCTCTTGTTTCCTGTGGAAACAAAAGCAAAACTCTTTCTCCAAAGCAATGCCTCTCTTAAGTTCCATTTTACAAATATATGTTTTTTACTTCTGTTTTAAAACTAAGACATTTTAAAAATATTTAGGTTGATGTATTTTATCAGTCTCTCTTTCAGTCCCATGTCTCCTGTATCTTGCCCATCAGCTATCAAAAAATTTAAAATTAACACAATAACATACAGGATCCAGATTCCCTGTGTATTTCTTATCTTTATGTGACTTATTCTTTTTTTATTATTTTATTTCTCTCCTTCAAGACTTTATTGTGTCATTTTAAACTATTTATTCCTTTCTATAACTGTCTATATTCTTTTTTATTTCTTCTTAAGCCTACACACATTGTAAACACATTGAATCGGTGTAGAAGTTCTTCTGTCTAGACTTCTCTTTCTGTGTATCTTTTAGCCTTTTTTGTCTTTATGAGCAAAAACTAGATCCACCACACAGTGCATGGCTGATTAGCCTCTCTGTGCAGAGGCCTGCATGAGACCCTACCTTGCATCTTAGCTCATGGCAGCTGGCAGCCGACTCCATCCCTGTGCTGTTACTGGCATGAGACTATGAGACTAGAAAGCCCAGTATGGCTCTATTTCTGTGCATTCAGAACTGTTTTAAGCTTTCTCGGGTCTTACGTGGCTCCATGCCAGACATTGGCCACCATTATGTAATCTGAGGTTTCAGGTTTCTCTGTCCTGTCTGGCAGTTCCTAAATAACCACTCAGAGGCTTAACATTACTTATAAATGCTTGGTCAATGACTCAGGTTTATTATTAGCTAGCTCTTACATTTAGATTAACACATTTTTCTATCTATGCTTTGCCACATCTTGCTTCCTTGGTGGCTGACTGACATCTTTCAGATTCTACCCTTCTCCTATATCTCTGTTTGGATTTCCCACCTGGTTTTATACCAAAGCCACTTTATTTATCAACCAATGAGAGCAACACATATTCACAGTGTACAGAAAGCCATCCCACAGCACACAGAGGTGTGTGCAAGTTACAGCATGTGTGCAGTGGGCAGGAGAACAACTTTCAGGAATCCATTCTCTCCTCCTACCTTCCACCTTTGTGTGGGTTCTGGGGATTGAACTCAGGTCAGCAGGCTGGTGCAGCACCTTTACCAACTGAGGAGCCACAGTTTCTTTCTTTTTGTTGCTGCCACAGTATGGGCACATTCATGATCTCCTCTGGAAAAACATCTGGATTGTGTCCAATTAATCTGATGGAGGCAGTTCTTCAAGCGAGGCTCCCTCTTCCTACGTGGTCAAGTTAAAAACCAAGATCAGCCATCACGAAAGGAATATCATTTTGACAGATTCTCTTTGTATTCTGGCTGAACATAGACTGATCATGCTTGTACACAAACATCTATTTCTGAACTCTGTGCTGTAACCAGATTCACTGGATTGCTGCATCTTTTAAAGGGTCAGATGGTGCTCAGGATGTAGCCCAGTTACTCAGAGTGCTTTGTAGCCTGCATGAAGCCCATCCCCAGCAAATGGATCCAGGAATATCAGAGGTTCAAAGTCAACCTTCGTCAAATAGCAAGTTCAAAGCCACCCTGGGTTATGTGAGACTCTGTCTAAAAAATAAACAAACAAATAATGAAAGGATTAGGTAGACTAGGTTTTTTACTTTTTTCTTTTCAAAATTATTTCTATTCTAGTTCTGGGCCCACAGGATCCCACCTGCTTACCTGAGGGAGACTCACCACCGTCCCCCACCCACCCCTGGGTGCAGCACTTACTTACCCCCTTCACTTCATCTCCTGGCAATTCAGTGACTGCTTTTGTGTCCTCATTCTCTTATTTTTTAAAGATTTTCTTTTCACTATTATTATTTAAAATTATGTATCCGTGTGTGTATCTTGTGTGGTATGTGCTTGTGAATGCAGGTGCCTGCAGTGGCCAGAAGAGGGCATCAGACCCCTGGATTTGGAGTTATGGGCAGTTTGAAGCTGGACACAGATGCTAAAACCTTTCTCCAGCCTGGTGACCCTACTCTACCTGGCTCCACACTCCTTTCCCTGATGGCCACTCACTTCCCTTCGGTGAACTCGTCATGATCTCAAGATGGCCAGGCCCCTCTGCTTCTCCTCCCCCATGCCTGCTGCTGTGTCCACTTCCATATCTTGTTTGACCATGGACATTAATGTCCCCATACCCTCTGCTCTCTCACCCATATCCTAGTCTATCGCCCAGAGGACACAGCAGGCTCAGAAGCACAGAAACCAGGTTTGGGCCTGGCTGTGCCTCTCAGGAAACCAGTTGACACCCTAGTGGCTGAAGTCCAGAGCTGGAGCTAACCTGGAGGTACAGGACAAGTTCAGAGCCCCTGTGCACTCTGATGGCACCCTGTCCTCTCGGGGTGGGCTATTGCCCCATGGGCACCTTGCAGCCCACATTGTTGGCTGCTCTCTGGCCTCCTGTTATGACTTGTGGAGCTGAAGAATGTTTCCTATAACAGGACACACAGGAAGTCATCGCCTGCTGTCAGGCTGCACTTTGAGGATTTTGTGCCTTAAAGGCACATGTAGGCTCCATGGATAACACCTCTGGCTTACATACTTACAAACAGGCCTCTCTTTGGTAAACAGAGTGACCAATTCTTATTTTAAGAGACCGGAGCTTGCCATCTGATCATCTTAATTCCTCCCACACCGTGACATGAGGCACAGGCTTCTCCATTAGCTCGTGAGGTCCTGTGTGGAGCGGCACAGTGGCTGTCTTCTCGGTGTCTTGCAATGCCAGTCTGTGGATGTGGCTGGTCTCTCACAGTAACCGATTCACGAATCCACCCCCTGATTCATTCAGTCCGCAACACCTGCCCTAAGTCAGGTCTATGGAAGCAGAGACAGGGACTCGGAGATGGCAAAGCCCATAATCACATCCACGACATCCCTGTCCAACACAATCTGTCTTGCCCATCCTTCAGTCACCATTCCGAGGTCACCCAGGAGGACTGAAGAGATGGCTTGCAATTAAGAGTACTTGCTGCTCTCAGAGAGGATCCAAGTTTGGATCTCCAGTTCCCACATTAGACAATTCACGACTACTTATAACTCCAGCTGTAGAGGCTCCAGCACCCTCTTCTACCCCACGCTGGGTACCAACATGCACGTGTGCATATGTTCTCACACACATATGCATACATTTCAAACAAAATAAATCATACAGTGTTAACAGTCACTGAAGCTGGCCTCTGTGGGAAGATGCTGGTGTCATTGGCACCCAAGGAGGTTTGACTAGGGTGAGGGTGAGAGGAGAGTGGGATGGGGTCTCTTCATGGCCATCTGTTGCCTCGCCTCCCACTTCCTCAAGCCATGCTAAAACCAGGCTGTCGGGGGTCATGCTTCCCCAGCTACCACCCACAGCAACCAGCCTTGTGCCCATGTGGCCACTGGGCCCCTCAAATGCCCCCGAGAAAGCCTAGAGAAGCCATGTTCTGAACTTCATTTATTTACTATACAATCTTATTTGTGTCATTTAGGGCCTTCTAGAAAATGAGGATCTATGTGCATGTACGGGGGTATAGAGCAATGTGTTTCATGGGGACTTCTTACAGGGGCATCGAAGAAGGACGCTGAAAAGAAGTCCCACACTAGCTCAGAATGAGAAATAGATGGTAATTTATTTAGGGGTAGACTCACAAATCAGAATCCTCTGCTTGAACGGAGATCAGAAGCCGAATCCCACAGCTGGAAAAAAAAAAGCAGATGCATGCTGTACATCCGCTTATATAGTATAAGAGGCCATGCCCCAGTGGGCAGGTAACACTGACTGTAAGACTTCCTACAGCAAAGCACGGGTGGGGAGTTATTTACAGGAGCATGGTCATCTTGCCAGTGGCTATGCCACTGAAGAAAATGTCCCTCCCCCTCCAACAACCAGTAACTGCCTATGGATCGTCAGGGATGAGTGGGGCTTGGAGAGTGGATGTGATGGCCCACTCTTCTGCAGGTTTGTGAGGGTGATCACAGTTGCTGAGAGCCCAAGGGTGTGCAACAAGGACATGGGGCCCTGAAGACGGTGCTGCATGGCGCTCCACCCTTCCTCGGGCTCTTAGGTTCGTCCTGCTTCCTCGTCTGTAGCATTTCCTGAGCCTTGGAAGTAAGGTTGTCATAAGTGTCCCATCTAGGACTGAGAACTCAAACGTGACTTACTGTCATCTCTTTGACCAGTTAGGAGTCTATGCAGTGGCCACAGCCTACTCCAAAGAGCATCTTCTCAGACCAAGGCAACACTATTGTAGAGCCCCCACCCCTCAATTAGTACAATAATATGTTCAAGCCAGGGGTGCGGGAAACCCACCTGGAACTTGGTTCTCGAGGTTCACTTCAACTTCACGTCACGAGCTTCGGTGTCACTCACACTGCGCACGAAACCCTGCTTATCGTGAAACGAAGACTCGTGACTGAACACAACTCATGAGCCTCAGGGACCGTGACATAGCAGATTCCACTGGTGTGGACACCGAGGGACTCCTTGAGGAAGCATCATCTCCAGTGACCCGAAGGATGAGCAGGAGTTATATAGGTGACACTAATGAGGACAAAGTTAGATGACAATGCATGCATGAAAATGCCATAATGAAAGCCATTACTTTGTATGGTAGTCTAAAAAATCATTAGAACAAGGAAGGGAGGGAGGGAGGGAGGGAGGGAGGGAGGGAGGGAGGGAAGAGGAGTGGGGGAGAAGGCTCAGCACAGAGCCTGCTCTGAACTCACCTGAGTGCATTCAGATAATCTGAATTCAATCCCCAGAACTCATGTTAAAAACAAACAAACAAAAACAACAACAAAAGGCCAGTGTAGTGGTTATGTTTATAATCCCAATTCTGGAGGCGTGGAAGACAGACAAATCCCTGGAGCTCGCTAGACAGCCGTTCAGCCTGCTCGACAAGACCATTGGAAGCCATGTCTCCTAAAACAAGGGATGACAGCAGAATTTTTCCTGTGGTCTCCACACTCATGTGCGCGCACACACACACACATACACACACACACACACATATGCTATGTATGTATGTATGTATGTATACACATGTCCCTGTGATATGCATATACACATACAAAAGGAAGGAAAGAAAGAATGGACAAGAAATGCCACCCCAGGAGAAGGGAAGGGCATTGCCTGGAAACAGAATGGCTTAGCCCGAAGGGAGCCTGCCACATGTTAGAGCCCTCAAGCCCAGCTGTGGAGAGGTCCCTGTGTGGAGGAATGGAGCCTCCTCTGTCTGTTGTTCTCTAGAGCAGCTACCTCATGCCCCAACTCTTTCATGATTCGCTGCAAACTCACACCCAGCGGGGCAGAACACACCCAGTCAGGCCCACAGACCCTCTAGTGACTGGTCTTGGCTGCTTCTAACTTAGCTCCTCACCTTGGACCCCTGGGAGCCCCTCTTCTCACCCTGATGCCCCTCAGCTTTCTTCTGTACTGGGGTCAGTTGCTCATTTATTAAGGGTGCTGAGCATTAAGAGCCCTCTCCCACCTAGTTCTGACTGCACCCCTCACGGTCTTGGGTACCCCTCACTGGGACACCCTGACCGTCTCATCATCCTTGTCAGCCCTCCGTCTGGTTGTGAGTCACCATCTGGTTGATGCCCAGAAGAAGAACTGTAGACACTATTGTCACCTTTGTCCTTTGTTGTCCACGTCTACTTCAGAGTGGTACCTCTCCATCTGCACTTGCCACCCCCAGATCTCCTCCTTAAGTCAGGCCAAGGTCTCTCACAGGGATGCTGAGGCTGAGCCCCCCCCCCCCCCCAAATACACATCTCCTCTTGCTTTTTCCTCTACCTCTTTTCTCCCCACAACTTCCCAGCAACTCTTGGGGGTGCTGTGCTCTTCTAACGAACCTCAGAGAACTTTTAGGTGCTTACAAGGATGTCTAATATTTTTTGACATAGTGACATGATATTTTGGTCAACACATGTGTTGGGCTGCCTTCATAGCTATCCTGGGACTCTGGCTGGACACGCCTGGAAGTCAACCTTTTTCTAGAGGCCCTGCAGGTCTGTTGACTCTGGCCCACCGCTGTGCAGCCCTGCACAGGCTATGTTCCCTCTCTGTTGAGGGAGCTCCTTCAGACAATAGCCGCTGAGATACCAGCCCATTGGGCGTGGTCTCTCTCTTAAAAAAAAGTGGCCACTTCCCTCCGCTCACGCTCTGGCTTCCGGCTCTGCTTCCGGCAACTAGGCTCCCTTCCTGATTGCGCAGAGGTCTGTTGGCTGGGACGGTGATCTGTTAGTTTTTCCCCTTTAAATAAATAACCATTCTATTAATCATAATTCCAAATTAGTGTGGGATTGTTTGTGACTTACACCTTCATCTCTCTGCCTCCACTGCAGCCTCTCGAGGCTTGTCAGTCTCTCTGTCATTGCATAACAGGTTCCCACAAAGGTTGGGAACTGAAAGCATCACTAAGCATTTATTATTTTCACACAGTTCCTGAGGGACAGGAATTTGGGAGAGGCTGAGCCAGGTGCTTCTGGCTCAGGGCTCCTGTGGCTTTAGCAGAGGGAGAGGCCAGCAGGTCACAGAGTGGAAAGGTGAGATGGCTAAGGGTGGCATCTTTCAGGAAAGCCAGCCAGGAGACAGTGTCGCTCTCTGCAGTCCTTCAGGCTTGGAGACCTGCTGGGGAAGTGGCCACACAGCAAAGAAGGCAGATCCACAAGAAGATGTAAGGATTTTGTATAGCAGAGCAGCTGATTGGCAGCAGACATTGGAGATCAAAGCAATCAGAAGGGCTCTGGGTACAGATCAGTTCATGGATTGCTTGCTACCATGTACAGAGCCCAGCATCATGTAAACCCATCACCAAAAAGGAGAAGGAAGAAGAAAAAGAGGGAGGAAGAAGGAAAAAAGGAAGGGGAGAGAGAGAGAGAGAGGAAGAGAGAAAGAAAGAAAGGAAGAAAGAGAGAAAGAAAGAAGAAAGGAAGGAAGGAAGAAAGGAAGGAAGGAGAGAGAGAAGGAAGGAAGGAAAAAAAGAATCAATGAATCAATCAAAAGTAAGGGGGAATCTAGCCTAACCCAGTGCCCCCAACTCCTGTGGCTTGTGACTTCACCCATGTCTCTCTCCTGATGCCTGTGCTCCCTTGACATCTGGGCTTGCAGAACCTCCTCCTGAGGACCTACACTAGGCAGCTGGTCTCTCAGCCTTAGCAGGTACCCCTAAATTCTTCAACACAGTTCATCTCCTGACAGAGACCCCACCCACTCAAAAAGCGGTGGGGGGGGGCAGTGCCCTGAAGGATCTCTTGCTCCCAGAGTGGTTGGAGGAGCCCTAGCTTCAGCCATTTGGGGGCCCAGGCCACTGTCCACCTTGTCTCTGGCTGACTGACCTAGAGATCTATGACCCTTGCCTGCCTTTTTCTCAGGAGGTCACTTAGAGACAGAGGACAATTTTCTGCTGGAATTCCAGCCACCATGAACAGACCCCACTCTTCCCATATCCCTCTTGCCTAAGACCAGTCTCTTGCTCTCTCTAGATGCTGGATTAGTGGAGCAGGCCAGGGCCGAGCATCAGGAGCTGAGCTGTTCTCTGGAGCTTAGGGATACCTGCTAAGGTTGAGAGACCAGCTGCCTAGTGTCACACACCTGTGTAGGTCCTCAGGAGGAGGCCCTAGACTCTGCATGCCCAGATGTCAAGAGACCACAAGCATCAGAAGCAAGACATGGCTACAGATCCCAAGGAAGTAGGCCACCTGACTGTGGTCAGCAGAGACTTGAAGAGGCCAGAGCTCTAGTGTCTGGAAGAAGGGACCTGGAGGAATAGAAATGTGTGCTAGGATGGGGTTTCTTGACTCTCTGCTTTGTAGTTCTAGCCTGGAGTGTTCTCCCCCCTGTGAAGATGTTACACATTCAGAATAAAGCCAGGCTTAAGACAGTTTGAGGGGTGGAGACGACTGAGCATGGTGGAGCATGGTTTTAATCCCAGCACTTGGGAGGCAGGTCTCCATGGGTTCCAGACTAGCCTGGTCTATATGGTAAATTCCAGGCCACCATGGCTAGCTACAGAGTGAGACTCTGTCCCCAACCCCTACTCCATTTGTGTGTGTGTGTGTGTGTGTGTGTGTGTGTGTGTGTGTGTATGTAAAGGGGGAGATGGGGATGGGAATGGGGGATGGGGATGGGGAGATGGGGATGGGGATGGGGGATGGAGATGGGCAGATGGAGATGGGGATGGGGGGATGGAGATGGGGAGATGGGGATGGGAGATGGGCATGGGGGATGGGGATGGAGAGATGGGAATGGGGATGGAGAGATGGGGATGGGGATGGGGGATGGGGATGGGAGATGGGGATGGGAGATGGGTCCCTCTTTACACAGAAGACCTTTCTGCTCACATAAAGCGCTGAGTTTAGACTCGAGAACACACATACAAGCTGGACACAGTGGCCCACATCTGTGAGTTGTGCATCCCACGCTGCCCATGAAAGGCAGAGACGGGAGACTCTCTAGAAGCCTCTAGGGCAGGCCAGCTTGCTTGCCTTTGCAGAGGTGAACCAGAGACCCCATCTCAAACAAGGTAGGGAGAGGACTGACCTGCAAGCTCTTCTTTTGACTCCACATGCATGCTGTGTGCATATGCGCGCGCGCACGCGCGCGCGCACACACACAGCATTTCCAGGTTGGTCATCTCAGCTCTTATACCTACACAAATTATGCATCTGCAGCCCCCATCCTCACTGGTAATATCCCATTGACATCCATGACCAAGGCAGCCCCCTTCACTTACCCACAGCATCCCAACCTGTTCCCCCTGCCCTGTTCCCTCAGGGTCCCCAACCCCCAGAAGCCCATAGACCATGTTTCTCCCAGACTCCTCATTAAGGCTCTCTACCTGACCCCTTCTGCTTACCTGGTGGCGTTTACAGTGTTTGCACCAGGCTGCTGTCCCCCACCTACCTCCATAGCAGCCCAGGGATCCACTGAGACCCCAGGTATCTGGTTTGCTACTTCATTTGGCTACCAGACCTGAGTGTCCCCAGGGAACCCAAGGGACTCTAAACTTATGCAAATTCCTGTTTGCTCATCACTATAACTCATTTAATATAATTATTCCCATTTAGTTTGGTTTAGTTTAGTTTGTGATTTCATATTTGAAGCAGGGTCTAATGTAGCTTGGGCTAATTTCAGACTTGCTGTGTAGCCACGATGACTCTGAACTCCTTATCCTTCAGCCTCCACTTTCCAGAGTCTGAGAATCCAGGCTTGCACCACCCTGCTGGTATCCATGATGCTGGGGATAAAGCCTGGCAAGCCCTCTACACACCAGGCTACACCCATGTCTTAGTCTGTCTCTTCCAGGGGGTCCTCCACTCCAGGCGACAGGTACAGACATCTACACAGAGGCTGTCTGTCCCAGGAGATACACAGGGTCACAGTTGTTTGTCAGTCTCTCTGATGAAGCCAGTGCCTGTAACAACAGCCAACAGGCTCTTCGGACCCCCATCAAAATCCATTGGCTTTCAACTGTCCCATCTGGTATCAGACTGACCACAGGGCAAGCACAGAGGCAATAGCTCAGGATTGCCCCTTGACCTTTCTTACCTACCAGGAAAAATTGAACACACAGCCTGGGGACCTGTTCTCCAAGTTAGGAAGCTCCAGGAGCCAGGGCTTGAGGGTAGGGAGGTCACAGTGAACACCAGGATGCCAACATCACCTCCAAAGAAACTGCCTGTGACTCCAAGGACAGCAGTCAGTGACCACCCACGGAAGGGGCTTCAGATGCCCCATGCCTCACCGGACTCAGTCACTACGGGGTCAGCCTCCTCCCTCTGACTCTGTCTCCCCCTTTCCCAAGCCTTAGCTTGGACATTGTATGGATATCTGGTAAGTCTCGCTCAGACCCCTCTTCATAAGTGATACCTTGAGGAAGAGATCCTGCCATGCTGCAGACTTGCTGCAAGGCACCTGGCACAGTGTTCACCTGGCCAAGTCACCTGGCAGGAAGCATGTGTATAAACCTGGGAGCAGGGACTTTCCTGTCTGTTTGTCTTAATGATCAACTTGGACCATTTCTGCTCACTTCTCCTGTGAAGTGCAATTCATGGTAGGAACCTTTCCCCCTTCACTGGGAATGCTCATGGCCAAGGAATGCTCAAAGAGAGTTCTGGGTAATTCTGTTTCTGGGGTGCTGGTCCCCATCTTATCCCATGCTACTAGGCTAGGTCGGGACCCTTGCTGAAGGAGTGTTGGATAACTCAACCAATTCTGGGCAGGTCCTCTTCATGGGAACATCTGAAGCTTCTAATTAATTACCAGGGTAACATATAGCCATTATAGAAAAAAGGACTGGCAAAACACACACAAACAAAACCAAAACAAAACCAAAATAAAATATGATAAACACCACTTGCAGTTCCATCAACTATATGTGTCTACTGCTGGCATCCTGGAATGTCTTGGGAACTGTGTGTGTGTGTGTGTGTGTGTGTGTGAGAGAGAGAGAGAGAGAGAGAGAGAGAGAGAGAGAGAGAGAGAGAGAGAGAATGTGTGTGTGTTCTCATGTGCATAGCACACATACAGCAGTTAGAAGACCTCACAACCCGCAAGAGTTCATGCTCTCCTCCCACCGTGTGGGTCCTAGGGATCCAACTTGGGTCATTAGTCTCAGCAACAAGTTCCTCTATCTACTCAGCCATCTTCCCAGCCTATTCACCTTAATTTTTTTTTAAATATAATTTCTCTCACCAAACATGGAGCTCACCACAGATTCAGCTAGACTAGCTGTGTTAGTGAGTCCCAGGGATCCTCTTGTCCCTGCCTCCAGAAATAGGGTTACCAGACGCACACTGCACACCTGGTTAAGCTTTGTGGATTCCTGCGGGACCCAAACTCGAGTCTTATCTAGAAAGGGATTTGCTGCTGAACATCTTCCCAGCCCTTATTTCTATGTTTCATACTTATCAACATAAAAACTTGCATGGGATTGTTCCGATGCCTACTAACTGATGTAGCTCACCACACACTTTCTTTTACGTACCCCCACATTTTTCTAATAATCACCAGATGCAGGCATGCAATATTCCCTCATGAATTAGGCAGATTCCCCATGGTTGAGCATGTGTCTATTTCTGCTTTTTATTTACACAGGATTCTACGACAAGCTCATGTGGCTTCTCTTTGTGTTTTCCCCACCCCGTCACCTTAGAGCCAAGTTAAGACACTTGAGATCAGAGCTCTGGAAACATTTGTCACCCTCTCCCAGTAAGTCAATAATGTGTTTAAATTTGGATTGAGCATCCCTAACCCCCAATTCAAAAGCCTGAAATGCTTGAAATGCAAAGCTTTTTTTTGAGCACTCAGCACTTTGACATGTCACAAGTGGGAAATTTCACACCATGAAACAAATAGAAAAGATGTATAAATTACTTTTAGGCTTCACTGTATGTTAATATGAGTATGACCATGTCCTCAGCAGACATCTTGCTTTGACCCCCAGGAACACCCTGAGCCTGCCTCCACATGTCTTGTCTGCTCCTAGGTTCTATCCATAGAACTGGGAGCAATCTTAATGTTGATTGTTTCTCTGTGCCACCAAGCTTATGAACATGACCTTGTTTGACCTTGTAATGAACCTTTTTTTCAAAGCCCTGCCGTCCCTCCTCTTCCTCCTTCTGAGATTTCACACATCATAGAATCTGTATTTTACATAGAATATGTATTATATTGCATATAATCTCTTGACTGGGCTCCTTGTTCCTATCACCTCCAGCTGTGGAGACATAAACAGTCCTTAGCTAAACACTTACTGTGTAGCAAATACCTACTGTGTGCCCTGCTCTTGGCACAGAGTTTGACCATTCATGGAAAGCATAACTAAATGATAATTGATTCATTGTCACCATATGGTGAGTGACTTTTCCTGGAGACAAGAGAAAATCTATATCACCCAATAATTGGCCCCTGAATAGTTATAGTATCCAGATTCTCTGTCTCAATGTTATAGTGTGTTTTCAACACCAATATGCTTTTATTGCATATATAATAGGGAGAAGTAATACCTTAAAATACTTCACAAACTAGTACAGCCACAGATACCAACCACCAGGATGGGTGCCCTCATTAGAGCGACGTAAAGTCAATTACCCCCTGCAGGGTTTTTTTTTTTCAGTGAGAGATCCTGCAACAATTCAAACTGTATCTCAAGGAAAGACCTCATGGGGATATGTAGTCACATCACGGAGCTCTGGCTGATGCATACCCACCCCTGGAGCTTCCTGGGCTCACATGACAAAGCAGGGATGGAATCTCACCTACAGAAGATGTCTGCTCCATCCTCCAAGAGGACCATAAGTCAGGGACTACTGGCATGGTTTGTTAAAGTGGAGTCCCTAAGGCACAGGTGGTCACACATCAACCAAGTGGCCCTATACCACCATAGTCTCCACAGCTTTCCTCTGGGACCCGGCGCTACATATGGACGCAGCAAGCAACTGATTAATAGAAGCACACCACACCTCTTCAGAGGTGAGCGGGGCACAAAATGGGTATACTCTTTCCCAGCCCAGGACTGGCTGAGGGTCTGGTACTACCAGGCATGACCTCAGGTCACATTCCAGATGCCTCCCCTTTGTAACCTTGCTGTTCTTGGAGCCAGCCATCTACCCAGCATGGCAGCGGGAACCCCAGGCATAGCTTCCAAGTGCAGGAGTCTTTAGAAGTGACAGGTCTCATGGGACTCCACTTGCCATCGAGCAGCTGTGGTACAAAGATGTGTCACCTCCCTGAGCTCATTCCCCTCATCTCCAATAAAATGAAGGATTGCACCTTATGAACGTTCAGACCTAATGCAAAGGTGTGTCTGTGTGTGTGTGTGTGTTTGTGTGGTATGTGTATGTGTGTGTATGTGTGTGCATGTGTGTATGTGTGTATGTGTGTGTATGTGTGCATGTGTGTATGTGTGTGTGGTATGTGTATGTGTGTACATGTGTGTGTATGTCCAGGCACATGTGTGTATTTTTATTGCTATCTCATAACTGCAGGTTTGCTACTGTTATGATTCATTATGTCATATCAGTGTTTTCTCATGGTCTTAGGTGACCCCTGTGAACAGGTTGTTCAGCCCCCAAAGGAGTCACAACCCCTACTGAGAATCACTGTTCTTTGGCTCTCTCTCTCTCTCTCTCTCTCTCTCTCTCTCTCTCTCTCTCTCTTTCTCTTTCTCCCTCTGAACTTGGAGTCCTATGCAGCCAGCTTGGCCCAGGGCTCTCCTGTCTCTGCCTTCAGAGCTCTGGACTTACAGTCTGGTCACAATACAATACTCAACTGACTTTTGCATGAGTGTTTGGGAGTTTGATTTCCAAGTCCACACACATTTTATCCGCCAAGTCATCTCCACACTACTCTAGGATTCCAGACATTTGCTGTCACTCTTAAAACCGTTCAAGAAATCCTGAACAAGGTACAAAGTGACAGGAACAGGGCCTTGGCTGAGTCCCATATTACAGGCCTCAGACCCTGCCCTGCCCTGCCCTGCCTTGTCATCCTTGGCTTCAGAAGGCTGTCATTTCTACCACTTTTGCACCTGTGTGTGAGAGAGAATGCAGATTTGTGCTTGTGTGGTGTGGAGGACAGAGGCCACCCTCAGGTGTCATCCCTCAAGTGCCAGACACCTTGTTCTATGAGATAGGGTCTTTTCTTTCTTTCTTCTTCTTCTATTTTATTGAGCTATGTATTTTTCTTCGCTCCCCTCCCTTTCTCTCCCCTCCCCTTCTACCATTACCCATGGTCCCCCATGCTCCCAATTTACTCAGGAGATCTGAGACAGGGTCTTTTCATTGACCTGGTTTTGGCTGATTGAGCTAGACCAACTGAGTCCCAAGGATCTCCCTGTCTCTGCATCCCAGGGCAGGATTAAAAGTGCAAGCCACCACACCCAGCTCTTTTCTTTTTTCTTTTCATGTGGGTTCCGGGGCTTGAACTCAGATCCTTGTGGTTGCACAGCAAACATTCCATGGCCTGTGCCATCTCTCCAGCCTCCTTTGCATTTTGCACAATATAATTTGGGTCCCAGAAGCCTTCCTCCAGGAGAAACATTTGTGCTGGATGATATCAGCCTAATTAAGGGCTCCATTTTGGGGGCCTGGTTGCTTCCCCCAGCTTCTCACTCCTGCCAAGCCTTACTGGCCCAGGGCAGGCCAGCTACCTGCACATGTGGGCTCGGGAGCCTTGGGCACCAGTGTGCCCCTGCCCCCGCTATGATTGATATCTTGATTAGGACCAGGAGCTGGCGGGCCAGGTGTGTTACCCCCTCGGCCTGGGCTGGAGGCAGCAAAGCTCTACTAGGCCGGCCCCTGAAAGGCACAAGCGTGTTCTGCGGTAGCAATGAGTCTTGTTTGCCTTGGCAGCGGCTGTGGCTTCCTGGGGCCGGCCCCATAAAGGGTTTCTGTTCCGGCTGGAGGACTCATTGTCGAAAAATTGTCCTCAAAAAATTAGCATGGTACCAGTGGAGAAAGCAGAACGCCCGGCGGATGACAGCTGCTGGCCCCAGACAAGGGGCCTGAGAGAGGAGTTTTGCAAGGTGCCACATCCGAAAGGCACCTGTCAACCAGGCCTGGAGTGGTCCTAGAGTGAAGCTGGGGGACAAAAGCAGGTAAGATAAGGAGAAGTGGGGAGTGTGAAATCGGGACAACCCTTCACATAGTTTTATCTCCCATTCCTGAGGATGTCGGGGGGCTTTGAGAAGGGTCCCTCGGTGAGCTGGCTTAAAAAAGGTAATGGGGTGGCAGTGATGTAAGAGAAGAGGGAAGAGAGAGAGAGAGGAGAGAGAGAGAGAGAGAGAGAGAGAGAGAGAGAGAGGAGAGAGAGGAGAGAGGAGGAGAGAGAGAGAGAGAGAATCCTAAGGGTTATGTGGTTAATTGAACGTCAACAGCCACAGATACAATTACGCCCCATTGTGTCTTTTTCCCAGTGTGTTGATGGATAAGTAACTAGATTAAAGGAAGTGGGAGCCCGGGTTGGAAGGGCCAGGCAGTGGGGGGGAGATCCCTTCTCAATGGTGACCCAGGGCTCCCGCAGACCCCAGCAAGGAGGGAAAACAGTCAATTAGAGAGGAGAGAAAAGATGGAGGGAGCTGGGTTTAGCATTTGCATAAAGGCTGGGGCCCTGAGGCTGCCACCCTTCGTGAGTGGTGAGAGGCAATGATTCCCCGGGGAGAGGCTGGGGTGTTATATTCCGGTAAGACACAAGGGTAATTGTTGAACGTCTCAACCCAAAGCCTGTGTGTACCCAGTATATACAAGGCAACATGGAATGACTGGACCAATATATAGGGTTGTGTGTTACACTGAGCTTGTGTATGCATGCATGGCCACTGATGTGAGTAATCTTACCAGCAAGGTGATTTCCAGTGGGGTGCCCCTGTGTGCCTTGCACTGGCCCTAACTTCCTTGTATGAGAAATGTGCAGATTTGAGTAGGCATATACCTGAGCATACCTGAGCATAGCGAGCACACCTGAGCCATACCTGAGCATACCTGAGCATACCTGAGCATAGCTGAGCATAGCTGAGCATAGCTGAGCATACCTGAGCATAGCTGAGCATAGCTGATCATGGATGAGCATACCTGAGCATAGCTGAACCATACCTGAGCATAGCTGAGCACACCGAGCATAGCTGAGCATACCTGAGTATAGCTGAGCACACCTGAGCATAGTGAGCATAGCTGAGCCAACCTACGCATACCTAAGCATACTTGAGCATAGCTGAGCATACCTGAGCATAGCTGAGCATAGCTGATCATGGCATGAGCATACCTGAGCATAGCTGAACATACCTGAGCATACCTGAACCTAGCTGAGCATACTGGAGCATAGCTGAGCATACCGGAGCATAGCGAACAGGAAGTGTGGCGCTGACTGGCTCCATCACACCAGATGAGAGGCTAGTGCCTTAAAATCTCCCCAAGGCTCTCATGAGGGTGACCCTAGAAACTGGGCCCCCAGGGTCACCAGGCATCTAAATTGCCTCCCCAATCTTCCCTGCATCATCTAGTCTGCTATTTTCTGTGGTGTCCCTGCCCCAACAGCCAAGCTTATCCTTTCTTTCAGAGTTCTTTCTGTCTTTCTTCTTCTTCTTCTTCTTCTTCTTCTTCTTCTTCTTCTTCTTCTTCTTCTTCTTCTTCTTCTCTTCTTCTTCTTTTTCTCGTTTGGTAGTATGTTTTAAAAAAATCAGGTCTCATGTATCCCAGGCTGGACTAAACTCACTATGTAGCCAAATATGACCTGAATTTCCGTGTGGGGTGTTGTGTGTGGATTTGTGTAGTTGTGTGCACATGTGCCATGCTAGCCTTGCACCATTGTGCATGTGCGTGCAGAGGTCAGAGACTGATGCTGGATGTCTTCCTCAGTTCATGTCTCACACTGAACCCTGGTCACTGATCCTACTAGGCTGGCAGGCAGTGAGCTCTAGGGAGGCTCCTCTCTTTGCCTTATGCTTGTGAGGCAGGCACTTAGCACCCTGAACCATCTTCCTAGCCCAGCTTTGGACTTCTGATCCTTTGACCTCTACCTTCCAGCGATGAGATAAGGCGTGCACCACCATGCCTGGTTTATGTCTGGCATGCTCCAACTCAAGACTTTGAGTCTAAACAAGCAGTCTACCAACTGAGCTATATCCCCTGCACCTAGCACCTCTTTCTCGGCAAGCAAGGAAAAGACACCAAGGAATCCAGAATCCAAGCCATCTAGGGTTAAATGTTAACCCCAGCTTTTGACTCAGACACACATGAAATACACTACTGAAGATGATGTCCAGATCCAAAGTTAGGCTGTTTTAAGGGTTGAATAAGGTCCTGGTGTAGAGGTAGGAGGGGAGTCTGGATATCCCGGTCACCTGGGACAGTCTCATGTGATACCTGTGGCCCCAAGCACAATTATCCGCCGTGCCCTACACTCTCGGAAGTGTCCCGTTTGGATGGTAAATTCTACGGCTTGTCCCAATACAAGTGGGGCTGCAGGGCGTGTTTTTCCCATCTCTGCCTCTTCTCCCTCTGTTGTATCACTATTAAATCTTTCCGCTGTGTGAGCTCATGCGTGTGAGTCAGGCACATGTGTGCCATGATGCATGTATGGAGGTCACCAGGACCATCTCTTGGGCGTTACTCCACACCTCTCCTCTTTGTTTCAAGATAGGCTCTCATTTTTGGTGTTGGGCCATTGTGTACACCAGGCCCCACGAGCTCATGGGATCTCTCCTGCCTCTGCCCTCTGCCCTCAACTCCAGAAGCAACGGGACCACAGATGCACCCTCCCTCACCCCAGCTTATGAGCATTCGAGGCTCTGAACCCAGGTATCAGCCATCTATGGTGGCTGGGGGCATCACCTCAAGGCTCTATTACTGGCCATGAACTCCCCGATGAGGACATCTTGGAGCCCTCCTTTCCATGTCACAGAACCCCCTAAATACACAACAGATGCTGGATGACGTCGGTCCCTGCCCAAGAGCAGAGTGGCCTCCCAGATTGTGCGTGCAGGCTTTAGAGCAGAAACTTCTAGACTTGGGGTAACTCCCGTTGTATGTGGGGATCTACCTTGAAACATAAGTGGGAGCCACATTTATCAGCAGTCATCAGAATCAGTTCTTAGTGTGGGCCAGGACTCACTCTTCCATCTGTAGATGTGAAGCATCCATCCAGGTCTGCTATTTCCATATTGCCCTGACCTCACCTTTTCCCCCAGGGGCCGACAGTTCCCCTCCATGTCCTAGGCTCTGTGTAACCAAGCTGTGCTGCAGTTCAAACTGATGATGCACTTGCATTCAATGCGGTCAAAGCGAATATGCTCATCTGTCTATATCACACCCTGTTAAAACGACTGTCAAGACATGGCAGCACATCCCCTTCTTAACCCCAGCACTCCGAAGGCAGAGGCGGGTGGATCTTGTGAGTTCCAGGCCAGCCTGGTCTAGAAATGCGATCCAAGACAGCCAGGGCTACATAATAGAGAGACCCTGTCTCAAACAAAAGAAGAAAGAAAGAAAAAAAGAATCAAAGGATCAAGATATCAATTTTAAATGCAAAATGTTTTTTGAAAGTTTTGCTTAAAGTACGCTAGACCAAGTGGAAAATACTCGGAGAAAGCAGCCCCAGGGTGGGACAGAAGATCACACATATAAAGGACAGGACTTTTCTGAAGCTTTTTCGACAATGGTACATTGTTGAAAATGCTTTTCTATCAGAATTGAATATTTGGACACTATCACATTGGCAAGAACTTGTTGTTAGACAAAATTTTAATAAGAGTAATATATGGTTGAAAAAGCACACCAGCCAGGATGGTGAGAAAGTTCAGTGGTAAAGATGTTTGCTATACAAGTCTGAGAAAAGAGAATTCATGAGTTATGTGGAACCTAGGGAAAGAGAAAACTGACTTTGAGCGCACGTTTCCTACGGCGTGTGTGCCCCACCCCCCCACTACCTCTCACACATAATAATATACAATTGTAAAGGCACACACAAGAACCCACAAATTGAAGATCTTTTGGGAGATTAAAAAAGCAAGCAAAAGTAAGTCATTGTGTGAAAAACAGTGTAAAAGAGTAAACATTGGGGGTCTGGCAAGATGGCCACGCCTGACCATTGGAGTTTGATCCCTGAAACACACATGCTGGAAGGAGAAAACCAACTCCTTCCCACAACTTGTCCTTAGAGTTCTGTATGTGTGCAATGACATGACCAAAACAATAAAAATGAAAGAAAAAAACCAGGAAGGCCCTGAAAGCTGGAAGGCACCAAAGCAAAATTCAGGGAGACAGTCTATAGGTAGGCAGACTACCCAAGGAGAATAAAGATGAGCGTTCTGAGGGCTCTTAAATTTTTACCCTTTCTCGAGAAGCTACTAGGGAAAGAGTTCCCTGAACTGACAGAGGAAACTGGAAAGACGAGATGGGTAGAGGGAAGCGGAAGCTCGAGGGAGAGACATGGCGGACATGCCCTTGATGAGAGGACTCGTGGTGTGAGAAACTGGGCACAGGAGATTCCGAATCCAACCACACCAGTAGGAAGCCTACGACTTAAAATGATACTCCGACTATGAGAGTTAGCCAGCAAACAGAAATGGAAGACAATTGTTAGTTTTGGAGAGAAACAAAAGGGGTGTGTGAGACAAAATAATCTGGGCTGGGGAATGGCTCAGTAAAAGAAAGCTGGGTGTGCACTACTAATCCCCTCAAGGGGAAGGCTGAGAGGGAGGGTCCCCGTCTAAATCAGCTGAGGCAGCAAATTCCAGGTTGAAATGAGAGATCTGTCTCAAAAGAAAGAGAGAGCAGCTAAGAAAGACCCCTGAAATTTACCTCCAGCCTTCACATGCATGCACGCAAACACACACCACACACATGTGCATGTGCCACACACATACAAACACAAACAAATAGTCGTTGTATAAGGTCTGCTATGAATATTTCCAAATTTGTAATAATTAGAAGTTAGGCAAAAGAGTTCGTCAGAAACTATGCTGCTAGGGAGCAAAACAAAATGTTTGGGGGAGTAAGAGAGGACAGCATCTAACTGTGTAGTCCAGGCTGACTCAGAGTCTTCTGCTTAGGCTCTGAAGTGCTAGGGTTACAGGTGTGTACCGCTACATTAGCTAAAATATGTCTTACGGGGTTGACTTTTCCACCTCCCCGTTTACATGGTCCCTGGGACTTAGCTCGGGTCGTCAGTCTTTTGTGGCAAGTGTCTCCTCAACCACTAAGATGTTCTTCTATAAGAGGAAATCAATAGATCCGTGAGAGGACAAAGGAACATTATACCATTAGCTTTTGTCATGTGGTGTGACCATGGGGATGACAACATTCTTGCCTTGCCAGAGCCCTGAGAACAGGAATGGACTTCTTTGGAATTGGCCTCCTGCTGTGCTCGGCCTACAGCTGTCTCTCTTCTTCTGACTGAAGGACAACTTGTAGGAGTGGCTTTTTTCTTCTAGATATGGGTCCCGGGGTTTGAACTCAGGCTGTCAGTATAGCAGCCAAGCACCCTTAACCCCTAACTATCTAACTGGCCCTTCATTTTGTTTTGTTTTAATTCTTCCCCTCTTTGGAAGACTATTTTAATAGATTTTTTTTCATATAAAATATATTCTGATTAAGATCTCCCTTCCCCCAACTCCTTCCATACCTTCCCCACATACCCACCTACCCAAATTCACACCCTTTCTTTCTCTTCATTAGAATTTAAACAGGCATCTAAAGTAGTAGTAGTAATAGTAATAATAGCAATAGTAATAATAATTAATAAGTACTAGACTAAAGACAAAAAAGAACTAAAGAAAAAAACCATCACCAGAAACACACAAATTTGTGAGAGACACACGTCTCACATACAGAAAACCCATAAAAATAAAATTGGAAGACAGAAGAGATCTATTAAGGGGGGGAAATCCCAGAGGAAAGTATATGAGACAAAAAGCCTCCAAAAATATCACTGAGTTCATTTTGTGTTATAGCCAGCCACTGTCGGGCCTGGACCCTTGCCCTTGAGTGTGGTTTGCAAGATTCCACTAAGAGAAAACTGATTTCCCCTTTGTGAGTGCTTCTTAAACAACAGCAAAGAGCTTCTAGGTTAAGGATGGGGGCTTGTTCCACTGCCCTTCTCAGTGCTGGACCCATCTGGCTTAGACCTGTGCGGGCGCTGTGCACGCTGCCACAGTCTCTGTGAGTTCATGTGTGCATCAGTCATGCTGTGCCTGGAAAGACACTGTCTCCTTGGTGTCCCCCATTCCCCTTGGCTCTACAATCTTTCCACCCCCTCTTCCACAGAGTTCCCTGAGCCCTGAGCGGACGGATTTTGATGGAGACATTGCGTTTAGGACTAAGTGTTCCAAAGTCTCTCTGCATATTGTCTGGCTGTGGGTTCTCTCTGTCTTGGATCCCGTCGGGCTGCAGGAGGAAGCCTCTCTGATGATAGTTGGACAATGGCACTGACCTATGAGTATAGCAGAATGTCACTAGGAGTTATTTTATTGCTACGTACCCTTTAGCAGACAGTAGTATTTGGTTTTTCCCCTAGGTCCATGAATATCTAGTCTCAGGCTCTTAGCACCCAGGGAAGTATCAGGTATGGGTTCTGTCTCATGGAGTGTACCCGAATTCCAATCAAATAGTGATTGGTTGCTTCTACAACTTCCATGCCACTATTTACTGGTGTGAATCTTCATAGGCAACTCACATTACAGAGTGCAGGATTTGCAGCTGGGTGGTGTTTACCCTTCATTGGTAGAGCAGGGCTCCTCCAATCCCATGAACACTGGTCAGTAGGGATGAGGGTCCTAGGTAGCCACCAGCTCAATTCTCTGTGTTTAGTGAGTTCTGTGGGTGTTGTCTTCAGTAATAGGACCTTATATCAGTGTGTATAGAGCAACCAATAGCCCTTAGCAATATCCTGAGTTATTTAGGGGTTCCCATGGGGTCCCCATTGGCCAACAATTTCTTTAGATGTAACCCCATTTTCCGGTACTAATGGTAAGAGATGTCAGTTTGGGGCTGTTGTTTCCCACATTATTTGGTGATTCCAATTTAGATTTTTTAAATTTATTTATTTTTACTGTGCATTGGTATGAAGGTGTCATGTCCCCTGGAACTAAAGTTACAGACAGTTGTAAGCCGCCATGTGGGTGCTGGGAATTGAACCTGGCTTCTCTGGAAGAACAGCAGTGTTGTTAATCTCTGAGCAATCTTTCCAGTCCCCAGATTTCTTTCATTTCTATGCCACCCAATCCACTCCTCAGAAAGGTAAGGCCTTCCGTGGGAGTCAACAAGCATGGCATATGAGGGGTGAGGTAGGACAAGCTCCTGACCACCTGCATTCAAGGCTGAGCAGGGCATCCCAACGTAGGAATAGGTTTCAAAAGGCAGTTCATGCACCAGGGCCAGATCATGGTCCCACTGCTAGGGACCCCACAAAACAGACAAGCTACACAACTGTCATCCACATGCAGAGGACCTAGGTCAGCTCCATAGCTATCAGTCCAGAGTCCGTGAGCTCCCAAAAGCTCAGGCCAGCTGCCTCTGTGGTTTCCCATCATGCTCTTGGCCTCCCTCCCCCCCCCCCCCCATACAATCCTTCCTCCCTCTCTTCAACTGTACACCAAGAGCTTGGCCCAGAGCTTGGCCCAGAGCTTGGCTGTGGATCTCTGCATCCTGCCTTCCGTCAGTTACTGGATGAAAGTTCTATGAAAATTAGGTTAGTCACCAATCTGATGACAGGGGAAGGCTGGTCCAGGCACCCTCACCACTATCGATAGGAGGTCTTACCTGGGGTATCCTTGTGGATTCCTGGGCGTTTCCCTAGCACCAGGTTTCTCCCAAATCCCATAATGGCCCCCTCATCATTGCTCTCCCTCTCTGTCTCCCCCAACTCAGCCAACCCATGCCTCATCTTCCCAACCCCTACCCCCAGTTACCCAGGAGAGCTAGTCTATTGTCCCTTCCCAGGGCAATCAATGCATCCCCTCTTAGGGCTCTCTCTTGTACTTAGCTTCTCTGGGGCTGCACCACACTGTTTCTATCAGTATAGCTCTTTAGAGCAACTTGAGATTGGGGGGTAGTGCCTTCAGCAGTTCTTTTATTATTTGGGATTGTTTTAGCTATTCTGGGATTTTTGTATTTTTCACATGAAGCTGAAAAAAAATTGTCCCTTCCAAAATTCTGTGAAGAATTGTTTTGGAATTTTGAAGGGTCTTTCATTGAATCTGTAGATTTCTTTTAGTAAGATGGCCATTTTTACTACATTAATAACACCATTCCTAAAAGAGACATAAATGCATCTGCCTAGGAAGGGGAAAAAAGACAAGATCTCCTGAGTAATTTGGGAGTGTAGAGGATGGAGGGGAGGATGGAAGGGGAGTGGGGAAAATGTATGGCACATTTCTATCCAAACAATTAAAGTGAGAGGGATTAAAAAATAATAATAATAAAATTAAATTAATAATACCAATCCATGAGCATGGGAGAACTTTCCATCTTCTGATACTTCTTCAGTTTCTTTCTTCAAAGACTAGAAGTGTTTATCACACAAGTCTTTCACTTGCTTCCCTGGAATGACTGTGGTTTTGCTTATTTGTTAAGACTGTTGTGAAAGATGTTGATGCCCTGATTTATTTTTCTCCTAATGTCATTTGTATATAGAAAGGCTCCTGATTGTTGCGAGTTAATTTTGTACCCTGATATTTGCTGGAAGTGTTTATCAGCTGTAGAAGTTTGCTGGTGGGATTTTTAGGTCATTTGTATATAGATTCATCATCTGTAAACAAAGTTACTTGGACTTCTTCCTTTCCTCTTTGTGTTCCTCTTGAGCTCCTTGGGTCCTCGTATTCCCTTGAGCTCATTTGGTCGTCTGACCTGATAGCTAAGACTTCGAGTTCTCTACTCGAACAGATATGGAGAGAGTGGGCAACCTTGTCTTGGTTCATGATTTGAATGGAAATTCTTTGACTTTCTCTCATCTAGGGGATGTTGGCTGGGCGATTGCTGTAAATTGCTTTATTATGCAATATGGCCCTGTATCCCTAAGTCCCTAAGACTTTTGAGATGATTATGTGGTTTTGTCTTTCCGTCTGTTTCTATAGTGGATTGCATTGACATGGTTGAATCATCTCTGGGATGAAGTTACTTGATCATGGTGACCCTTTTTGAAGTGTTTATGGATTCAGTTTGCAAGCATTTTATTGAGAATTTTGCATCTGTACTTCTCTTTCTTTGTTGAGTCTTTATGTGGTTTAGGAATCAGGGTAATTGTGGCCTCATAAAACGAACTAGACAATCTTTTTCTGGTTATATTTTGTGGAATAGTTTGAAGAGTATTGGCATTAAGTCTTCTTTGAAAGTCTTAAAATCTTCCTAAAACATCTATCCCCCCACTTTTCTTCTGTTTTCACTAGGGATATAGTCTGTTTAGATTATTAACTGATCTTGATTTAACTTTAGTAGGTAGTATACGTCAAGAAATTTATCTTTTTTGTTTGTTTGTTTGCCCAATTTGGTGGCGTTCAGGTTTTTAAAATATGTCCCTAGAATTCTCTGTATTTCCTCGGAGTTTGTTGCCATGACCCCCTTTTCTTCTTCTCTAATTTTATTAATTTGGATCTTCTCTTTCATCTTTTGGTTAATTTAATTAGGGGTTTGTCAATTTTACTGATTTTCTCAAAGAACCAACTCTTCGTTTCATTGATTCTTTGTTTTGTTTGTTTATATTTTATTAATTTCAGCCCTAAGTTTTATTTTTGTTTGCTGTCTACTCCTTTTTGTATTGTTTCTTCTTTTTGTTCTAGAACTTTCAGGTGTGTCATTAAGTTACTAGTATGAGATCTTTCCAGTTGTTCTATGTAAATATATTCATTTTTCCCTGTATGTTTGGATATGCTATGCTTTCATTTTCATTCAGTTCTAGAAGATTTCTAATTTTACTTTATTTCCTTCTTGACTCATTTCTTCATTTAGCAGTGAGTTAATTAATTGCCATAAGTTTATAAACTTCTGTTGTTAGTGTTGTTATTAGTATGTAGTTTTAATCCACAGTGGTCAGATAGGATGTAGGGTGTTGTTTCAAATTTTTTGGGTCTGTTAAGACTGACTTTGTGTCCAAGTATGAAGTTAGTTTTTGGAGAAAATTCAGTGAGTGGCTGAGAAGGTGTATTCTTTTGTGACTGAGTGAAATGTTCTCTGTATGTTAGGTCCATTTGGTTTTTAATATCTGTTAACCCCAGTATTTCTCTGTTTATTTTTTTTGTTCGGGTGACTTTTATTTTAGCTATAATAGTGTTTCTTTTATGAACTTAAGTGCCCTTGTCTTTGGTGTATAAGTGTTTAGAACTGCAATGTGCTCTTAATGGATTTTCCTTTGACAAGTATGTAGTGTCTTTACCAATCTCTTCTGACCAGTTTGGGTTGCAGTCTATTTTTTCAGATATTAAAATGACTGTGCCACCTTGCTTCTTAGGTCCATTTGCTTGCAATATCTTTTTCTATCTTTTTGCCCTTAGGTAATGTCTATTCTTGATGTTAAGGTGTTTCTTGAATACAGCGGAAGGACGGATCCTGTTTTTGAATCCAGTCTGTTAGTCTGTGTCTCTTTATTGGAGAATTGATTTCATTGACATTAAGACATATCAATAGGCAGTGTTTGCTGATTCCTATCATGTTGTTATGGTATGAGGTTTTTTGTTTGTTTTCTTTTTTCCGCTTTGGATTTGTTAGTCTGAGATTATTTATTCCTTGTGTCTTCTTAAGTGTGACTAACCTCTTTGGATTGAAGTTTTTCCTCCAACACCTTCTGGAGAGCTGGGTTTGTAGCTAGATATTGCTTAAATCTGGTTTTATTGTGGAATGTTTTTCATTCGCTGTCTACTGTGATTGAAGTTTTGCTGGGCACGGTAGTCTTAGAGTCTGTAGAACATGTGTACAGACCCTTCTGGCTTTCAGAGTCTCCGTTGAGAAGTCAGGTGTTATTCTAATGGGTCTGCCTTGATATGTTATTTGATCTTTTCCCCTTGCAGCTTTAATATTCTATCTTTGCTTTGTAGTTTAGTGTTTTGATTATTATGTTTCATGAGGAATTTCTTTTCTGGCGAAGTCTATTTGGTGTTCTGTGTGCTTCTTGTTCCTCAATAGGCATGTCCTTCTTTAGGATAAGGAAATTTTCATCTATGGTTGTGTTAAAAAATATTTTCTGTGCCTTTAACCTGAGCTTCTTCTCCATCCACTATCCATATTATTCATAGATTATGTCTTTCCTAGTGCCCTGGATTTCCTGGTTGTGCCTGGATTATTTTAAGTTTAACATTTTCTTTGACTGGGGAATCTGTTTCTTCTATCTTGTCTCCAATGCCTGTTCTCTCTTAAATCACTTGTGTTCTGTGGGTGAGGCTCCCCTCCAAGGATTCCATCTCCTGTGTTCTGTGGGTGAGGCTCACCTCTAACTATTTTTTTTAACTTCCTAAATTTTTGATTCCCAGTTTTCCCTCAGTTTGGGTTCTCTTTAGTGATTCTATTTCTACTTTCACATCTTAAACTGGTTTGTTTTTCATCTTGTTCCACTGTTAGTATTTTCATAGACTTTATTGATGAATTCAGTCATTTCCTTGAACAATCGTATGGATATTTTGGAGTCCTTGTCTTGTGCTTCAGCTGTATTGTATTTCTTAGGTCCTGCTGTAGTAGGGTTGCTGTGTTAGTGTGGAGACACATTGTCCTGGCTGCTATTGACTGTTCTTGTGTTGGTGTTTAGGCATCTCAGTTCAAGATGATTGTAATTCTAGGTGTTGATATCTGGACTTGTCTGTGTTGGGAGGACGTTCTATTCCTTGTTCCTGTGGCCCTCTGGATCTCAGTACAATGTGGTTGTATGGATTCTCTGGTAGTGAATGCTTCTGAGATCCTGCCAGATGTGGCTGCTAGGGTTCCTGGGTAGAACATGTTTCCAGGTATTAGGGGCTGGCAAGTAGGAATGGGGATAGGCTTGATTAGGGGGACTAAAAGGGTCCATAAGAGGGAGGAAATATGAGTCTTCCTGTAGGATCTTTGGGATCCCCAGGGATGGATTGAGAAAAGAAAGGCAACCCCTGCAGATGATCTTCTGCAGGGCTGGGATGAGAATGAGAAATTTGCAATGGCAGACAGGAAGGAGAGGGAAAGGGGCCTTCATTTTAAACTACACACTTTCCTGGAATGATCAGCAGGAATTGAGTCATAGCAAAATACCAGAGGGCACATAAATTATACAGAATAAAAGATAATTGATCACCAGGCATGGGGGTACATGCTTCTAATCCCAGTATTTGGGAGACAGAAGCAGATGGATATCTGAGTTAGAGGACAGTCTGGTCTCCATAGTGAGTTCCAGGACAGCTAGGGCTACTTAGAGGACCATGTCTCCAGGAAAAGAGAGATTATTTGATCACAGTTCTATCTAGAGTGTGTTAAATCCAAAACGCAGCAGTAGCATCTACTCAGCCCCCATCCTGACATGGCCAAGCATGTCACATAGTGAGAAAGGGCAGAGGAAGTGGCCTTTCCTCTTAAGGCCTCTAATGCCAGGAAGTGGACCCCATCTTCATGAACTTGTCTGATTTTAATCACTTCCCAACTGTCTACGAGCAACACCTGCATATTAATTTGTAGATTAACTTTCCCAGGCAAGAGTTGGATGACTAGCATTAGGTGCATAGAAAGACGGTCAGCAAGCAGAAGTAGCGGGCAACAACTTCTGGGAAAACAAAAAGTCATAAAAGACAAAATACACTGGGGCTGGGAACTGTCTGAGTTGGTAAAGTGCTTACATACAATCACGAGGACCCAAGTTCAATCCCCAAGACCCATTAACGGGTTTTTTTTTAAATAATAAAAAAATTTAAAAACTGGGCATAGAAAGAAAGAGAGAAAGAATGAAATAAAGAAAAAAGAATGTGTGTATACACCTTTAATGCCATCACTTAGGAGAGGCAGGCAGATCTATGTGAGTTTGAGTTCATCCCTGGTCCAAATAGAAAGTTCCAGATCAACCCAGACTATGTAGTGAGAACCTGTGGTATTCCGTGGTTTTCACCCTTTGATCCCATCTCAGAGCAATCAGGACTCCGGGGCTTCACATGCCAACCTCAGAGAACGGAGTGGCTTGCCTGGGTAAGTCCTGCCCCCACCCCGGATATTCTCATTCCCTCTCCCCTCCCCGTGTGTGTGTGTGTGTGTGTGTGTGTGTGTGTGTGTGTGTCTGTGTCTGTGTTTGTCTGTTTGTCTGTCTGCTATTGCTCCCCCACCCCACGCACCCCCACCACACACATGTTCCACTCTCCTAGCTCTCCAGAGCACTAAGAAACACAGAGGCCACCTGACCCAGGCTCTAGCAGGAGTGACTCATGTGACCCACAGCTGTGTCTGCAGCACACAAGCCCTGCTCTTCAGCCTGGTTGTGGCGACAGAGTTCCTGAACTGGAGTGGCCAGGCATTGGGCAGCTCTTGGAGACACAGGTAGGTTAAGGAGGGGACATCTTCTGAGATGTATCCCCCTCTAATGGAGAAGGACCTGCCAAAGCCAAGACAGGTATGTGATGCCCCAAGAATTGTGTTGGCAGAAGGCCCAGAAGACTAGTCAGGGTTTGTGAAGACCACCTGTTCACCCCCACCACTCCGTCCTGGCTTCTCCCAGGTAGACAGTGAGCAGTGGGTTCCCTCCCGGACCACTTTGACCAGCTGACTATTTTGGTCCCACATCCGCTGGTTCTTGCCCACAGGTAAGAAGTCGGCAATCTGCCTGCCCTACTCCCTCCCAAAGAGACTCAGTAATGAATCAGGGAAGAGCTGGCAGGGTAGCTCAGTGCTTGGCTCCCAAGTGTGAAGACCTGAGTTAAATCCCCAGGACCCATGTAGAAAAGCTGGCCATAGTCACAGCCCTGAGAAAGTAGAGACAGTGGACAGCCAGCCTACCATAATTGGTGAGCCCCAGGTTACAATGAGAGAAGCCCTGTCCCAAATAAATATTATGGTCTGTAAGGAGAGGTGTATCAGCAGCTAAGATCACGTGCTCTCCCTACAGAAGACCTGAGTTAGGTTCCCAGCACCCAGGTCAAGTGGCTCACAACCACCTGTAGCTGCAGTTCCAGAGCATCCAAGGTTTCAGCCCCTGCAGGCACCTGCACTCACAAGCACAGACAGACACGCACACGTTTTTAAAAATAAGATGTTTATATATATATATATATATATATATATATATATATATATATATATACCATATATATATATGGTTCACCCAGAGGTCAAAAGAGGCAGTCACATCCCTGGAACTACAGTTAGAGATGAAGCCACCGTGTAAGTGCTGAAAGTGGAACCTGGATCCTCTGCAAGAACAGTAAATGCTTTTAAAACATGAGCCATCTCTCTAATTACTAAAGTAAATTTTCAAAAGGAAAAGAAAGAAGAAAGAAAGAAAGAAAAGAAGAAAGAAAGAAAGAAAGAAAGAAAGAAGGAAGGAAGGAAGGAAGGAAGAAGAAAGAAGAAGAAAGAAAGAAAGAAAAGAAAGAGAGTTTTGTGGGTGAGAGATGTGAAGAAAGAAAGAAGAAAGAAGAAAAGGAAGGGAATGGAAGGGAGGCAGGGCAGGGCATGCAGGCAAGAGCACAGGCAAGCAAGCAAGGCAAGAAAAAGTCAGAAAGCAAGCAAGAAAAGCAAGAAAGCAAGAAAACGCAAGAAAGCAAGAAAGGAAAAGATAGATGAATGGGCTCCTGAGGAACACCTGTGATCACCTTCCATGTGTGCATCCATATACACACATGCATAATCAGAGAGAGAGAGAAAGAGGAGAGAGAGAGAGAGAGAGAGAGAGAGAGAGAGAGGAGAGAGAGAGAGAGAGAGAGAGAGAGAGAGACAGAGAATTAGATATTCCTGGTCCCAGTAGAGAAAAGTCTAGTTTCTCAGACTGCCAGGTCTGCAAGATATTTCCTTCTTTTTGTTTTTGTTTTTGTGTATAGGGTAGCAGTGTAGTGTATGCTCATGAGTGTGTACACAGAGACCAGGGGGAAGAGTCTTGTGTGTAGCGTATGTTCACGGGTGTGCACACAGAGGCCAGGGGAAGTGTCTTATGTGTAGCGTATGTTCATGGGTGTGCACACAAAGGCCAGGGAAAGAGTCTTGTGTGTAGTGTATGTTCATGGGTGTTCACAGAGGCCAGGGAGGCATCTTGTGTGTAGCGTATGTTCACGGGTGTGCACACAGAGGCCAGGGAGGCGTCTTGTGTGTAGCATATGTTCATGGGTGTGCACACAGAGGCCAGGGGAAGTGTCTTGTGTGTAACATATGCTCATGGGTGTGCACACAGAGGTCGGGGGAAGGTGCAGGGTGGCCTGTGCTGTGTTTCCCTGAGACACTGTGCCGCTGAACCAGAAGCTGGGATGGCAGGCTCTATGCTCCAGGAATTCCATCTCTATCACCCACAATGCAGGCTGCAGGCATGCACAGTCACGCTGACTGCTTCTTCCTTGAGCACCTGTGATTCAGACTCAGGTCCCCACGGCTGCACAGTAGGCACGCTTACCCACTGAGCTATCTTCCCAACTGGGCGGAGAATTTTTTAAAGTGCAAATACCACTTAATGAGAACTTGGTCGTAATTGTGAGATGCTGCCACCAGGTGGCTCTCCTCCAAGCCCCTCCCTTCTGGACCACTGAGCAGCCTCAGGTACTGACCCAGAAGAGGGTCTCCATGCTTGGGCACTGGAGTGCCCGTCCTCCTCTACCTGGTTACCTTCAGGCTCTCTTTTGACCCTTATCGTTATCTCTGTGGTCCCACTGACCCCACACACCAGAGGAACATAGGCTTCTAAAGCTGCTCCTTTAGGATCAGCTTCTTCTCAAGGCTTGGTGATGCTGCTCAGTGGGACCTCCCCTAAGAGGTCCAACTCCTCCCTACAGACATGGCCAGCATCTTACACCAGCTCTTAATTTCCTTTGTCTGTCAATGGGGTCCTTCCATCTTCTCCTTTGTGTGTGCATGTGTGTGTGTGTGTGTGTGTGTGTGTGTATGTGTGTGTGTGTGGACTCATGTAGGTGGGCACGGATGCAATAGCGGGCACAAGCATATCAAAGGTTGAAACTGAGTGTCTTCAATTGCTTCCCATTTTATAATTTGAGACTGGGTTTCTCAGCTAACTTGGAGTTCACCAATTTGGCTAGGCTGTCTGACCAACAAGTCCCTGGATCCCCCTGTCTACCTCTCCAGTGTTAGGATTATGAGAACATTGCTGATGAATTCTGGAATATTGAACTCAAGTCCTTTACCAACTGAGCCATCTCTCCCTAGCCCTTCTTGGTCTCCTCCATAGGGCTTCCAAACCAAGATTCAGTCCTGAAAAAAAGTGGGGAGCCCCAATGCAAGCTTAATAAATGTTTGCTATTAAGATACATAAATAAATGAGCCTGCTCATCAGAAAAAATTTAAAACTTTATTATTCACACACATGCCAATGTGAAAGGGACGACTTTGGGGAGTTGGTTCTCTCCTTCTACCATGGGCTCCAGGATCCAACTCAGGCAGTCAGGGAGTGGGGGAAACACTGCAAGCGTTTTCTCCGCTGGATCATCTCACCTCCCTCCAGTTCACCCGTTTTGATGGGACACCTTGTGTGGGCCGGACCCATGCTGGGCAGGAAAGTGAATGAGCGAATGAAGCGGCTGCCTAGTTAAAGGGGAGCAGAATGATAGATGGGGAAATAGAAAATGGCAGGGATTTGGTGAGTGGGTGCTGGGTAGCAGGCAGGATCGGTGGTGGGTAACTGGCAGGATGGGTGGTGGGCAAATAACTGGATGGGTGGTGGGTAGCTGGCGGGATGAGTGGTGGGTGGCAGGCAGGATGAGTTGTGGGTAGCTGGAGGGATGAGCGGTCGCTGAGTCCTTATTTGTGTTATTTGTTGGGGAAGAATCAGGTCACTTGGCCTGGGGCCGACAGAAGCAATGTCCCCAACAGGACCCAGATCAAAACAGATGAATCACTTACATGCAGCCAGCTGCGGCAGGGAATGGGGGTAGAGGGGTGGGGCAGGGTGGATGGACGTGCCAACACCAAAGTCATGCTGTGGGGACACCCTAGGGAGCCACCACACAGTCAAAACAGGCCCTGCCCCAGATGGGAGCCAGGGCACATCAAGAGGGAAAGCCTGGGGACTCTTCCAGAGAGCAGCTGTGGCTCATTAGCTGAGCACCTACTAGCAGCCCAAAGGTGTCCCATAAATCAGTCTAGAGCTGGAAAACCCTGGGAAGAAGGGTTGGCCTGCTCTATTAGAAAGGAAATGAGAAACCGAGAAGGGAAATGACTGACCCAAGGTCACCCAGCTGCAAGGGGCGGAGTCAAGGCTAAGTTATTTCCTCTCTTGGTTCCCACCTGACTGGTACGTGTGGCCTTAGGGAGACCCTGTCCAGCATGGGACCAGATCTGGGAACAGACCAAGTAGGAAGGGTGGCTTCCAGGGTATCTGCGGAGGATGCAGCAATAGAAAAGGACCTGGCCCCTGGTATACTTTAAATGGAGAAGCCTCTTATCTGGGTGCCCTGGAACCTTGCCACTGCGGCCTTGCCCTTCTTGTAAGTCCACAGTGCCTTCCTCTTTGGGCCTGGGCTTTCTGAACATCGTTTAAGAGTCAGTTCTGTTACCATGGGCCTTGGGGATTGAACTCATGTAATTCTCTAAAAGGTGGAGTCTGGGTCGTGGCTCAATTAGTGGGGTGGTTGTTAGCACGTGTAAGGCCCTAGGGTCCATCCCAGCATCACAGGAGCCAGATACATTGCACTGCTCTCATCCTAGAACCAGGGAAGGAGGACCAGAAGTTCATGGTCATCCTTGACCGCACAGTGTGAGACCAATGCAAACCCTTTCTCCGAGAATGGCTCAGGCCACCAGGCAGGATGCAGAGGCAGAAAGGAGCCCATGCGGGCTTTGGTGCTTTCTGGCCACCCACCAAGACGGTGGACACCACCACCCAGCTCCTGAACAACTTGAGAAGCTAAGAATAACATTGATGCTCAGTGACGGGGCGACTATTTTATCATGAATGATGCATTGCCCTGCCCATTATCTACCTTAAAGCAGTATTCTGCAAACACTATTAGTCTGTGTGTGTGAAAGAGGGCTAGAGGAGGGCACCCCTGTGGGTGGCTCTCCTGAACACCCTCCCTGGAGCAGAGTGCTTATCATCATGCTATGGGCAGGGATACTGGAGCTCAGGGACATAAGATACATCACGGAAGGTAGCCCATCACTTAAAAACGGGCTCTATCTAAAACGCTGTATGAACTAGTATGGATCTGTGCGTACACATGCACCCCTCACAGGTCCCCATTTCTGAGATAGTCGGTGGGCAAGACGCTTTTATCTCTGAGGCCCTCTGGATTGCAACACCGGGAGTCAATGCTGCCAGATGAGAAAACTTGCCAGCACAGTGTCTTCTCCACTGACATCAGCCCTGCTCTGGGGGTTATCTGAAGGCAGAACTGGGTATTCTACACCTCCCTACCTGACTTTAGCACCCTCACCTGTTCAATTAGCCAAGGTGCTGACTCAGCAGGTGGACTGTAGACAGCCTCAAGATGGACCCTCTTAGAGTTGACCCAGGAGCACTTGGAGACTAGCCTGAGGACTCCAGACTGGGACACAAGGCCTGGCTCCTGAGGTCAGAGGCTGCTGGAGTGGGGGCCCAGGATGCTTCTGGGGCTCTCATTCCACAGCAGCTAATTTATTGTGATGCAAAAATCCGGCTCCAGGGCGGGAAGCAATGCTGCGAGCCAAGCACGCTCCCATCCTGTTCCCTTCCACATATTTTCAGTATTTATTGTCCCCATATGTGATGCCGAACATTCAAAAACATGTTGCTGAGATCCCTCCAGAAAGGCCTGACATTTCACAATCTCCCTCCGATGCTGGGGATTACTGCTCAGGACAGAAAACGTGGTTGATTCAAAACAGATTGGGGCGGGAGAAAACAATGGCAGGGCCTGTGGAGAGACCCCCGGTTCCACTGCCAAGAAAGATGGGAGGCGCGCCCACCAGAAGCCCAGAGCCAGAGCCAGGGGCAGTCAGGAGGGGCTGCCACTTGGTGCTGCACAGCTACCGGAACAACGCGGGCCATTGCTGGGGCTCTCCTGGAACCAGGCTGAGTACACCAGGCTTCCCGGATGACCTGACATGTTGCCACTCTTCCTAGTTCACAAAGAGAGAAACTGAGATTATGCTCAGTGAGTCTGTCAATCAAAGGCTGGGGGCAGGCTCACCAGTTAAGGTTTCCATCCAAAGATACTGGGTTTGTTGTGATCCCTATGTTGCAACATTACTATGCCTGCCTGTGGTGCCCAAGGGGAAAGGTGCCACCTCAGTCCTTCATCTTTGCGTCCTGGAAACTGTGCACACCTGTATTAATGGCTTTTCTCATCGGCATAACAAATGCTTGATAACACAGCTTCAGGGAGGAAGGGTCCATTTGGCTCGAGGACACAGTCCTTCAGGGTGGGGAAGGCATGACAGCAGGAGTGTGAGGCAGCTGGTCACATGGCGCCCACAGTCAGGAAGCAGAGAGATCGGTGCTGGGGCTCAGCTCACTTTCTCTTTTTTGCTCAGTCCAGGACCTCTGCCCATGGGATGGTACCGCCCACATTCAGGGTGGGTCTTCCTTCTTGAGTTTATCTAATCTGCAAACGCCCTCACAGACACACCCAGAAGTTTGTCTCCTATTTCATATCCAGTCCAGTTGACAAATAAAATTAACTAATGAGAGCTGGGGAAATGACTTAGATGAGAATACTTACTACCCAAGCACAAAGACTCAAGGGGCCAGGGGAGCCCAGGCACCTGCAGCTGCAGCGCTGTGAGGGCAGGGGAGCCCAGGCACCTGCAGCTGCGTTGCTGTGAGGAGCAGAGGCAGGAGCATCACCGCAGCTTCCTCACTAACAATGCATAGCTCCCAGAATTCTAACACACAAGAGGCAGAGGCAGGAGAATGACAAGTTTGTGTCCAGTTTAGAGTAGAAAGAATGGAAAGGAAAAGGGGAGAATAAGTAGAGGAGGAGGAGAAGAAAGTGGAAGAGGAGAAAGGGGAAGCTATACCACACTGCTGCCAAGGGGCCGAGCCCTAAGGCAGATCTCCAAAATGGAAGCAAGGATGTCCTAGCCCAATGTGACAAAAAAAGACAAAGGACACGTTGTATGGCCCTAACGGGAACCCCCAGAGCTCAGGGTCAAGTTTCTAATACTCAAGGCGACCTCATGTCATGCACCTCTACCTAATGCTACCTAGCCAGTCCCAGGAGCTTTGAGACCAGAAATCCAGACCCCGCTGTTCTCCATGACACCACTGTACAGTCTGGGCAATGGACCCCAGGCAGGGTGGTCAGGCACTGAAAACAAAGAGACAAACAAAATGTAGACTGCCCAGTGATGCTCTGATTGCAGGTAAGTGGGCTGGAGATACGTCTCAGGCAGTAAAGCAGTCGCTGTACAAGTTTGAAGACCTGAGTTCAAGCACAGAACCACGGGCAAAGCCAGGCACACCTGTTTCTTTAAAGATTTTCAATTAAAACTTTACTTGTTTTCTAGTTTTAACTCTGTCGTGGATTAATTTGGAGGGTTTTTTTATGGTAGACAAATACATAAAACTGTGTTTGATAGTGAAAGTGAAGGCTTCCCAATGACTTTCAGAGGCCAGAAGAGGGCATCAGATGCCCTGGAACTGGGGGTACAAGCAGTTTTTAGAGCCCCTGTGGGTGCTGGGAACTGAACTGTTTCCCTCTGGAAGAGCAGTTAGCCTCTTAATCACTGAGTTATCTCTCCAGTTCATGGCCATGCACCTGTAATCCCGGTACTGGCAAAATAAAATAAAAATAAAAATTAAAAATTAAAAAATACTGGGGTTTTATGGCCAGCCAGACAAGATGAACTAGCCAGCTCCAGGCAATCATGAGAGAACCTGTCTCATTAACATAAGACAGCCCTGAGGAATAATGACACCTCACTCCTCTGACCTACACACACATGTGGATACACACATGTGCGCCCGTGCACATACTGTCATGGACAGGCACACGGGTGCAAGATATGTGCTAAACAATAGGTGGTCAATAAACCAAATTTACTCTATCTCAGGGCCAGCGAGGTTACGCAGAGGTAAAGGAACTCACCACCCAAGCCTGGTGACCTTCGTTTGATCCCTGGAACCTACATAAACGTGGAAGGAGAGAACTGACTCCATAAAGCGTTCTCTGACCAGCGCCATGGCACGCATGCGCCCACCCGCACACAGCACCTCCCAATCCCCGCCATGCGAAGGGATGTGTAAGAAGAAAAGCATGGTGGGAAGAAACGGGAGAGAGGTTCTCTCCACGGCACTTATTTCAATGTATCGAATGTATCCAATGTAGCTTTAAAGTATTTGATTTTTTTAAAATTGTCCTTTTCCATGCTGCTGAGTTAGGTCAACTCCCGACAGTCAGCATCTATTGCTTCTGGTGTCACAGTGAAGGCCGCCTGGCAGTGTGTCCAGGCCGAGGGATGCCAAGCACTCAAAGACCCTGCCGGGGACTGAAGAAAGACAGCCGCCAAGTGCATCTGAGGCAACGGGTGCCCCTCTCAAGTGCAGGCCTGAACTTGCCTCCACCCCCTGGGTCAGAAGAAAGGAATCCTGGGCCAACCCCAGCCCAGAGCAAGGCCTGGAGGTCCCTACTTCAAAGCCTCACACTAATGCCTCTCGACAAGCGTGGCTGAGCCTTGGGGTGTTCCCTTGAGGCTGACAGCTCCTGTTCTCAGACAAAGCCATCAGGAGTAAGGCAGTGTAGGCCAGGAGCACACTGTGACCCAGCCACGGCCTAGTGAGGAGAATGTGATTTCACAGTAGGCCCACAGCCAAGCATTCATCTCTACCCAGGGTCAGTCACTTTGTACTGGCTGGTCATGGGGTGTCTCCCATAATACCCTCTGCTCTCCTTTTCCTACCCTGGTGACAGTTGAGCCACCATAGTCACTAGTCTCTAGCCAGTCTAGGTCCACACATCATGTCTCAAGCTTCCTCTGGTCCCAGAGAAAGGCTGGAGGGTGGAATAGAAAGAGGACAGGCTTGGAGCCAGGTAAAATCTTGTTCTGGTTCTTAGAATAACACCCTGATATTAAGTAAATTATTTCATTACGTCATCCTCAGTATCCCTCATCTGTAAGTAGTGATCTTGTCATCACAGCAGGGACATTGGAAGTCTCATTAATATGTGAGTGTTGTGTGGCTTTCCCTCAGAGACATGAACAGATGTCTATCCACCCTGGTAGGGCACCAAAGACAAACCAGATTAACGTTCCATCCAAGTCCAACTTGGAGAACCAGTAAATTTATTGGGATTATTTATAAGAGCATGATGACTTACAGGTAGCTGTATCATTGGAAAGCCCACCTCAGCAGGGGTGATAGCTCAGAAAATTTTCATAAATGACTTGCAGTCAGCCCTCAGGTTCTGTTTCCCCTGCAATTGTCACTGCTTACATACCCTTAGAAGGGGGTTTTGTAAATCTTGTAAATTTCAGGAACCTTCTGAGCCTTGTGAGTTGTTTACTACTCACTGAGTCTTAGAAGTTTTCTTTTCTTCTTGAGTCTCTATGTTTTTGTTACATTAATTTATTTATTATGCAGTGCGTGTGTGCTCACAACTGAACGTGTTGCTGGGGTGGGGGTGCCACAGGTGCCACAGCATGTATATGGATGTTAGAAGACAGTTCACAGAACTCAGTTCTCTTCTTCCACCAAGTAAGTCACATGTATCAAACCTTTGTCATCAGGTGTGGTAACACTTTGCCCATTGAACTACCTCACTGTCCCACTTCTTGAGTCCTTACAGCCTCACTGTGTTAGAGTGTTTCAGTTGGGAACTTCCTTCCTGTCTTAAGAAGCCTCTGTCATAACATACAGTAGACAGCCTGCCCTGTAGCTTCCAGTACCTAACTTCCTCTAAAGTTCCCTCTCAAGGGATCTGCAGCACTAAGCACAGTGGTGCTCCTGCCTTGAGCAGCAGGAGCCCTTTAAGCCCTGAAGGTCTCCAGCTGGGCTGGAAGGTCCAGAATGCTATCATTACTCACTTGGTAACAGTAGAGACGTCCACTGTGTTTGTAGTTCTTTGATAAGCAATTGCAGAGTTCTGAGAAGAAATGTCCCAAATGTCTCAAGATGGGAAAGATGCTACATTTCTCTTAAAGTCTTGGGTGGAGTTTAGACATTATACAATGTTATGTCCAGAGCTTTCTATTGATTAAAAAGTAGCCAATATCTAAGAGGAGAGAAAATAGACTCATATCATCATCACTGTGTGTGTGTGTATGTGTGTGTGTGTGTGTTATAGTGTGTGTATGGTACATGTGCATACAACTCTCACATCCATGCATGGGCATAGACCAGAGGACGACAGCAGGTGTCCTACACTATCACTCTCAACCTTATTCCGCTGAGACATGGTCTCTCACTGCTAGGCTGGCAGCCAGCAAGCTCCAGCAATCCTCCACCACGCCAGAGTTAGAGATGCATGGCTATGCTCAGCTTTACATGTGGGTGCCTGAAATTTGAACTCAGGTCCTCATGCTTGTATAGCAAGTGCTTTTACCCACTGAGTCATCTCCCAGCCCCAGACTCCACCTTTTAATGGGGATAGTGACAAAGAACTTTCAGCCCTGTTTAATAGATCATGATGGATATCATCATGGGGGTGGTGTTGTATTTTCAGACACATATACAAATACTAGACCAGCTGTTCAAAAAGTACGAGGAATCCACCTGCCTCCACCTCCCCAGCACTGGGATTACAAGTGTGCACCACACTCTGCTTCCTTTTTGTGGGTTCTGAGAATCAAACTCAGATCCTCGATGTTTGCAAAGCTAGCACTTCACCAACTGAGCCACCTCCCCAGTCCAGATTTCATCATTCTTATCCATGCCCATCCCTGACCAAGGTCCATGGGCTTAACTGGCCAAACTACAATGTGGTTGAGGATGAAGACCTGTTGGTTCACTTGGTTGCTATGATAGAGAGTTTTTAACTGTCAACTTGACACAACCTAGAACCCCCTTGGGAGAGAGTTTTAACTGATGCTACTAAACTGGCTGAGGAATTATGTAGATCAGTCTGACCTGTGAGCATGACTATGAGGGACTCTCTTTAGTGTTAATAGATTTAGAAAGAGTCAGCCCACTGTGGGCGGTACCATTCCTTAGACACGGAGTCCTGAACAGTATAAAAAAGAAAACCAACTGAGATCAAGCAATCAGACATCTGTGTCCTCATTTTCTCTCAGCTCTCTTTCGTTGTTGTTTTTTTTACATCCGGTCTAACTAGATAGTCCTGGCTGTCCTGTAACTCTCCATATAGACCAAGATGGCCTTGAACTCACAGGGGTCTGCCTTCCCTTGCCTCCTGAGTGCTCGGTGTACACCCCTACAGCCCTCTCGCTGCTCTTGCCTGTGGATGTGTTCCTTTAAGTCCCTGCCTTGATTCTTCCACATCAATGGGCTGTAACCTGGAACTATAATGTGGAATAAACCCCTTCCTCCTTAAATTGCTTTTTTACAAGCTATTATTACAGCAATAAAAATTAAACTAGAGTAGCCATTCTGTAGTAACTATTTACGAGAACTGTCTATGTTTTCAGAATCAGTGACACAATGAAAGCTTAGCTCTGCCCCCTTAAGAATGCCAAGCCTTGATGTCATCTATCACAGTACAGGGTGGCTGACCTGTAAGGTCTCTCAGATGATGGCAATGAGACAGTGTGGCGTAGTACCCAAACTGAGTACAGTAGAAGCAAAGAAGATGGCTAGAGACAGAGGCGTCAGCAGGGGTCAGGACTAGCATGGCCAGAGTATGACATCCTGAGATGTCAGCAGAACTGGGTGGGACGTCAGGAGCTATCCTGGGCATCCTTCCACTCGTGGATATTTAGGAGTAGCCTCTTGTATTGTCAAGCTGCGTCAGCTGTGGGAGGAGGGCAGGCCATCCGGTGTACAAGAAAGAGGCAGCTTTTGAGTTCTACACAGTGTTGGCTGCCTCACTTCCTTGTCCCCAACCCCAACCCTCACTTAACATCTGACCGCAGTGGGGACTCATGGGCTCTGGGGTAAAGATGCTAATCCAGACTCATTCTGAGCTCCTGGTCCCTCTGAGGATGACCCCACGGTAATCTCCGTTTCTGAGCACCCAGCTGATAGACTGACATCTCCTAGGCAGTCAGGAAGAAGGCTACTTCCCCAAGAATGGGCACTGTCTATAGGTAACACAGACCTGACACAGAGACTAAACCCAGAGAAGCAGCATGGGAGCTGAAAAGATGATTTGGAGGCACAATGCCCTTGGTGCTCTTTCAGAGGACTTGAACTTCATCCGACGGCTCACAACCACCTTTCCGAAATCTAACTCCAGGGGATCCAATGCCCTCTTCTGGCTTCTGCAGGCACTGGCCCATGTGTGGCAGGCACATACAGTCAAACATATAGACATAAACAGAAATATTTGTTTCTTAAGTATGCCAGGATGATGTTGAATTCAGTTGACACGGGGAGGCTGCCCCACACTGTGAGATGGTGAGACAATCGTGACTCCAAAGTTCCCAGAGGCCTGGATCTGCCCGGGCCTGAGGCCAGTTTCCGGCCTGGCAAGGACAGGATGGATGCAATTCGGGCTTTGCTACAATCTGTAGATTTTGTCTTGCTTCCCTGGGGACTGTCCCAAGCAACCTGGCCTGGGGTCAGGGGAGGACAGGGCAACAGGCTCTCCAGTCACCCTCCCTTGGCTCCTCCAGCCTGCTGATTGCCTTGGCCACAGTGGTGGGAACCCCGGCAGCCTTGATCTCCCAGCAGGAGAGAGCGCAGAGCCTGTCCTCTCCCAGCCCAGCTTTGTTGAAACTGTTGCAGATCTCCCTCTGTGTCTTGGCGGCTGGAGCTTCAGGTGTGGGCCTGTGGAGAAAGTGTGGAGACGCCTGGAGGGACAGCTGGAAGGAAGACCACCTTGAGCACCTCACTCAGCAAGCAGTGACTGAGATGGGAGGGAGCTGAATGGAGGGTACGAAGGCAGGAAACTTGGCCTCTCTCGTGAATGCATCCCAGTGGTGCCAGGCACGCACGTGCAGTGTGACCTGTACAAGTCACTCCAGCCTTCAGAACCTTACTTCATATTGGAAAATGCATTTATTCTCAAACTCTAAGAGATCATTTAGAAGGAAGGGTTGAGGATGTGACTCAGTTGGTAGTTTCCTAGCATTCGTGAAGTCCTGGGTTTGGTGCCCAGCACAACATAAATGTGTGTGGTACTGCATACTTGTAATCCTAGCACTCACTCAGGAGGTGGAGGCAGGAGTATCAGAAGTTAAAGGTCAGCCCTAGTTATATGGTGAATTTGAGGCTAGCGCAGGCTATATGATACCCTGTCTCAAAATAAAAACAATAAAGAGGTCAGGACTGGGGAGACAGCTCAGCCATCAAGAGCACATTCTAAACTTGCAGAGGACGCATGACCAGTTTCCAGCACCCAGACTGGGCAGCTCACCACCGCCTGTAACTCCAGGTCCAGGGAATCTGATAAGATACCCTCTTTCTGGCCTCTGAATGCACCAGTACTCACATATACAAGCACATACACACACATAGTTAAAAATAAAAATGTATTTACTTAGCTCACACTTCTATGTTGTAGTGCATTGTTGATAGAAACCAGGGGAGAAAACCAAGGCAGAAACTCGGAGGCAGGAATTGAAGCAGGGGCTGTGCGGGAGTGCTGCTTATTGGCTTGCTCCTCCTAATCTGCTCAACCCCTGGGCTAACTATACAAGGGCAGTACCAGCCATTGTTCTCTGAGCCTCCCACAGTAATTAAAAATCAAGAGACTGCCCTACAGACTGGTCTACAGGCACTCTAATGCAGGTATTTCTTCAACTAAGGTTTCATCTCCCAGATTACTCTAGCTTGTGTCAAGTTGACAAAAAAAAAAAAAAAAAAAAAAAAAAGCAACCAGGTCAAAGAGCCTGGACAATCTGACACACCAGCACATTGCCAGTAAACCACAACCTTTCCTTTCCTGTTTATCCCCAATAGCTCATAGTCATATCAATATCACAATATAAAACAGTATAACTTTAAAAGTCCCACAATGTTTTAAAATTCAAACTCTTTAAAATATCCAGGCTTGAGGCTGGAGATATGGCTCCAGGGATAAGAGCACTGGTTGCTCTTGCGGAGGACCCAGATTTGATCCCCAGAACTCTAGTGGTAGCTCACGGTCATCGTAACTCCAGCTACAGGAAGTCTGGCATTCTTATCTGGTCACTGTGGATACCAGGCATATACATAGTATATACACATGCAGGCAAAACACACACAACCACCAAGCATCAATTGTCCCCGTAAACAAAGGTTCGGTTCGGTGGTGCTGGTCCTTGTTAATCACGGATGATTCTTCAGCCCCATCTAAAAAGAACCACAGATTCTCAACTCAAAATACCATTCAGGCAGCACTGGTAGAGTCTTTGCTTCCCTCCAAAATTTCACAAGCCAGGTCTCCATCGTCTGCCCTGCTCTCAAAATCATCTTTGAAGCCCCCGCAGTAAGAGGCCATTAGGCTCTGAGCACTCAATGGCTTCTCCGGTCCAAAGTTCCAAAATCCTTCCATGATCCTCCTGAAAACTGCATGGTCAGGTCTGTGTTGCTGTGTCAAAGCAACACCCCTAACCTGGTACTAATGTCTCTATTAATTCTTCTTCCCAGATAACTTTAGCTTGAGTCAAGTTAAAACACACACACACAAAAGGGGGTAGGGCTATCTATGTATGATAAGACACCATGGTGCAAGCAAATGTGTTTAATTTGGGGCCCACACTTTCAGAAGGTGAGTCCACGACTATCCCGGCATCGGGAAGGTAGGCCTACACTGGAGCAGCAGCTGAGAGCTCACGTCTTGATCTACGAGCATAAGACAGAGTGAGCTAACTGGGAATGGCATGGGCTTTGAAACCTCAAAGCCTGTCCCCAGTGACATACCTTCTCCAAGGTCACACCTCCTAATCCTTTCTAAATAAATATATGAGCCTGTGGGGGCCATTCTCATTCAGACCATCACAAAATGAACTGGCATTCCTCTGTCCATGACTTTGAATTCCTGCCCATCGGAAAGGACTAGACAGCAGTGAGTAGCATGAGACCCCAGAACGCAAGAGCAGAGCAACTTGTTCTGAAACCAATGCCAGTGGTTAGTGTGCTGCGGGCTGTGAAGATTGTCCTCCAAATTCCTGACATTGTGAAACATGATGAAGTAGAGTTTGTTTCAAACCACAGTTTGTGCATGTATGTGCGTGTGTGTGTGTGTGTGTGTGTGTGTGTGTGTGTGTGTTTGCATGTGCATGCTGGTATATGTATGTGTAGAGGTCAGAGGTTGATGTCACTCTCAACCTTATTTTTCATTATTTATTTATTTATTTTGAGTTTTACGACAAGGTTTCACTATGTAGCTTTGGCTGGCCATGAATTCACTATGTATACCAGGCTGGCCTCCAACTCCCAGAAATCTCTCTTCATCTGCCTCTAGAGTGCCGGGATTAAAGGCGTGAGCCACCATGCCCAGCTCCACCTTATTTTTTAAGACAGATTCTCTCACTGAGCCTGGAACTCACCAGTTCATCAAGCCTAGCTGGCCAGCAAGCCCCAGGGATCCTGCTGCACTTTTCCCAGAGCTATAGTTACAGGGGCATGCCCCCACACCTGACTCTATTACAGGGGTGTTGAGAATTCAACGTAGATCCCCATATTTGCAAGCCAGCACTTTACTGACTGAGCCATCTCCTTGGTCCTCAAAACCATGATGTTTAGACAATTTGTTATATACCACAGACAACTGGAACCTTCTCCAGCAGAAAGCCATGCATATTGGGTGCCAACACACACATACACACACACACACACACACACACACACACAAGAATATTTACTGAACCATTGTCAAGGAAGCAAAAAGCTAGAAACAATGATGTTCTCCATCAATGGGAAACTGGTGTGAATGGCAGCCAAGAAGACTTACTATGGGATAGATATCAGCAATACCGGACAGTGGGTGGAAGTTGCCTGTGTCAACCAGGGTGCTGGTTAAACAGTGTGGACCCAAAAGCAACTGGCAAGGAGGTAGGGCAGACTGGGAGTATTTATACAAAATCTTAAGCCATACAAAACAGCACAGTATTTTGTTTGTGAATGTTTCTCTATGAGTGAAGATACAACCGTGTGCAAAGGAGAGGAGCTCATGGTGGGCGGTTCCAGGGAGACAGAGAAGAGAGAGTGGAGACCCTTGTGGAAGAAATGCAATTGTAGTGATGGAGGCGAGCAGGCCTGCTTTTTGTCCCGCCCTGCTCCAGCACAGCTAGCTTTGTACCCGAAAAAACAACACACAAACTGCATTCATTTAATCACTGCCTGGACCATTAGTTCCAGCCTCTTATTATCTAATTCTCACATCTTGATTAACCCATATCGAATAATCTGTGTAACACCACAAAGTGGTGTCTTACCGGGAAAGATTCAGCATGTCTGACCTGGTGTCTGGCTTCATGGTGACTGACCCAGAGAGGAGAGGCGGGGCAATTTGACTGAGCCATCTACCTCACTTCCTTCTTCCTGTTCTGTCTACTACACCCACCTAAGGGCGGGCCTATTAAATGGGCCAAGACAGTTTCTTTATTAACAAATGAAATCAACTCAAACAGAAGACTCTCCCACATCATGCAATGGTTCCTGTGTTTTATTCCCTGGGGACTGGGAAGATGACTGAGGAAAATGCTTGCCATAAAAGCTGAGGGCCTGAGTTCAGCCACCCAGCACGGATGTAAATTAGCTGGTCGCAGCAGTCTGTGCCTGTGCTGGGGAGAGTGGAGACAGGAGGGTAACTAGAGTCAGCAGGCTAACCAGCCTGGCTGAATCCTCGAGCTCCCGCATCACTGGGGAGACCTTGTCTCAAACAATATAGTAAAGATTAGGGAAAGAGCTCAGTCCATAAGATGCTTGCTGGACAAGCAGGAGGACTGAACTTCTGTCTCCAAACACACATGAAAGAATCCAGACATGATGGTGCCTGCTTGTCAGCTCATGACTGGGGCGAAAGAAACAGGCAGGCTCCTTGGGCTTGCTTCTCAGGCATCCTATCTACCTGGCCAGTCCTACACTAGTGTAAAACCTTGTGTCAAAATGAACAAACGAACAGTAGGGGATTGTATCTGACATTAAATTCTGTACTCTGTGTGTGTGTGTGTGTGTGTGTATCTGTCTGTCTGTATGTATGTGTGTATGTACATATATACACAACCCTAACTCTAATCTTAACCCTAGCCCTAGCCCTAGCACTTACCCTAAACCTAATACCCTATGCACCCTCACTTCATAAATCCAAGAAACCTGTGCATACAAAAACTAGAAGATATGGGGGGGGGTGACAAGTTGTCCTCTGACCTTGAGCACACTATGACACACACACCTCCACACATATACAACATACACACAAAAAGTTAATAAAATACAATTAAAGAGCCTACCACAAATGAATAAAAGGAAATGAAATGAAAACAATTATTTTTAAACAGCTGTTTGTCACCAGGCTTCCACATGCATACAAGACTCCCTCCCTCTCTCTCTCTCTCTCTCTCTCTCTCTCTCTCTCTCTCTCTCTCTCTCTCTCTCTCTCGTTCACTCGCTCTCTCTCTCACTCGCTCTCTTGCTCGCTCTCTCGCTCTCTCTCTCACGCATGCATCCACGCATGCACGCACGCACGCGCGCGCACACACACACAATAATAAAGTTTTAATTGAGAATCACCAACATAATCTAGTGCATTCTCTCTTCCCCTGCGCTCCCTCCCCACACCTTCCATGGGCTACATACACACCTTATCCATTGCTTCAAATCTGTGTGCACTTTTAGGGGGACCCCCACCCCATCACTCCCTGCCACCTTTAATGCCTTCTTTCATGTCCCCATTTGAGGAACTTTTCTGGGCTTTTTATCCAAGAATGGGATTCCTGGCCCCAGAGCCTATGCAAACGAAATCAAAATAAAGACTGTTTTCCAGACTGGTCGCACCTGTTCCCACTCCCACACACATGGGTGACAAAGGCCTCGTCTCCCCACACACCTGTCAACACCTGGTATCCATTACCCACCCTCCTGATTTGCCATTCTGATGGGCGCAGAGTGGGAACTCGCTTCAGATTTACATTTTCTTTGTGATCGTGAGCTGGGACATCCACACACATGTGTCTTAGTCACTGGGGATTCTTCGTCTGGGATTTATCTCCTCATAGCCGTCACCATCTGTCTCTTTTGTTGGCGGGTTTCTCTTGGTTTGTTGTTGTTGTTTGTTTCACTTGCTTTTATGTGTGAGTACACAAGTTTATATATTGTGTGCACATGTGCCTATGCACATGAACGTCATCATGTGGGTGTGCAACGTGCCTATGCACGTGAACATCATGTGTGTGTACATGTGCCTATGCACGTGAACGTCATGTGGGTGTGCAATGTGCCTATGCACATGAAAGTCATGCTTCAGTCTCAAGTGTTTGTAATTCAAATTTTATTTTTAGTTTTTAATGGCGTGTATGCATGTGTGTGTGTGTGCGCGTGTGTGTGTTTGTGTGTGTGTGTGTGTGTGTGTGCAGTGCTTGCAGAGGCCAGAAGGAGGCATCAGATACCCTGGAGTTGAGTTACAGGTGGTTATGAGCTGCCTGACGTGGGTGCTGGGAACCAAAGTCAGGTCATTTGCGAAAGCAGTAAGAGCCATCTCTACAGCCCCTGCTTCAGGAATTCTTAATTGGGAGCTATCAGTGTTTTAAAAAGCAAAACCAAAGCCGGGCAGTGGGGACCCTCGTCTTTAATCCCAGCACTCGGGAGGCAGAGGCAAGTGGATATCTATGAGTTCAAGGCCAGCTTGGTCTACAAGAGCTAGTTCCAGAACAAGCTCCAAAGCTACAGAGAAACCCTGTCTCAAAAAAAAAAAAAAACAAAAACAAAAACAAACAAACAAACAAAAACAAAACCAGCAAAACTGAACAAACAACACCAACAATAAAGCAAGATCCCTCAATTGCTTAGAACTCACCAATTTAACAGAGCTGGCTGGCCAGTGAACCCCAGGTATCTACCCACCTGTCTCTACCTCTTATCACTGGGATTATAAACACACACTACCACCCCCTAGATGGTTTTTGTTTGTTTGTTCTTGAGTGTGTGTGTGTACACACACACATGTGGGTGCTCCTGTCTGCACACGAGGCCAGAAGAGGGTATCAGACCCGCCGGAACTGGAGTCACAGAGAGCTGTGAACTACCATGACGGTAGTTGGTAGGAAGCAAATTTGGGTCCTCTCCAAAAGCAGAAGTGTTCCTAACTGCTGAGCCATCTCTCCAACCCCTCTACCTTCTTTTTAGACAACGGTTGCTCTGTGACTGGGCAGACTGGTGGCTGGTCAGACTGTCATCTACCCGTCTTTTCCTCGCCCCAGCGTGGGGAGAGGGGAAGTCAGGTCTTCATGTTTGCACGGCACACACTTCAACCACTGAGCGAGCCATCTCCCCAGTCCCAGGATTTTTATGTTTTAGAATGGGTTCTAAGGATTGAACTTGGATCTTTGTGCTTGCAAGTAAAGTATTTTTTTTTTTTTTTTGGTTTTTCGAGACAGGGTTTCTCTGCAGATTTTTTAGAGCCTGTCCTGGAACTAGCTCTTGTAGACCAGGCTGGCCTCGAACTCACAGAGATCCGCCTGCCTCTGCCTCCCAAGTGCTGGGATTAAAGGCGTGCGCCACCACCGCCCGGCCAAGTAAAGTATTTTTAACTAACCTGTTGCACCTCCAGCCCTGGTTTGCAGTTCTAAGGCAGCGTTTCACTCGGTAGCCCAAACTGTCCTGGAACTCACTATGGAGCCCAGACTGAACTTGAATTGCAGCATCCTCCACTCTCAGCTTCCTGAGTGACCACATTGCAAGCATCGGGCTCTATGCTTTCCCAAGTGTAGGTGGTGAAGTTAAAGCACTTTCTCTCAGACTTAAAAACTCAGTTAGTAGAGAGCTTGCCTGGCTTGCACAAAGGCCTCCGTTCAACCCCCAGAACCACAGAAACCAGGTGTGGTGGTGGGCACCTGTAATCCCAGAATTCAGGAGGTAGAGACAGGAAGATCAGATGTTCAGAGCCATCTTTAGCCAAACTGTGATCTCAAGGCTAGCCTGTGCTACACATTAGCTCAAAAGAAAGGAAGGGAGGGAGGGAGGGAAGGAGAAAGGGAGGAAGGGAGGGAGGGAGGGAGGGAAGGAGAAAGGGAGGAAGGGAGGGAGGGAAGGAGGGAGGGAGGGAGGGAAGGAGGGAGGGAGGGATGATAGGAAAAGGAAAAAAAGAAAGGATGAGGAAAAAAGATTAAGATGAAAAGTATGTTTCTCCTTGTGTGAACATCTAAGGTGGTGGCTGTCCATGAGAGGACAGTTTTGCACATATGATCACCCAGAATTTCAAGGTCTGGGAATCTTTTTGCTCTTCTATTCCCTTGGACATGATCCACATCCTCCAGAGTGTGATCAACTGAACGTTCTAGAAGGAGAGAGATGTTCTTTATGCTGTCCGCATGTCTTTCTGCTCATGTTCTATTGCCTGGAATTTGGCCCTCGGCCATATTTCATAGCTAAGAATTCTGATGTTAAGCTGGGTAGCCACGTGCTTGGCTAACACCTGGCATATCTATACTCAACAAGAAAGAGGATACGGTGATGCCAAAGGAGAAAACAAACCAATTTTGTTCTTTTCTAGCTTGTTATCCACAGCCCTCTATTGTTTTGTACAAGCTTTAGAACGAGGTTGTTGCGCTCTTCAAGAGGTCTAGTTGAATTTCTTTTATTTTTAGGATTACTTGTAGCGTAGCTACAGCTATGGGGGTTGAGTACCTTTATCACGTTAGCTCATCCTGCCTGTGTATATAAAATGTTGTTTTTGTTTTGTTTGTTTTCAATTCTTATGCATTTCCCTTTGGCAAGGAGGTTTTGTTTTGTTTTTTCCCCAAGATGGTCTTGTTCAGCTCGATTGTGTCAGGTAAATCCTGATAGTTTATGATCTCGGTGCTACTGCAAGCAACAACTTATTTTCCATCACTGTGTGTTACAGAGCAGGGAGTTCCCTGCTCCCGGGTGTTCTTTCCACAACCCATGAGCTAAGAAATGTCCGTTTTTACAGCTTTAATAGGGAGTTATTTTAACTGGAGGAAGGGAAGGGAAAGATGGAGAAAATATGTTCAAGAGTCTTCATGAAGCCCATGAGACCAAAAGTAGTTGCTGTCAAAGCTCTGCCAGCTTGGGAAGAAAGCAATGCCTTCGGCATGCAAGGCAGTCTGTGGCCTCTCTGAGTGTTCTCAACATTCGAATAACCTTCCCAGTGATCAGCTTGGGGTCCCATGCAATCGATCATGTTGTCTCCAAATGACAGTCTTACTCCCTCCATTCCCATGTCTCTCATGTTTTTTCCTTGTTCTAAGCTTTGGCCAGTATTATAATATGTCAAAGAAGGTAAAGGTGGCGGGGATGCTCAGAGTTAGAGTTTCTAATGCTATGATAAACACCATGACTGAAAGTACTTGGGGGCAGGGATTTCAGCTTACAACCCTTAGGTGACACTAGTCACTGGGAGAAGTCAGGGCAAAAACTCAAGGCAGGAACCTGGAGGCGGGAGGTGAAGCAGAAGCCATAGAGGAGTGCTGCTTACTGGCTTGCTTATTCTGCTTCCTTATACAACTCAGGACCACTTGCCCAGGGGTAGCCCTGCCCACAGTGGGGTGGGTGGGCCCTCCCAGCCCTCCTGTCCTTCCCACTCCAATCATCAATCAAGAAAATGCCCCCAGAATCCTCCCCCCCCTCCCCCTTCCTCATCCTCCCGTCTTTGGGGCCACAAAATCCCACAGCTCAGCCTGTTTGGGCTCTGGGGACCCGGAATTGAGTGCACCCAGGCCGGTGGGAGGTCCCCTCCTTCATTTGACTGCCCGGAGCAAGGTAGGCCTTTGTCTGAGAGCTGCTTGGCCTGCAAGGGGACCTGACAGTCTGCAGGAAGATCCATCGTTCTTTGGGGTGAGTGAGGAGTGAGTGCCCGAACCGCGGCAGCTGCCCGGAGAGGGACCACTGACTCTCCACAACTCCTCCTGCCACCAGCACACTTCCTGCTCTTCCTGCAGGGGTTATTCTCCCCGGATACCGCCTCTCTCTCCCTGTCCCTTCCCAGCTTGCACCCAGAATCCTCCCCCCCTCCCCCTTCCTCATCCTCCCATCTTTGGGGCCACAAAATCCCACAGCTCAGCCTGTTTGGGCTCTGGGGACCTGGAATTGAGTGCACCCAGGCCGGTGGGAGGTCCCCTCCTTCATTTGACTGCCCGGAGCAAGGTAGGCCTTTGTCTGAGAGCTGCTTGGCCTGCAAGGGGACCTGACAGTCTGCAGGAGGATCCATCATTCTTTGGGGACACCAAACACCTCCGCGCTCCTTTTGAAGGAAGAGATGGGCAGGCGCCAATGCAGGAGCTCCTCCAACAACATGAAAGGCAACATGACATCACCACAAGCCAGACATCCCGAAACAACAAGAATTGAACACCCTACCCCAGAAGATATAGAAGAAACCGACATTAAACAGTACTTTATGAAAATAATAGAGGACCTTAAACAGGAGGTAAAAAACTGCCATAAAGAAATGGAGATGACAAACAAAAAGGTAGACGAAATAAATAAATCTCTCAAAGATACCCAAGAAAAACAAGAAAAACAAGAAAAAGCAATCAAACAGGTAAGGGAAACAGTACAAGACCTGATAAATGAAATGGAGGTATTGAAGAAAACACAATCTGAGGGACGACTGGAAATGGAAACTCTGAGTAAACGAACAGAAACTTCAGAGACAAGTATTTCCAACCGAATACAAGAGATGGAAGAAAGAATCTCGGACTCTGAAGATACTATAGAGGAAATAAACTCACAGATTAAAGAACTAAACAAATCTAACAAATTCTTAACACAAAACATTCAGGAAATCTGGGACACCATGAAAAGACCAAACCTAAGAATAATTGGGGTAGAAGAAGGAGAAGAATTACAACTCAAAGGCCCAGAAAACATATTCAACAAAATTATAGAAGAAAATTTCCCCAACCTAAAGAAGGATGTTCCTATGAAGGTACAAGAAGCCTACAGAACACCAAATAGACTGGATCAAAAGAAAGCATCCCCACGCCATATAATAATCAAAACACAAAACATACAGAATAAAGAACAGATATTAAGAGCTGCAAAGGAAAAAGGTCAAGTAACATATAAAGGGAAACCTATCAGAATTACACCTGATTTCTCAATGGAAACCATGAAAGCCAGAAGAGCTTGGATAGATGTGCTACAGACACTTAGGGAACATGGATGCAAGCCTAGACTATTATACCCAGCAAAGCTTGCATTCACCATTGATGGAGAAAACAAGATATTCCAGGACAAAAACAGATTTAAACAATACGCAGCCACAAATCCAGCCTTGCAGAAAGTAATAGAAGGAAAATCACAAACCAAGGAGTCCAACAACGCCGACAATAACTCAGGCATCTAGCGACCCTTCACCAGCACAACTAGAAGAAGGGAAACACACAAACTCTACTACTAAAAATGACTGAAGTTAACAACCACTGGTCATTAATATCACTTAATATCAATGGACTCAATTCACCTATAAAAAGGCACAGGCTAAGAGACTGGATACGAAAACAGAATCCAACATTTTGCTGTTTACAAGAAACACACCTCAACCACAAAGACAGGCACCTACTCAGAGTAAAGGGTTGGGAAAAGGTTTATCAAGCAAATGGCCCTAAGAAACAAGCGGGTGTGGCCATACTAATTTCCAACAAAGTTGACTTCAAACTAAAATCAATCAGAAGAGATGGAAAGGGACACTTTATACTCATAACAGGAAAAATCCTTCAGAATGAAGTCTCAATCCTGAATATCTATGCCCCTAATATAAAAGCTCCCACTTATGTAAAAGAAACACTTCTAGAACTCAAGGCAGCCATCAAACCACACACACTAATAGTTGGAGACTTCAACACTCCTCTCTCACCAATGGACAGGTCAATCAGACAGAAACCTAACAGAGAATTGAAAGACTTAATGGAGGTAATGAACCAAATGGACTTAACAGACATCTATAGAGCATTCCACCCAAATAGGAAAGAATATACCTTCTTCTCTGCGGCTCATGGAACCTTTTCGAAAATTGACCATATACTTGGTAACAAAGCAAACTTCCACAGTTACAAAAAAATATTAGTAACCACCTGTGTCTTATCGGATCACCATGGATTAAAATTAGAATTCAACAACAATGCTACCCCCAGAAGGCCCACAAACTCATGGAAACTGAACAGTCAACTACTGACCCACACCTGGGTCAAGGAAGAAATAAAGAAAGAAATTAAAGTCTTTCTTGAATTTAATGAAAACAAAGACACAACATACTCAAACCTATGGGACACAATGAAAGCAGTGCTAAGAGGAAAGTTCATAGCACTAAGTGCCCACTTAAAGAAAACGGAGAAAGCACTCATTGGTGACTTAACAGCACACCTGAAAGCTCTGGAAAAAAAAGAAGCAGACTCACCTAGGAGAAGTAGAAGACTGGAAATAATCAAACTGAGGGCAGAAATCAACAAAATAGAAACACAGAAAACAATCCAAAGAATCAATGAAACAAGAAGCTGGTTCTTGGAGAAAATCAACAAGATTGACAAACCCTTAGCCAAACTAATCAAACGGCAGAGGGAGAACACGCAAATTAACAAGATCAGAAATGAAAAGGGGGACATAACCACAGACACAGAGGAAATTCAGAAAATCATTAGATCTTACTACAAAAGCCTGTATGCCACAAAATTGGAAAATGTAAAAGAAATGGACAGTTTTTTAGATAAATACCATATACCAAAGTTAAACCAGGACCAGGTAAATGCTCTAAATCGTCCTGTTAGTCGCGAAGAATTAGAAACTGTTATCAGAAACCTCCCTACCAAAAAGAGCCCAGGACCAGATGGTTTCAATGCGGAATTCTACCAGAACTTCCAAGAAGACCTAATACCTATACTCCTTAAGGTATTTCATAATATAGAAACACAAGAGTCACTGCCAAATTCCTTCTATGAAGCTACAGTTACCCTGATACCTAAACCACACAAAGACTCAACCAAGAAAGAGAATTACAGGCCAATCTCACTCATGAACATTGACGCAAAAATTCTCAATAAAATACTGGCAAACCGAATCCAAGAACACATTAGAAAAATTATCCATTACGATCAAGTAGGCTTCATCCCAGAGATGCAGGGCTGGTTCAACATACGAAAATCTATTAATGTAATCCATCATATAAACAAACTGAAGGAAAAAAACCATATGGTCATCTCATTAGATGCTGAAAAAGCATTTGACAAAATTCAGCACCCTTTTATGATAAAGGTCTTGGAGAGATTAGGGATACAAGGGTCATTCCTAAATATAATAAAAGCTATTTACAGCAAGCCGACAGCTAACATCAAATTAAACGGAGAGAAACTCAAAGCTATCCCACTAAATTCAGGAACACGACAAGGCTGTCCACTCTCTCCTTATCTCTTCAATATAGTGCTTGAAGTTCTAGCAATAGCAATAAGACAACATAAGGGAATCAAGGGGATTCAATTTGGAAAGGAAGAAGTTAAACTTTCATTATTTGCAGATGATATGATAGTATACATAAGCGACCCCAAAAACTCCACCAAAGAACTCCTACAGCTGATAAACTCCTTCAGTAACGTGGCAGGATACAAGATCAACTCCAAAAAATCAGTCGCCCTCCTATACACAAAGGATAAGGAAGCAGAGAGGGAAATCAGAGAAGTATCACCTTTCACAATAGCCACAAATAGCATAAGATATCTGGGAGTATCGCTAACCAAGGAAGTGAAGGATTTATTTGACAAGAACTTTAAGTCTTTGAAGAAAGAAATTGAAGAGGATACCAGAAAATGGAAGGATCTCCCCTGCTCGTGGATTGGGAAGATCAACATAGTAAAAATGGCAATTCTACCAAAAGCAATCTATAGATTCAATGCAATCCCAATCAAGGTCCCATTAAAATTCTTCACAGAGACTGAGAGGACAATAATCAACTTTATATGGAAAAACAAGAAACCCAGGATAGCCAAAAAAATCTTATACAATAAAGGTACTTCTGGAGGCATTACCATCCCTGACTTCAAACTCTATTACAAAGCTACAGTATTGAAAACGGCTTGGTATTGGCATAATAACAGAGAAGTTGACCAATGGAATCGTATAGAAGACCCGGATCTTAAACCACAAACCTATGAACACCTGATTTTTGATAAAGGAGCCAAAAGTACACAATGGAAGAAAGAGGGCATCTTCAACAAATGGTGCTGGCATAACTGGATGTCAACCTGTAGAAGAATGAAAGTAGATCCATATCTATCACCCTGCACAAAACTCAAGTCCAAATGGATTAAAGACCTCAATATTAATTTGAACACATTGAGCTTGATAGAGGAGAAAGTGGGAAGTACTCTACAACAAATGGGCACAGGGAACCGTTTCCTATGCATAACCCCAGCTGCACAGACTTTGAGGGCAACATTGAATAAATGGGACCTCCTGAAGTTGAGCAGCTTCTGTAAAGCAAAGGACATTGTCACTAAGACACAAAGGCAGCCTACTGACTGGGAAAAGATCTTCACCAACCCTGCAACTGACAAAGGTCTGATCTCTAAAATATATAAGGAACTCAAGAGACTAGACGGTAAAATGCCAATTAACCCAATTAAAAAATGGGGCGCTGAACTGAACAGAGAATTCTCAACAGAAGAAGTTCGAATGGCCAAAAGACACTTAAGGTCATGCTCAACCTCCCTAGCTATCAGGGAAATGCAAATCAAAACAACTTTGAGATATCATCTTACACCTGTCAGATTGGCTAAAATCCAAAACACCAATAATAACCTTTGCTGGAGAGGTTGTGGGGTAAGGGGCACACTCATCCATTGCTGGTGGGAATGCAAACTTGTGCGGCCACTTTGGAAAGCAGTGTGGCGGTTTCTCAGGAAATTCGGGATCAACCTACCCCAGGACCCAGCAATTCCACTATTGGGAATCTACCCAAGAGATGCCCAATCATACAACAAAAGCATATGCTCATCTATGTTCATAGCAGCATTATTTGTAATAGCCAGATCCTGGAGACAGCCTAGATGCCCTTCAGTGGAAGAATGGATGAAGAAACTGTGGAATGTATACATGCTAGAATACTACTCAGCGGTAAAAAACAATGACATCTTGAATTTTGCAGGCAAATGGATGGAAATAGAAAACACTATTCTGAGTGAGGTAACCCAGACCCATAAAGATGAACATGGGATGTACTCACTCATATTCGGTTTCTAGCCATGATTAAAGGACATCGAGCCTATAAGTTTGGGATCCTTGAGAAGATAATAAGAAGGTGAACTCCCAAAAAAGAGATAGTAATCCTCCTGGATATTGGAAGTAGACACGATCGCCAGGCAAAATTGGGAACTTGAGGGTTGGGCAAGACTGGGCCAAGGGAAGATGGGGAGAGAAAAGTGTGAAGGGGAGAGCGGGGGGAGCTCGGAGGAATGGGGTGCTTGGGATATAGGAAGGGTGGATATGAGAGCAGGGAAGCATATATCTTAATTTAAGGAGCTACCTGAGGGTTGTCAAGAGACTTGACCCTAGAGGGGTTCCCAGGTTTCCAGGGAGACGCCCCCAGTTAGTTCCTTGGGCAGCTGAGGAGAGGGAGCCTGAAAAGGCCAGTTCCTATAGCCATACTGATGAATTTCTTGCATATCACCATAGAACCTCCACCTGACGATAGATGAAGAAAATGACAGAGCCCCACCTTGGAGCACCGGACTGAGCTCCCAAGGTCCTGATGAGGAGCAGAAGGAGAGAGAACATGAGAAAGAAAGTCAGGACCGTGAGGGAACCTCCAGCTGGCGACAGATGGGGAAGGTGACTGAGCCCCACATTGGAGCACTGGACTGAGCTCCCAAGGTCCCGATGAGGAGCAGAAGGAGCGAGAACATGAGGGAGAAAGTCAGGAACGAGAGGGGTGCGTTCACTCATGGAAACGGTGGGACAGAACTAATGGGAGATCACCAACTCCAGTTGGAATGGGACTGATGGATCATGCGACCAAACCCGTCTCTCTGAGTGTGGCCAACAGCGGGGGCTGACTGAGAAGCAAAGGACAATGGCTCTGGGCTCTGATTGTTCTTCATGGACGGGCTCTGTGGGAGCCTTCTCAGCTTGGTCGATCACCTTCCTGGACCTGGGGGGGAGTTGGGAGGACCTTGGTCTTAGCATAGAGTGGGGAACCCTGATGGCTCCTTGGCCTTGAGAGGGAGGGAGGGGAGGTATGGGTGGAGGGGAGGGGAGGGAAGGGGGAGAAGGAGGGGAGAGAAGGGGGAGAAGGAGGGGAGGGAGGGGGGAGGAGGAGGGAAGGAGATGGAAATTTTTAAATATAAAAAAAATAAACCATGAGGAAAAAAAAAAAAAAAAAAGAAAATGCCCCCAAAGACTTGCCAACGGGCCAATCTGATAGAAGCATTTTCTCAATTGAATTTGTCCTCTTTTCAGATAACTCTAGCTTGTATCTTAACAAAAGAAGAAGAAGAAAAAAAGAAGGAGGAGGAGGGAAGAAAAAGAAGACCCAACACAGCAGGTAGGTAAACGTGTTTGCTTCCAGTCCTGGTGACCTGAGCTGCATCTCTGTAACTCACAGGGTGGGAAGAAAGAACCAACTCCTGCAAGCTGTCCTCTGCTTGCACACTCGGACATGCACACTCACAAATAAATAAATAATAAGATGGAATTTAAAATTTAGAAAGAAAAAACACAGTAATGTGGTAATGAAAGAATAGCTACCTTGTTCTAAATCTTAGTATAAATGGCCCAAAGATATCTTCATTAATTGTGATTCTTGTAAGTGTTCTGGTGTCTATTCCTTATAAAATGGAGAAAGCTGAGCTGGTGAAATGACTCAGCTGGTAGAGGTGCTTGCCCAGCAAGCCTGACAACCTGATCTGATTCCCAGAACCCGTGCAGAAGTGGAAGGAGAGAGCTGACCACACAAGGTTCTCCTCTGGCTCCACACACACATCATGGCACACATACCACCCCACCCCACCCCAGACCAGGCCCACATACAATAACAATGCAATGAAAAGAACACCAGGAATCCCTTCCACTCTTGGTTTCCTAAGAGGTTTTTCATTAGAATCCCCCCAAGTGCTTTTGAATCTGTAGTGACTTGGTCTTTTCATTCATTAATGTCAAGAATTTAATTGATGGGTTTCTAAAGCTGGGCTGTTTCATAACCCTCAAGTTACATGTTCACTAAAAGTCTGTCAGGGCTGGGAGATGGCTGAGATGGTAAAGCACCTGCAGAGAAGGCATGGGGGCCTGGGTTCAATCCCCCAGACCCTGTGCTTAAAAAGGCAGGCATGGCCGCACCTCCAATCCTAGAGGCAGACACAGAAGAATCCTGGGGCTCACTGCCCAGCCAGTCTAGATGAACTGGTGAGAGACCCTGTCTCAAAAATAAGATGGATAGCTACTGAAGAAGACACCCGACATCCACCTCTGGCCTCCACATGTGTGCATGCACATGTATTCACAAATATTGAACACACGTGCACACGCGCGAATGTACACACACACACACACACACGCATCTTTCCTTACCAGTCTCGAATCTAGGTTACACTAACTAACTAGTTTAAATTAACTAGGTCAATACCTAAGGGGTACAAGTTAGTTGTACTAACTAACTTTATTAAATGAACTGGCATCTTTTCTGATCTGTCTAATTCTGGAACAAAATTGGGAACAGCGATCTCACATTTTTTGAAGATTTAATAGAACATACCTGTTGAGACTATTTGAGCCCAAGACCAGGGAGTTGGTTCAGCAGGAAACAGTGTCTGCCACCAGACTGAGGACCCGAGTCTCATCCCCAGGACTCACGTGGTGGAGGAGAGAACCAGCTCCAGCAAGCTAGTCTCTGCCCTCCACATATATCCCATGGTATTCACATGCCCCCCACATACACACATAAAATAAATAAGTAAGTTTTAAGAAGACTATCTAGCCTGGTGGTGGTGGCGGCACACACCTTTAATCCCTGCATTCGGGAGGCAGAGGCAGGCAGATCTCTGTGAGTTCAAGCCCAGCCTGGTCTACAAGAACCAGTTCCAGGACAGGCCCCCAAAGCTACACAGAGAAACCCTGTCACAAAAAATCAAAACAAACAAACAAACCATCTGAGCCTACACTTTAAAAATAAAAAAGACTCATGGTTATCATTTCAAATTTCTGATTGATTGCTTCGTATACTTTTTTTGAAACAAGCTCTCACTAGGTAGCCCAGGCTAGACTCACTCTCATCTTCCACGTGCTGGGATCATGTGGCTCTGGAGACTGACCTCAGGGCTTCATACAAGCTAGGCAAACAGTGTACCGAGTGAGCTCCACCCCTAGGCCACTGCGTCATTATCTTGGCTTTTGGATCAGGTGCGTATAGCTCTGTTTTCTTGTGGGGGCTTCTTGGCTGAGTCTCACATGTGCCCATACAGCATGTCTGTGGGTTTTTCTGGTCTAAGCATTGTATAAATTTCCCTAGGAACTTTCTCTTTGATCCAGGTCTAATTTACTGCGATGTTATTTTGTTTCCAGACATATGGGCATCCTGTACCACTATGACTTCATGGCATGGTGACCAACAAACACAGATCGTGTCTTCTTTCTAATTCTATGGGACTTTCCTGGAGGCACAGCCTGGGGGCAACTTTCCTGAACACTCCTTGCATGCTTGAGGGGGGCATTCTCCAAGGTGCTATTTGGATTTAGAATCCCCACTTTCCTGTGAAGGTCCATGTCTTAATGACTTGCCATGTCTTGCCTACTCAGCACTGCAGGAAGGTAATGAAACTTTAAGGAATGGAGCCTAATAAGAGGCCTCCAGGTCACTGAAGATGGGCCCTTCAGAGATGAGGTAAGAGGTTACACATTGCATCCATGATGTACCATTAGGAGCCAAAGCAGCAGAGCTACCAATCACAGGTTGGAACTTCTAAAACTATAAGCCAAAATAGCCTCCTCCTCTGCTTCCTCCTCCTCCTCCTCTGCTTCCTCCTCCTCCTCCTCTTCTTCCTCCTCATTGCTGCCCTCCCCAATTGCCTCTACCTTCTGAGTGCTGATGTCTGGTTTATGAGACTCTAGTATAAAACCCGGGGATTCTGGCACTCTAGGCAAGCACTCTACCAACACAGCTACACTTCCATCCGTATAAGCCATCTTTCTAATACAAAACTTCAGCCACATCACCTCTTCTTTCAATGGGGATGAAAGGAGCTTCAGCTGAGTTGGTAACACCCCGACTCCTTACTGACACTCTGCGCGGTGACTTCCCTGCCAGGAATATTGTGGGAGACACGCACCGGATCCGCTTACCCTCTACACTGGGCACTGTGACTCTTCCCTCTGGAATTTTCTCCCAGGGCTCGCTCGGCTCCTCATAAATACCCACTTGCCCTCCCAGATCCAGCTCTTAACCACAGTGTCCCCATAGACACCTGGCCTCCGGCCAGGAAGTGCAATCTTCAGCCCCCTACTGCGCCACACCCACTGGGTTCTGAGCCTCACCCAGTTCACCCAGCCCCTGGAAGGCCCATCTGAGGCGTTCCTCTACCCATCTGAGGCGTTCCTCTACCCATCTCCCACTGCATTGCCCCAGACTCAGCTCACCTATGCTCTTTTTCCTTTATTTGAGTCACTATCTGCTTATTATGTATTAAATATTCTGCATATTTAATCACCCCACAAGGTTATAGAAGGCCATCTGCAGGCATGTATATACGGTGCTTTGACCACATCACCTCCCCTCTCTCCTCCCCAGACAATTTCAATTTTTCCTGCATGACAACTCTACGGTTCTGAGCATGTGTATCTGTAAAGTCTGGGACCCTCAAATGAGAGAAAATATATGATGTCTTCTGAAACTGAGACTTAATTCACTTAATATGGTCCTCTCCACTTGAGCCCTTTTTACAGCAAACAAACATAACTGTATTCTTTTGTTCTATTCTGTTTTGTTTGGTTGGTTTTTCAGACCCTGGTCACTATGTAGCTCTACAGCTCTGGCTATCCTGGAGCTCCCTGTGTAGAGAAGGCTAACTTGAACTCACAGAGAGCCTCCTGCTTCTGCCTTTACCTCTGCCTCTGCTAGATGGTTGAATTCTTTGTCTGAAAAACAGCCATTGTCTTCATTAGTTTTATTTCTGCAATAAGGCACTATGACCAAGGCAACTTAAAGAAGAAAGCATTCAACAGGGGCATCCTGTTTCAGAGGATGACTCTATGGCCATCAAGACGGGGAGCATGGCAGCAGGCAGTGGGCACTGAGCAGGAACAGCAGCTGAGAGCTCACATCTGATCCACGAGGACGAAGCAGAGAGAGGGTTAACCAACAGTGCTGTGTGAGCTTCTGAAACCTTAAAGTGACACCTCCTCCAACAAGGCCACACCTACCAATCCTTCCCAAACAGCTCTACCAACTAGGGACCAAGTATAGAAATACGTGAGCCTATGGGGGCCATTCTTACTCAAACCTCCACAACCATTGTCTGTATAAACCACATTTTCTTCTGTGATGGACATAATGACTGTCCATCTTTCTCTGCTGGTGGATACTTAGGTTGACCCCATAACTTAACTATTGTGAATCCCATACATCAATGTACAGGTGTCTTTTTTCTTTTTCTTTTTCTTTTCTTTTTTGAGGCAGGGTCTCATTATGTAGACCAGGCTACTAAGCTGGCCTCAAATTCGAATTCATACCTGCTACTGCCTCTCCAGCACTAGGGTTGAAGGCCTATGCCACCACACCTACCTTCAACCTCTTCTCTCAAAAACAACCCCACAAAGGCTAGAGAGGTGCCTTGGTGACAACATTTGTTCAAAAGTATGAGGACATGAGTTCAAATCCAAGTACCACACAAAAGCTGGCCCTGGCAGCGAGTACCTAATGCTGTCAGAGACAAAAGCAATAGGATCATTCAGGCTGACTGGTTGGAAGCCTAGGTCTAGTTTAGTGATATAAACTGCCTGAAGGACATTCTACATGCTCCCCTGGCCTGCCCACACATACCCAAACATATGCACATAAGCCATACACGCATACACATACATATACACACTCACGCTAACATTCAGAAGACTAAGGGGCCATCAGATCAGCTCAGAGGGCAAAGGTACTTGCTGCCAAGTCTGGAGACTTGAGTTTGATCCCCAGGACCAATATGGTGGAAAGAGAGAACCAGCTCTCAAAAGCTGTCCCCTAAACCAGGAGGTAGTGGCACAGGCCTTTAATACCAGCACTCAGGAAGCAGAGAGTTCAAGGCCAGTTCCATTTCTTATTTCTTAAGGCTACACAAAGAAACCCTGTCATGAGAAAACAAACAAAAAAAGTTGTCCCCCTAACCTCCACATGTGCACCATATACTACATAAACAAATAAACAAATAAATATAATTGTTTTGGACGCCCCATTCTGGCATGTTGTGCAGACACCTGGTGTCCCCTATGTGCTGTGCTGTGCTGTGCCTAGTCTTGGATAAACCTCAGCTCTCTTCGCATCTAAGTTACATCTGGAACTTAGGGCCAGATTCATGGGCACAGAGGTCCTGACCGGTACTCTCAACATACTAGAAGCTGCCTAAGCATTTGGAACTTACCTACCATGCACAAGTCACAGCATCTCGGCCCCCACCATAAGGAGTCTTGAAAACATAGGCTCAGCCAATGAGATAATCTGATTTTTCAAACTCTGGCCTGAAATCCTAACCCAAGCCATGAGGGCCAGCGTGTGGTCTAACAGTGGCCAGCAGTTGCCCCAGCTCCAGCATCTGGCCTGAAACACATCAGGAAGGCATCAAGTGCAGGCAGGGGGTGAGCACCCATGGAGAAGCCACGAACTTGGAGTGCTAAACAAAGGACAAGGAAAGAGTGAAGCAGAGTCGGGAGGTGTTGGCAGAGGTTTCCGTCCTGCAGCTGTTCAGTTCCAATGAAACACACAGAAGCCTACTTTAATTATAAACGGGTTGGCCTATTAGCTCAGGCTTTCTTATTAACTAATTCTTACATTTTACATTAACCCATAATTCTTGTCTATGTTACGTTCCAGAAGGAAGAATGAAGGATGAAGTAGTGGTCCCTTCATTAGTGTTCTGCTCCCACGGGTCCTGGTGTAGGGAAGCTGTGGATCCCTCTTAGAAAACCAGTTCCTCCTCTACAATAAAAGAACTGGAGGCATCACAGTCCCTGACTTCAAACTCTACTACAGAGCTACAGTACTGAAAACAGTCTGGTACTGGCATAAGAACAGACAGGAGGACCAATGGAACTGAATAGAAGACCCGGATATCAATCCACACATCTTCGAACACCTGATCTTCTATAAAGAAGCAAAAAATATCAAATGGAAAAAAGAAAGCATATTTAACAAATGGTGCTGGCATAACTGGATACCAACATGTAGAAGAATGAAAATAGACCTGTATCTATCACCATGCACAAAACTCAAGTCCAAATGGATCAAAGACATCAATGTAAAGCCAGCTAGACTGAGCCTTATAGAAGAGAAAGTGGGAAGTATACTTGAACACATTGGCACAGGAAACCACTTCCTAAATATAACCCCAGCAGCACAGACACTGAGAGAAACAATTAATAAATGGGACCTCCTGAAACTGAGAAGCTTCTGTAAAGCAAAGGACACGGTCAACCTACAAGACAAAATGACAGCCTACAGAATGGGAAAAGATCTTCACTAACCCCACATCAGACAGAGGTCTGATCTCCAAAATATACAAAGAACCCAAGAAATTGGACGCCAAAAGATCACATAATCCAATAAAAAAAAATGGAGTACAAACCTAAAACAGAGAACTCTCAACAGAGGAATCTAAAATGGCTGAAAGACACTTAAGGAAATGTTCAACATCCTTAGTCAGCAGAGAAATGCAAATCAAAACAACTCTGAGATTCCATCTTACACCTGTAAGAATGGCCAAGATCAAAAATACTGATGACAACTTAAAATGGAGAGATTGTGGGGAAAAGGGAACACTTTGGTGGGAATGCAAGCTGGTACAAACCCTTTGGATGTCAGTGTGGCGATTTCTCAGAAAATTGGGAAACAACCTTCCTCAAGACCCAGTAATACCACTTTTGGGTATATATCCAAAGGATGCTCAATCATGCCACACAGACATGTGCTCAATTATGTTCATAACAGCTTTGCTTGTTATAGCCAGAACCTAACAACCTAAATGTCCCTCAACAGAAGAATGGATAAGGAAAACATGGTACATTTACACAATGGAGTACTACACAGCAGAAAAAAATAACAACAGCTTGAATTTTGCAGGAAAATGGATGGAGCTAGAAAACATTGTTTTGAGTGAGGTAACCCAGACATAGAAAGACAATTATCACATGTACTCACTCATAGGAGGTTTTTAAACACAAAGCAAAGAAAGCCAGCCTACAAACCACAATCCCAGAGAATTTAGACAACAATGCGGACACTAAGAGAGACACATATGGATCTAATCTACATGGGAAATAGAAAGTAGAAAAAGACAAAATCTCCTGAGTAAATTGGGAGCATGGGGACCTTGGGGGAAGGATTGAAGTGGGGAGGGGAGAGGCAGGGAGGGGAGCAGAGAAAAATGTAGAGCTTAGTAAAAATCAATTGAAATCAATTTTTTTAAAAAAGCAAAGAAAACCATTTCCTCACCCCAGACTGCTCCCAGCTCCTCCTAGCTCCCTTTGCCTATTCCCTCAGCACTGGAATGAGTTCCTAACTAATGGAGGTTAAAAAAAAGCTACACCACCCACTGTCAGGTCTGGGGTACTACTTGGAAGCCAGACGCAGGAACCCAGAGCCATTCGAGACTGGAGTGAAGCCCTGGTGCAAACAGAGCCTGACTGCAGAGTGGCAGAGGGTAAGGAACCCCATCATGGATCCCCGATTCCCTGCTGTAGGGTTGCATCCTTCTGACAGATCTGGAGTCGCCCAGGAGACAAACATCTGGGCAGGCCTGTGAGGGAGTTCTAGACTGAGATATTGAGGCAGGAAGACCCACCCTAGCTGTGGGCAGCGCCATCCTATGGGCTGTGATCCCAGACTGAATGAGCAGGAGAAAGGGAGCAGAGTGCCAGCATTTGTCTCTGCTTCCGGACTGTGAATGCCGTGTGACAATCTGCCTCACACCCCTGCCGCCATGACTTCCCCGCCTTGATGAACAACTGTACACTCAAACTGTGACCTGAAAGAAACCCTTCCTTATGACAGATTTTCCCTACCCATGTACGTGTGTGCGTGCATGTGAGTGCGTGTGTGCATGCGTGTATGCGCATGTGTGTGTGTGTCTTTGTCTTTTACCTCACGTGAGACCGGATCTCTTTTTGTTTTATCACTGGAACTGGCTCGCAGGCTCCTGGGGGCTCACCTGTCTCCACCTCCCACCACTGAGATCACAGACCTTGCTACATGCCTGGCTTTATTGCTCTCAGGGTCCCCATGCTTGCCCAGAAAGTGCATTACCCACTGAGCATCTCCACAGCCTCTTTTGGCAGTAATTTTGACAACAGCAAAGGTTAGGATATTGAGTCTGTGCACTCCCCAGAAGGTGTTCCACGCTGTGCCCTCTGTCTCCTGCCCATCCAGGCACCATCCAGGGCATAGGCAGGCAGGTGAACCAGAGGTGTCATCGTCACAGTCAATTCCCTGGTTGAGGCTCCATGGTGTCGTCCACTGTCCTCTTCCATCTCTTGTGCTCAGTGGAGCACTATGTTTTTGGGGGTGGGTAAGGTCATTTTTGATGAACAAGTGGTAGAAGGGGATACCTAAAAGGCCTGGTTTGGTGCCCCAGAGGCAAGAGCAGGTGCAAACAGAGTTTGAGGCATGTGCACCACTCCCTAGGGTAACTTCAGTAGTAGGTGCTCTTGGCAACCATTGGGTCCCAGGGCTGTCCCAGTCATTGAGGAGAAAGAGCCAATGGGAATACATCACTGAGCATTAACTTCAAAGTATCTGGGTGTGGAGGGTCCTGAGCACCAAGAGAGGGTTCAAAAGATGCTGTCAGAGCAGCCTCCCTGGGGAGCTGCATTTAGAGAGGATGTGTGTGGCTGATTGCAAGGAGAAGGCAGTGCACACAGTGGGAGTGTCCCGGAGGAGAAACGGGTGGGACCCGGCCTGAGTGTGAATGATGGCCGAGTGAGGCCCTTTGATGGAATCATGAAAATCAAGGCAATGGGCTGGGGTTTCAGCTCAGGTGGTACAGAGCTTGTCCACCTAGCAAACCAGCCCACACCTGGAATCCCAGCACCTAAGAGGTGGGGGCAAAAGGGTCTGAAGTTCAAAGTCATCCTCTGTTGCATAGTATCTTGGTTACTTTTCTATTACTATGATACAACCAAGGCAATATATATATATGTATGTATGTATGTGTGTGCATACATATATACATGTGTGTACACATATATACATGTGTATACATATACATGTGTGTATACATATACATGTGTGTATACATATACATGTGTATACATATACATGTGTGTGTACATATACATGTGTGTACATATATACATGTGTGTATACATATATACATGTGTGTATACACATATACATGTGTGCATGCACATATGCATGTGTGCATGCGCATATACATGTGTGTATACACATATGCATGTGTGTACACACATATACATGTGTGTATACATATATACATGTGTGTAAACATATATACATGTGTGTAAACATATGCGCATATCTATGTATACATATTTAATTTGGCTTACAGTTTCAGAGGGTCAGAGTCCACGATGGTGGAGCAAAGAAATAACTGAGAGTTGACATATGGATCACAACCATGAGGCAGAGAGAGCTAAATGGGAATGGCACAAGTCTTTTGAAGCCCAAAAGTCCGCTCCCAATGACACATTTCCTCCAAAAAGGCCACACCTCCTAATCCTTCCTAAACAGTTCCACCAACCAATGACCAAGCATTCACGTATAAGGCCTATGGGGACCATTCTCATTCAAACTACCACACACACAGTATTTGAAACCAGCCTGGGATACAGGAGAAGTTGTCTCAAAAGCAAACAAAAAATAGGCTATTGAGATGGCTCAGCAGAGAAGGCTCTTGCTGCCAAGCCCTAACGACCTGAGTTCATCTAAGGGCCGAACCCCAGGTTTCCTTGCTTGTACTTTACCTCCAGGCCACATATATAACATATACACGGGCCTCAAACTCACTTATGAGTCAAGGATGGCCTAGACCTAGAACGTCTGGTCCTGCTGCTCCCCCTCCCAAATGCTCGGGTTACAGTATGCCACTGTACCTGGCTTATGTTGTGTTGGGGGTGGAACCCAAACTTCCTCCACACAGTGACACACCTGATCTTCGCAGCAGCTCATTCCTATTTTACAGAGGAGAAAACTGGGGTCAGAGAGCCTGAAGGGTTTCCAGAAACCTGGCTTGCAGAGCGGGTCCCACACGGAATGGTGCGAGATGCAAAGAAGCCCTGTGAGTCAGGGAAAGATTCTTATGGTTGAGCTTGAGGGCAAGGCCCCAAGGGGCCTGGCTGGACAGATCCCCAGGTCCTAGCCAGATTGAATCCATTCCTGCTCTACCCCAAAACCTTACTCCTGAAAGGCTGCAACCTACATATTCCCTGCTGAACCTGTGTCCGCTCTAGGCTCAACAGAAAGGAGATGAATGGACTGAGCTAGGTGGTGCGGCTAGATTGGGAGAGCACCTGCCTGGCAAACACACAGAGCTCCGGGTCCAATCCAATCCCTAGCCTTATACTAACCAGACATGGCAGCACATGCCTCTAATCCTTAGCACTGGGAAAACTGAGCAGGAGGATTGCAAGTTTGAGGACAACCTGAGCTTCATAGTAAGATCCTGTCACCAAAGAAGAAGAAGAGGAGGAGGAGGAAGAAGAAGAAAAGTAGGAGGAGGAGGAGGAGCAGGAGGAGGAGGAGGAGGAGGAGGAGGAGGAGGAGCAGGAGGAGGAGGAGGAAGGGGAAGGAGAAGGAGAAGAAGAAGAAAAGTAGGAGGAGGAGAAAGAAGGGGAGGAAGGAAAGGGCTAGAGAGATAGCTCAGTGGTTAAGAGCACTTGTTGCTCTTCCAGAGGACCCAGGCTCAATTCCCAGCACCCACATGGCAGTTCACAACAGTCTGTAACTATAGTTTCAGAAGATCCAACACCCTCTTTTGGCCTCCACAAGGACCTGGTAAATATGTACTACACAAACATATGTAGGTTAAAGCACTCATACACAATAAATAATTTTTGAGACAGTATTTCTTTGTATAGCCCTGATTGTCTTAGAACTTGTTCCACCTGCCTCTGCAGAATTAAATGGTTATTACCTGGCAGAATAAATAATTTTTTAAAAATTAAGCGAGGGAGGAAGAAAGGAAGGGAGGGAGAGGACAGATGTTATACCCCACCTCCTGGCAGAGACTGGCAGATCTCTGTGAGTTCAAGGCCAGCCTGGTCTACATAATAAATTTCAGACCAATACAACCAGGGGTACACAATGAGGCCTTGGAAGGAATCTGCCATTTTTACCTAGGAAAACAGAAAGGCCCTCTGTGGAGCCACAGGGAGCCCCTGAGGATCCATCCTCCCTTCCACACACACCCCAGCAGAAGCTGCACAAGTGAGGCCTGCCTCAAGGTAGGGGGCGAGGTGAGCAAGAAAGGGCATTTCCTTTTCCCTCCTTAAGGTCTCTTGCTGTACAGCAGGTTGAAAAGGGAGAAGACAGGAAACATTGTCGGTCCATCTCTGAGGACTCCAGGTCCCCTCCATGATGTGCAGGAATTTGCCTTTCGGCAGCCGATGCCCCATTCTATTGCCCCTCCTCTGGATGTACCTCTCCCTCCGAACTGGTCTGATTTCCTCTGGGCCCCCAGCCTCCCAAGTGGGGCCCCTGGAGACCTGCCAGCTCCAGAGGGGAGGGTTTGTCACCAGCCTCGGGTCTATGTTCTCCACGGCCTGGGACAAGTGATCAGCAAGCATTTGCGAGTAGTCAGGAAAAACCACTCTGGCCAGCTGTTTTCACCAGAGAGACTGTGGCAAATCAAGTGAGAGTGTTATTCGCAAGGACTATCAATGGTGACTAAAGAGTGACCCAGTAGTGACCCAGTAGAACAGTGCCACACAGTGCAAAGTTGCCTGTATTCTGAGGGCCTGAGAAATTGACTATAACTCCTTCCAACAGGGTGTAATTGAAACATTCAACTAAAACCAACAGACTCAAGGTCCACCCATGCAGGGTGACATCTATGCGTTCCGAGGCGCCATATGACTGAAAGAACGTCAGGGTTAGGGTGTGGAGGCCTAGGAAGATACGGCTTCCCCTAGAGAGTGGGGTGGCAGGGAATGACTCTGTCTCCACTGGGACATCAAAGTCAGGCATGAGACACAAGTACTCTGAGGCATGCCTGTTTTGTGTAACCCCTGCAGAGGGATCCCATTAAATCACAGCACCTACCAGGCCCTCACTCCTGGTGGGCAGGAGAAGACAGCACACTTTCCATGATGGGATAGCTCTACAGCCTGTGAGGGAATGTGAAGCTCTTGACAGAAGCCTGTCAGGCTCTAGGGGCACAGCCTCCTGGCCACCAACTGCCTGGCCTCTTAGCATACAGCCATCTGTCAGTCCGAGTGCCTGTGGCCTCCTCTGGGATAGTCCAAGCTTCCCAGCATAGAACCAGGTCATGTCTCTTTGTCGGGACAGGTGTCAACAATGTCACCGTCTCACCGTCCTTGTGTGTTGGGGTATAGAGGGCTTTATGGGTCTTGAGCACTCACAAAGCCCAGTGCCTTCCTGGGCCAGGCTCCTCACTTCTCTGCATGCCTCACGAGGAGGGGATGGCTGGGTGAATCTTCGGCTAGCCAGAGAAGACCCTCACACTGGCAAAGCAGGTGGCAGGTGGTCCTCCCACAACTGTGTCTGGACTACTCATGGAAGAAAAGCTGACCCAACCCAGCAGAGAACTGGGCAGGTTACTGAGGGGCTAAAGATAAAGAAGGCCACGGTAGTGCCACTGCCAACCTACCCAGGAAGTATATGGTGGCCACACAGAGAAAGGGAACCAGGGCTGGAGATATAGGGAAAGAGGGGGAGGGAGTTATGGGGAAGAGGGGGAAGGGAGGAGCCAGAGATGTAGACCAGTCCATAGAAGTCGATTCACCTGAGGTAGGAATGCAGGAGAAGATGGGGTAGAAGTGGCTATGGGCCTTGACCCTGGCAGAGGTCCCTGGCTCTGTAGAAATCCCAGCAGGCTGCGTGGACACACCACTATTCTCTCTGTCTCTGTCTCTGTCTCTGTCTCTCTGTCTCTCTCTGTGTGTCTGTCTCTCTCTCTGTCTGTCTGTCTCTCTCTCTCTCAGCATCTCTCTATATCTGCCTTCATTCTGCCAGCTCACACCCACCCCCATCCTGACCATATTGATTTACTCTTGTGTTCAGGGGACCTATGACCCCAACAGATGGGGCTCCTTCTTCCTCCCTCCCACAGAGAATCTGTGTCTTGTCCAGCTGCTGGGGACATGCAAGGAGAAGAGTGCCACTTCCCGCCAGGCAGTGGACTCTGATCCTTACCTGCAGCATCACTTTGCCAGGCAGAGGTGTTTCCCCAACCCAGAGATACCAGCCCATTGCACAGGGCAGCACGAGGCCCCTTGAGCTGGTGCCTGTAACCAAGAGCCCAGGCCTGGTTCTCAATATATCCTCACTTAGTCTGTGATTGACAGATCCTTGCTGGGATGGATGGATGAGTCATGAATGAATGAATGAATGAACGAACAAACGAACTGAAGACATCGCCTCTCTTCTCCAGGCCTACTCTAAGTCTCTCCGTGTTAGCTCACCTTGTCTTCACAGCAAGCCCAGGAGTAGCCACTGAAACCCTGCCCGTCCCGCAAGGGCCAGCCTAAAGTTCAACAGGCGCTGTCGGAACCGAGCCCATCCCTCTCTCTGGAAACCTCCCATCATCCCCTGCTCTTGGAAAGCCTCTGGGTGACTTGACAGGCTCTGAGAATACCCTGCCATCTGAGACATTTTGAAGCCTGGCACCGCTCCACGCAGGCTCCTGCTACAGAGCTAAGTGCCACTCTCCGCACGCCCCCACCCACACTAGGATGAGGCCAACAGAAAACCTTTCACACTCGAGCTTGAATTAGCCACGAGGAGCCAATGAAGATAAGTGGAGTCCCGTCTGCAAACTGCGTATCTTAGCGCTTCCTCATCGCTGTGATAAAATACTCTGACGAAAGCGAATTAAAGGAGAAGGGGCTCTTTGGGCTGGCAGGTCAAGACACGTTCCGTCATGGAGGGAAGGCTGAGAGGCAGGAGCCTGGACCAGCGTCCACACTGCATCCATAATCAGGATGCAGAGAGCTATGAGTGAAAGTCAGTACATAGCCCCATTTCTCCACTTCACCCAGTGCAGGGTCCCCTGGCCAGCAAATGGTACCACCTGCAATTAAGACGAGTCCTCCCACATCAATTAATGCAATCAAGTTAATACACCACAGGCATGCTCAGAGGCCTGTCCACCAGGTAACAATGGGGGCTTTCAGGGTGATAACTAGCAATAGCCATCACCCATGCCCACCCTCATAGCTTCCCTCCCTTCACTGAGTGTTAGCCTAGAGCTGGCTGTGTGCTGGGGCTTGACTTTTATCTCCCCCACAGAAATTCTTGAGGCCATTCAGAGAGCCTGGTGCATGCAGGAGAGGACACGAGGACTCCATGGAGTGCGGCCAGCTGCCGTCAGTGGACTCCCAGCCATAGTCAGAAGAGTTAGCAAGGGTCTGGGGAGATGGCTCAGCAGTTGAGAGAACGCACTTGCTCTTGCAGAGGACCCGAGTATGATTCCCAGTACTGGAGTTAGATGGCTCACAACTGCCTGTGACCCATCCCCAGAGGGTTTGATGCCCTCTTCTGGCCTCTGCCAGCCCCTGCACTCACAGACACATGTGTGTGCGCGTGCGCACACTAGTGCACATGCACACACACACAATGAATCCAAGTTTGTATTTTAAAAGGGAGTTAGTGAATACTTCATATTCCTCACGGGCTCAGGGCTATGGAAAGGGCCCTGAGCAAGGGCAGATTGAATTGACTAGCATTTGGCATGGGAGGCAGGAGAATTGCCAGCACTTGGAAGGCAGAGACAGGGATCCCCAGGACAAGTAGTTAGCTGGAATTGGTAAGCTCCAAGTTCAGGGAGTCAAGCTGTCTCAATAAATAATGATTTTTTTTCCAGGGGTAGAGGTGATTGCTGTGAAGCCCAACAACCCAAATTTAATCCCAGTGTCCCACATGCTAGGAGGAGAGACCGGTTCCCACCAGTTATTCTCTGACTTCCACATGCATACTGTGCCTTGTGCATGCACCTTCCCGCAACAAAACAAATAAATGAAGAAATGTTCAAAAATCAATAAAAAGTGGAGAGCGAGCAAGGAATACAGCCAGCAACCTCAGGAACCCACACGTGTGTGCACATGCACATTAAAATATGTAGATACACAGGTCTGCACCACACACACTCAGATACACATGCACACACTCAGACACACATGCACACACTCAGACACACATGCACACACTCAGACACATACATGCACACACACACGTTTGTATTTTAGCTATGAGTCAAAGCAAGCCATGTGCTTCTTTTTATTGTATTCTTATTTGAACTGGAGTTGATTCTTTCCTTCCACCTTGTGAGTACCAGGAATCAAACTCAGGCCCTCAGGCTTATCAAAGTGTCTGCATCTTCTGAGCGTCTCCCAAACCACAGGTAGAGAGACTGTAGTCAAGGAAAGTGCTGCCCGGTTTGGTGCATGTGCCTGGTACCGGGGTTTGGGTTTGGCAGGGTCTGCAGTATCCACACCCAGCCTGCCTCCCACAGCTGTGGGAAGCCTAACTCCTGGGAATTCAGCACCCTCTGAACACAGCAGGAAGGAAGGGTGAGGACGCTGCCTGCGAGGTCTTTGCCCACTGTCTGATCTTAGTTTGTTTTCTGTGGCTGTGACAAAACTCGTGACCAAAAGCAGCTCAGGGAGGAAAGGGTTGATTTCAGCTTCTAGGTCAGAGTCCACATTGAAGGATGTCAGGGCAGGAGCTCAAGGTGGAAACCTGGAGACTGTGGAGGAGCACTAATTATTGGCTTGCTCTTGGTGGCTTGCTCAGCCTGCTTTCCTCTGTACTCCGTGATCACCTGCCCAGGGGTGGCACCGTCCACAGTGGAATGAACTGTTCCACATCAACCATTAACCAACAACTCTACAGACTTGCCTACAAGTCACTCCTCCAATGATGCTCTGCTTCCTAGATGACCCTGGCTTGTGTCAGGTTGACATACACGCACAAAACTAACCAGGATACGCGCCCACCTCTTTAAAGGCCACTTATACGTCACCAGAGAGCTATCAGCTGGGAGCTGCCCTGTGAGCGGTCTTATGGTCAGGAATCCCTGCAGTACCATCCCAGGCCCAGGAAAGAAAGCCCCTGCTGATCTCTGACCCTGTTCCAGTCATGGCATTGAGGGAGCTGGTTAGGCAAGATATTTTTCCATCTTCTTAGATCAAGGAGTGCCCTAAACTGGCCAGCTGCCTAAACAGGACTCACCTGGTTCTCACTACAGCCCTGTGATGTCAGTAGCCTGATTATTGTGTCCACTTGACAGCTAGGGAAACTGAGGTCGGTATCATCACAAAACTGTTTTCAAAGGGCAGACAGCTTCCCCCTGGTGTCCCTAGTGTCCCCCAGCAGACAGAACTTCCCAGAGATGGTGAATGTGGCTGATGCCCAGGAAAGGACAGCCCAGAATTTGGCTTGAGTGCCCAGCATGGTCACTGACTAGCAGAGCAAACACGGACAACTGACTTAGCATCGGACATACACACGGGAGGGGTGGATGGGGGGGGGCATTCACGCAGCCCACTCGAGTGCCCTGTGTGAGTAAGTAGGTGGATGGGTGGGAGCCTGGAGCGGCTTCCGGAGACAATCTCTGCAGCTCACTCCGAGTCCCCTTCTTGGCTGGGTGTCAGCCCCAGCCTTATGCACAGGCAGCTGCCTCTGGGGAATGATTTGAAGGGCTCCAAGAAGCAGTCCATTCCTTGGGAATGGCCCCCATCCCTGTCCAGCATGCTCACCTACCTGCCACAAGCCTTCCAAGATCCCCGGAGCCAAGCAGAGTCCCTTCTGCACACTCAGAGTCCTGGCAGTGCTCTGAGGACTGCCACACAGCCTTCATTGTATCTGCCCAACACCCACTCTGCCTCCCCGCCCCCACAGGCTCAATCTGTAGCTCAGGATCCTCTTGGTTAGAAATGGGATCTTCCAGGCCCAAAGAGGGGCGGGGCTATTCAGGCCCCCTGTGGGTTGGATCATATTCTGTGACCCCACCTAGGGACCTGGGCCACCCTATCTTTCAAGGCATCATGGTGCAAGGACTAGACCTTCCTAAGACTAGTCCCCCTCTGTAAAAAAGAGTAAAAGTCAGGTATGGGAGGCAGGGCAAGAGAGAAAGCCCTTCAAGGGGATCGGGGTCAGCCCTAAAGAAGTTTCTAGACTTCAAAATTCAGCCAGGTCATCCCATAGTCATCCAAAGCTGACCTAGAAGCTGGGGTGCTAATATACATAAGGAGTCCCGTCACTCAGGAGGCTAAGGCAGGAGGGTCACCAGTTCAAAATCAGTCTGGTCAGAATAGTCTCTGGCGCAGAAGAGCTGGGAGTGGAGGTGCAGGACTGTAATCCCAAGCCACTGGGGACCGACCAGGGAAGTGTGCCAGTAGATACCTGAAGCAGGAAGCACCTAAGATGAAGGCTACCTGCCTTACATTAGAAGTTTTCAAGTCTAGCCTGGGCCCTTTAGTAAAACCTCTCAAAATAAATCTAAAAAAGGGCTAGGGATGAAACCAACTGGGACATTTACCCAGAAGCCCCCAGTAAGAAGGCCAACTGGTTCAGTAATAACCGAGTGCTTGGCTAGAGTCCTTTAATGAAGGACGAAGGACACAGTGTCACAGGCCTGTGACCCCAGCTGCTAGGAGACAGTTGGGGAGGCAAAGGTAGGAAGAACATAAATTCAAAGCCTGCCTGGGTAGCAGAACCAGCTCAAGGCCAGCCTGGGCTACTTAACGATACCTTTTCTCAAAATAAAAAAGGGTGCAGATATAGCTCAGGAGCAAGCACAAGGCTCTGAGTTCGATTCCCAGCACCGCAAGAAAAAAGTAAGTAAAGGCCTAGAGTTGAATGCATGCTCTCTATACTCCTGATTCCTAAGGGCTGGGTGTGAAGGCTTTGAGCTTGAGCCTGGCAGGAGGCCCAGCCTGGCTCCCTTCCCCCACTGCCCAACCTCCCAGCCTCCATTCATCAGAAGACTCCCCCAACCTATCCCAGCCTCATGCCACATGGCCAGCCATGGCACCTGTGCCCTCCTCCACCCAGTACAGAGGTTCCCTCGCGGCTCCAGGCCCCAGCTGAGTTACAGTGAGCCTCAGTATTACTCTCTTGGGGGCACAGTGAGGAAACCAGAAAGGCCATCCCAAGTCCAGGATTCTAGGAATGAGCGAAAGTCAGAAAAGAAGGAAGGAGAGAGAGAGGGAGAGGGAGAGGGAGAGGAAGAGAGGGAGAAAGAGAGAGGGAGGGAGGGAGGAAGGGAGGGAGGGGAAGGGGGAGGGGGAGGGGGAGAGGGGGAGGGAGAGGGAGAGGGAGGGGGAGAGAGGCAGAGGCAGAGGCAGGGAGGCAGGGGGAGAGGCAGAGAGGGAGAGGGAGAGGGAGAGGGAGAGGGAGAGGGAGAGGGAGAGGGAGAGGGAGAGAGGCCCCGGAAGGATGCTGCCTCTAGTTAGCTAGTGTGCACACACAGGATAGATGCAGGATACCTTAAGTTTTAGTTTCTTTTCCCACTGTGGTAAAACACCTGACAAAGCAGCTTAAGGGAGAAAGGGCTGGTTTTGGCTCATGGTCCCAGGTCCATCATGGCAGGGAAGTGAAGCCCATGGTCACATCACATCAAGCAGTAGAGATCCATGAAGCATGCTTGTTGGTGCTCTCCCCACTGTCTCCATTTTATACACCAGGATCCCTGCCCAGAGAATGGCAGACATAACGTGGGGTCTTCTGCCAGGCACGGTGGCTCACGCCTTTAATCCCAGCACTCCAGAGACAGAAGCAGGTGGATCTTGGTGAGTTCGAAGCCAACCTGGTATACAAAGCAAGTTCCAGGTCAGCCAACTATAAAATACAGTGAGACCCTGTCTCCATAAAAAGATGGGTCTTCCCACATCAGTGAACTTAATCAAGACATTCCCCATCAGCATGCCCAGAGATCCAGAGCCTCAATGATCCTCCGTGAATGTGCCTGGAGGCTTGGATCCTAGCTGATTCCGGATGCCGTCAGGTTAGCGACACTAACCAGAACACTTGGTTTAACAGACAATGTACAAGAAGGCTCCTCCAGGCCTCGAGCAACCAAGGTGTAGTGAGCACAAAGGTTGGCCACTGGGTCAGGCTCACTGGGAGAGTGGGGCTAGTCAATTTCCTGTAGCCAGCAGAAGTCAGCAGAGCAGCGCTGGTGAGTGAGCCTAGGACTCCTGCTCTCTGCCAAGCCAGCGGCCAAGTGTGAGGAGAAAGTGTGGGACCTCCTGACACAGATTAATAAAAACACATGAAATAATGAGGATGAGGGTGCAGACAGCCAGGAAAGTGCTCCCCAAGGCCCTTGGTTCACCCCAACATATAAACAGGTTGAAGCAGGACACACCTGTAATCCAAGCCTGTCGGGTGTGTGGAGGCAGGAGGATCAGAAACTGAAGGTAATTCTCTGCTGCTCCATAGTGTGAGTTCAGCCTGCACAACCTGTGACCCAGCCTTATCCCTCCTCCACCCATCTCCCTAAAAAGGGGAGTTCTGGGAGGTAAACCCGGAACAGTGTTCTGGCAAAGGAGATCTCTTAGGGTTTCAGATGCCTCTAGGGTGACAGGAAGTTGGGTTAATAGTGGCTCTTCAAGGTTCAGCATCAGGACAATCTTCAAGGACGTCCAGACAGGATCTCCATTTTCAGATAATTGGCTTTATTCTCATGAGAAAGTTGAAGCACAGAGTAGGTAAGCAACTTGATCAAGGCCACACAGCTGGCAAATAACAGAATCTCAATTCCAGGTCAAGCCCCGACTCCAGAGGGCAGAATCTCTTTTCTCTCTCTCTCTCTCTCTCTCTCTCTCTCTCTCTCTCTCTCTCTCTCTCTCTCTCTCTCTCTCTCTCTGTGTGTGTGTGTGTGTGTGTGTGTCAGTGTATGTCTTTAATCCCTTTTAAAATAGATTATGGAGGGGAAATAAAATAGATTATGGAGTCCAAATTAAAGATCTTGTTCTCTTTTAATTTTTAAAAATATTTTTGCATGTATTTAGTGTGTGTGTGTGGTGTTTGTACGCACACCATTGTGCACGTGTGGCTGGCAGATGACAACCTCCAGGAATCAGTTCTTTCCCCTTAATGTGTGGGTATATGTTTGCACACGTGTGATTCGGAGGACAGCTTGTGAGAGTCAGTTCTCTCCTTCCACCATGGGATCCAGAAACCAAACTCCCGTCCTTAGGCTGGGCAGCAAGTCCTTCACCCACTGAGCCACCTTGCTGATCTCCAGAATATGGACTCTTGGGCTTAGACTGGCATGCCTCTGAAAATAGGTGAGGACGTAGTCCTGGGAGTCCTCAGACCAGCTTGGCACCCCCTGGACACGGCTGTCTGCCCACATGGCTTTAGGCAAGCCTTTAATTCCAAGGCCCCTTTGCAGGAGTACAAAAGGAAGCCAGCAGTCATTGCCACTTAGGGTCAGATGTTGGTGTCTGATTCAGAGGAAGGGTGGTTTCTGGCCAGAGCGAGGGTCCCTCCAGACAAGAGACTAGGAAGACCTGAGAATGCAGATGAGGAACACAGACCGGTTGACCTTGGAATCAAAAGGCCTCCAGCTTTTTGATATTCTCCAGGACAGAATATCGCAAGGGGCTGAGGGAGGAACCTGTATGGCCATAGACTCAGAATACAACAGCTGATGCCAGGAGCCACACTGCCAGCCAAGGAGGCAGGCAGGAGGGTCAGCCAGCAGGTGCCAAGGCCGAGACACCCATGATAAGAGTGCCCAAGTGCCTGGTAGTTAGGAGGTCACCAGTGACCTTGGTGAGCCTGTTGGGGTAGTGGGAGGACAGGAGGTAGCTGCGTAGGACCTAGGGGAGGCAGTGGAAGCTGTCAGGAGGGACAAGCCCTCCCACAGAACAGATAGCTGGGAACACCAAACATCAGCGATAAGGGATGGGCAGATGTCAGGGCGGGATGACCTGAGGCTCCTCACCAGAGGCAGCATCCTGAACCTGACAGGATGGGACAGGGCAGAGCAGCTGTCTCCAAGGATGAGAAGGACTCCTCGTTCAAGTGCGTCAGCCCAACACAGCTAGACGTGGCCCTGGTTGGCACCTAGCACGTTTCCTTTACTGACTTATGAATGTGGGTTTTAATGTTTATATTTCTGTGCCACTGTGGGGATGAGGAGGATGACTGAGTGGACAGACAGATGGAGGGCTAACTGGGTGGGTGAATGGATGGGTGATGGGTGGGAGGGTGAATAACTGGGTGCATGGTGGGTGGGTGAGTGACTGGGTGGGTGAGTGGATGGATATATGGAGGGGCCAATGGATGGACAGGATATGCAGATGAGTTGGAAGGTATGTGGTTGTGCAGAAGGTAGATGAATAGGTGGGTGGGTGTGTGGGTAGGTGGATGGATGAGTAAGTGGGTAGATTAATAGATGGGGGTTGTAGGTAGATGGGTAGCTATATGGGGGTGGGGTGGGATAAGTGGGCAGGTGGATGGGCAGGTAAGTGGATGGTGGGTAAATGGGTAAGTGTGTGAGAGAGTGGGTAACAGATAGATGGGTGGACTAAACATTATCAGGGCATGAACAAGAAGCAGTAAGTAAGTGGCCAGCTGATCACAGGCCTGCTTTGAAACAAGCCAAGAACACTAACACGATGTTTTCCCAGGAATACAGAAAGTCACTTAAACTCACAGTGCTTTTCTTTGGCCTAACCATTGCCATCTTGATTACACAATCCACAGCCTTCTTCCCATTGGCCTCAGAGGAGAGAAAAGGTCTCCTAGGCATCCCCGTGTGGCGGAGTCAGCAGGTAGCTCTGAACCCCTCAGGTGAAGTGATGCACAGTGGGGACTTCTGGTGCTGGAAACAGAACCTAAGGCCTCACGAATCCAAGGCAAGGGCTCTGGCACTGAGCTGTATTCTCAGCCCTAAGAAATGGCTGCAATTCCAGGCATGGTGGCACGTGACTGCAGTCCCAGCGTTCAAGAGGTAGAAGAGCAGCATTAGAAGAAAGTCAAAGTCATCCTTAGCTGCTTAGGGAGTTCATGTCAAACCTGGGTGACTGATCTCAAACAGAGAGGTGGGTGTGGTGGTGCATGCTTTTGATCCCATCCCTGGGAAGGCAGAGGCCCTAGGCCTCTGGGAGCCCCCAGCCTGGGCTAAGTGGGATTACTACTTTCAGGGGAGCAGAGGGGAAGAAGGCGCTCTTTTTCTGCTCCTTACAATGTGTCTTAGGCCAATGACTTCCTCTCATACTTGCCTGGGGGTACCAGGACAGTTGAGAGGATCATGTAAAGAATAAATACAGGGCTGGGGAGAGGGTTCAGCGGAAGAACACTCACTATCTTCCAGAGGACGTAAGGTCAGTTCCCAGCGCCCACATCAGGTGGCTCACAGTGGCTTGTAATGCCAGCACCAGAACATCCAGCAACCTGTGCTGGTCTCCGAGGGCACCCACAGGGATACACACATACACATGAACTCAAACAAACAAAAACAAACCAAGGCTGGGCACATGGCTCAGTGGTAAAGTGTTTGACCTCTAGCATCCCACAAACACAACATGGTATCACATGCCTGTTCCCAGCAAATTTAGAAAGTAGGAGCAGAAGGTCAGAAGTTCAAAGTCATCCACAGCTACACAGCTACTTGGCGGCCAGACTGGGCTGCTTAAGATTATGTCTATAATAAATAGCATTAGCTGGCATAGTGGCAGAGGGCAGAGGTAGACAGGTCTCTGTGAGGTAGAGCCCAGTTTGGTTTACAGAGTGAATTCCAGAACAGCCAGAGCTATATGATGAGACTCTGTCTCATAAATAAATAAATAAATAAACAGTACTTTAGCTCTGCATCCAGGGAGAAAGCATTCAAAAAAAAAAAAAGTAATTTCCCTGCATAGATCATTAAGATAATACAGATTAATGGATTAATAGATTCCTCAATAGGCCCTCACAGCCAAGGTGCTACATCCCCTGGTAACACTTATAATTGAATTAAGTCTGAAAGATAAAGGCCTGATCAGAAAGGGCAGGAGGCTGACCCAAGGTCACACAGCAGAAGGACAGCAGGAAGGCGTCTTCAAGTCCTGTTTAAGTATCTCTTGGGTCCCTCCTGAAATCTAGCAAGGCTCTCTCCCCCACCTTCCTGAGCCAAACAGGCCCTACTCATCTTTGTCCCCTAGTCCCCTCCCCCTTCTCCAGGCAAACACGATTTCATTCAGCCTCAAACGTGTGAGAAGCTGAGGCTGATGCATAATTCATGACATCAATTTGCATTCCCTCGCCAGGCCTCCAGCCTCCTCCCCGCCCCCGCCCACCCGCTCCTCCCGTGAGCATCTGCCTTCCCAGGGACGTTAGCTCTGGCACTGGAGCCTTGGGATGCCCAGGCCAGGACGGGTCTCACAGAGCCAGGAATGGGTGTGAATCCCTGGACATTCTTTTCCCTCGGGACCACGTCAGAGGAAGGCTCAGGACCCTGTGGGGGTTGCCTTGAGGCAAGACAAAAACCTGCAGGTGCACTTGAAAACCTACATGCATGGAAGGGCTCCTTCCCTGGAAGGTGTGCCGAGCCCCAGGGTGGCCAGGGTCAGATTCGCTGGCTCCCAGCCATATCCAAAGCGTCTATGAGAAACCAGGTCCTGCAAGCCCCCCAAGTCTTCCTCCCCTGTGCTAGGGTCCTAGGAACTCCCACACTACTGCAGAGGGTTTGGCTGTGGGCTGGGGAACAGACTCTAGCTGGGTCTTCTTAATTTCAGCCTTTCCCTGGAATAGGGTGACTGAGGACCATACATTGTGACTCTCCCTCTCCCCCCAAGACCCAGAACTGGCCACAGGTGAGGCCTGTCAGGTCAGGTTCCTCCATCTAGGGTCTTCCCATTGTTGGGCTCTCAAGACAGACATCAAGACAGAGGCATATGAGTCCACAGATGGCTTGGCCACCTGTAGCTGGTACCCTAGACTGACTGTCTCTGGGACAGGCTGCCCATCTGGGTGAAGAGGCCTCTGAGGTGTGCCATACTGAAAGAGCTTGGACTCAAACCCAGGTCACAGAAGGTCTATACTCCTGCTCCAGGAATCAGGAATGGGGCGGGCGGGGGGGGGGGGAGATGATGTGCCCCTTGGGCCATGCCAAGGCTGCTGAGGGGAGAGCAGGGAGAGTCCACTGAAAATCTTAGCCTTCTTGTATTCCCTGGGCTTGGAGAGGTCAGCCAGGCTCCCAGGCCCTCTCCCCAGCCCTGCCCTCTGGGGCCTTCTGTTGTGTCTGCCAGACTCTACTCAGTATCTCAAGTCTTTCCTCGGAAGCCCTTGCTGGAACTGCCTCCTGCCTGCCTGGGCCTCATGCCCAGGGCCACAAGAGATAATCAAGAGCCTGAGGATTACCCCAGAGACTAGAGACACCACCCCCACAAGGCTGTCTAGGGACAGAAACAGAACCTGCGACCTACAGTTCTGGCCCTGAGAGGATTTCCTCAGAGGAAACTGAAGTATTCAAAACTGAAGTTTTCTGTCTTTGAGCTGGAAGTTCTTGGTGTGTGGAGGGAGGAGAATTTGGGGGTGCCTAAGGAAAGAAGAGGGAGCTACACTGTCAGAATCTGAAGAGAGTTGGCCATTGTGCTCACCAGTAGCTCAACTTCAGCCAGGAACCTAGTCACTGAGTGTTGCTAAGAGACCGGGCAGTGGCCCTTTTATGCAGATGAAGATGCTGAGTCCAGAGAGGTTTAGAAACCTGCCTGGGCTGCATAGCTGCACCTCACACGCCGCCGCCCATCCCACCACCGTCTTTCCAGTCAGGAGTCTTGTTTCAGTCTTTGGAGAACTACGCCTCCCTGGGTTCTGATGGTAAACTGAGTCACAGTGGCACATGTGGGGAATTTCCTACCAGGTTCCTCCCAGCTGTTCCATGGATTCCTCACGCCATGCATGCTGTTGGCCCCTCTCTGCCGAGGGAGGACAAAGACCAGGAAAGTGACTTAAAGGGTGGCAAATGGAGCACCCAGGTCTGTGATCTTGGTCCCACAGTCCTTCGAGGCCCAGGGCAACACGGAAGTTCCTGCTGTGAAACTGAGACCAGATGCCTGGATGCAGGCTCCATTCCTAGTGTGCTGCAGTCCTGGCACATTCCAGGGGCCCATTGTGAAGTAGGTGATGACCATTCTAGCCTCAAAGTTCCAAGGAAGGAAAATGGGGACATCCTACAGGGGACCCTCTGAGCGCAGTGGTGCTCTGATCTGCTCCAAGCTGTACCCTGAGGCGACTGCTGTTAACCCCAACTGGCTCTGAGGATTAAAAGGAAGAGTGATGATGACTAGCCGGGACTAGGGTGGCAGCCCCCCCCCCAGGATTGGATCAACCAATCTGGTGTGTGTCCCGATGTTAGGAGGGGCTGTTTGCCCGACCTTTGGCCTTTTCCACTGCCACTCTGACAGCACACAAGGTCATGCAGAGTTTGGAGATTTTATTTTTGAGACAGGTTCTTATGTAGCCAGGCTGGCCTCAGACTTCCTAAGTAGATGAAAATAACTTTGAACTCCTGACTCTCCTGCTGCCTCCTCCTGAGTGCTGGGATTACAGGTGTGTGCCACCATGGCCGGTTATGTGGTCCTGGGGATGGAACTCGGGTCTTCATGGATGTCAGGCAACAATCTCCCAGTTTAGCTATGTTCCTGGTCCAAGTTTGTAGAATTTTTAAAGCTTGTAAGAATCTTTCTGGCATTTGTGAGAAGTCGGGTCAGGGATTTAATAAGCCAGAGGGCACAATTAAGCCATAATTGTCCTCTGATTGTTCAGAGTTTAGCAGCCTTCTCTCTCCTAGGTGTAATTGTTTCTAGTTCAGGGTTGGTGACTGACTGGATCAAAGCCAAGAGCCTGCTCTCTGGATGAAGCTGTTCTCGGCCCTGGCCTCAGGCAGTGGTTCCCACCCAGGTCTCTTCCATCTGTCCCCACAGTACAGCCAGGTCCTCAGCCAGGCCCACAGGTAACCTGGTCCTTCTCCTGAGACCCCTGTAACAGCTGTTCCCATCATTACTCGCTCAGGCCTAAGCGACAGTGGATGATAGGGAGGTAGCACCCAAGATTCCAAAAACCCAGCCACTCTCCTACACCACCAGCTAGGAAGACAGCAGCCTTAGAAGGGCTTCTAAGAGTTTCTTCTGTGAATACATCAGAGAGTCCTCTGAGAAGTGGGGGCTCATGGTCCCCACCATGCGTCTTTCCAGGGCCTGGAGGCCAGATGACCATGTAGATAGCTGTGACCCAGCAGACTCAAGACCACAGGGCACTTGGCCAGAGCCCTCAAGTGGGTCCTACTCTCTTTTCTGGGTCACTGAAGGATTCCAGGGATGTAAGGATGTGGGTAGGACTTCCAGGCAACCTGGCTTGCTTGCACCTGAGCCTTTTTGAAGCACTCCACCTCCAGGGCTCCAGCTGCTTAGAGCCAGCCTTGTTTTCCACACCTGTGAAATGGGCAGATGGCCTGTGACTCATTCTACCCCGTGGCCTAGGAGGTTTGTGGGGTGATGTCCAAAACTGCATAGCACCAATGGATTCCCTATGAGTATAGGTACTCAGTCCCAGGCATGAAGTAAAAAGTCTCGAGGCCAGCTTCTCTGACAGCACATGAAGGTGGAAAGGGATGTTGTTGAAGGGGTGGATGTCATTAAATATACATTGTATAACAATATGAAATCTCAAAGAGTAAATTTTAAAGGATTCTTTTATTTTTAATTTTGTGTATGTGTGATGGTGGAAGATACAAAATAATCCCACACTAGTTCAGAATTACATATAATAAAGAGTTATTTATTTAGGGGAGACTTACAAATCACTGTCCTAGATCACAGTCCTCTGCAAGAATGGGAAACAGGAAAAGAGTCTAGCAGCCAGAAGTGAGAGCCGGAAGCAAGAGAGCCAACACAGGCTTTACAGCTGCATTTATAGTATAAGAGACTATGCGCATGCCTTTAATCCCAGCACTCGGGAGGCAGAGGCAGGCAGATCTCTGTGAGTTCGAGACCAGCCTGGTCTACAAGAGCTAGTTCCAGGACAGGCTCCAAAGCTACAGAGAAACCCTGTCTCGAAAAACCAAAAAAAAAAAAAAAAGAGACTATGTCCAAGTGGGCTGGTATCTTAAAGGCTATTGGCTGAAGGAGCGGAAGGAGCTCCCACAGCACCTCTCCCTTTTGTTTAAATAAGAGAGTTCCAAACCCAATACAAAACTATATACACTAGGAGCAAACATCAAGCATAAGATTAGAATTACAACCAGCATAAACAATATTAAGAAAGGAATGTATGCTAAATGTTTTAATAAACATTCTATCCTAAGAAGTCTAAGTCTTGTATTGGAAATGGCTTGGCTAGATCATAACAGGACAGTAACTATAACTATCTAATCTTCAACCCCATAGAAGGCCTGAAAAGGGAGATAATACTACTTGAGTAGGCAGGAAGTGCAATCAAGCAGTTTCCAAAATGTGCAGTAGATAACAAGACAACTGGCCGCCTGAGCAATCACCCAAAGTCTCATTTGCAGTATTGAAGCACCCAACCTTGGCTAAGGCCTAGAGTAACTGACAGACCATTTTCAGAGGAAGGGAATTTTTCAAAACCGTCTTACCCTGTCTTGGCAAGATTTGACAGGTTTTTTTCTTGTATCCTGCTTGTCCTGTCCAGACATCATGCACTTTGTCAGTGGTCAGGCATGGGCAGCTTCTTCCCCAAAGGCCAGTTGTGCCAAGAAAAAGACAAACTCCAAGTGGAGTGTCTTTGGTGCTCAACACTCTCTCAGGAATAGATCAGTGCTGCCAGGAGCAATTATGTCTCACATCAACAGAATCCTAAGTTATTTAAATGCCATGTTCTACAGATCTTTGAAGTGGTTGAAAGTTGCCTATCTATGCAGAATACAATCGCTATGTATCTAAAGAACCTGATTAGTCTGACTAAAAGTATAACAAACATGAATGACTATTGACCTATACTACTTAATACCTATATAACTTAAAGATTAAGACTTCATTTCAGAATATTAAACAAGCTTTAAACAACTGTGCAATAAAGGAGGACAATGACAGCAAAATGTAAACAATGTATAAATATCTTAATCAGAGGTAGAAATATATAAAGCAATATGATAAATATATCCTAAAATTGTATCAATATACAAAATGTCAACCAAAAAACAAAACAAATAAAAAAACCCAAAGGCCAGGTGGTGGTGGCGTATGCTTTTAATCTCAGCACTTGGAAGGCAGAGGCAGGTGGATCTCTGTGAGTTTGAGGCCAGCCTGGTCTACAAGAGCTAGTTCCAGGACAGGCTCCAAAGCAACACAGAGAACCCCTATCTCAAAAAAACAACAAAACAAAACAAAATGTCTTAAACAGAGGTAGAAACATGCATGCATATAATATGACAAAATAACTTTGTATAGGTGTACAAATAATATAGGTGTAAACAGAAATAACAAATATAATTTGAACTTGTATCAATATACAAGAAGCTATACCAGTGTAAATTGTCCATAAATAATAACTCACGAGTACTCTATTACTCACTATTATTATCAATAGTGTGAATAAGTTCACACTAAATTACCTATTATCTCATTCAGTCTTCCCCCTTTTTTTGAGATCTCTAGACCTACATAATTTCCTCAACCCTATACGAGTAAATCCCTAAATGGTGTCCCTAACCATGAGGACAAGCTGTGTTGGGAGAGGGGATGTAGCTTTCTAGAATTGCTTTCTACTGTCATGGGAGCCATGTGTTTTCTATGGGATCCTATAAAAGTAAAATGATGGTTAAGTTTCAAGATTGCTGCTCTGTATAATTACAAATGGTCTCTGAGTAGTCAACAGGGTTTTTCTGAAGTTCTTATTTGGAGTTCTGGCCAGAATGTCATAAGAAGGTACACCATTTCTGCAGCTGGTATCCAAAAACCGGTCTCATATTAGCACTATCAGCATCATGATGTAATATCAACCAGGTGGAGTCATTGTTGTAGGGCCCCATCTTCTTCCTGGAAGCTTCAAAGATTACTACAGGAAAATCTACTTACTGTTCATCGTAGAAAATTTAAGCATTACTCAAATAGTCATATATTCAATGAAAGATATGACATAAACAAAATGGGCATAAAGAAAAGTAAAATATTTCCTTAAAATCTATCTTCTTTTTTGTCCCATACCAGATGGCTCTTGACATGAGACAGAAATTCTAGATTTTTCTTTTAACAACATGCTTGGATTTAGAGAAGGACAGCCATTGTACAACTCCAAAGCCAGCTCTTATTTTTAAGTAAAGATGTATACATGTCCAAATAATTAAATTTTACCATGAAGATAATACAGCATCATAAGGCAGATTTCTCTTTGCTTGTTGATTCTTTTTAGATACCTGTCTTTTCATCTTTAGGCATCTAGATGTCCAAGGTCTCTCCTCTCTTTAAAGATGAATATTTTCCTGCAAAGACAAGAACAGAACCCTGCCCCAACCCTTATGAGGTTTTTTATACCTGTATGATTGACACCTCTGTGGATGAGCCATCATTTCTTTCTTAAGAGGTTTCTCTTTTTCAAACTGAATTTTTATCAATTTTGATTATATCCATAGCTTTTCATCTCCTGTGGAAACAAGAACAAAGCCCTTCCCCCATGTAGTACATCTCCTGGTTTCCATTGTGAGGTCAGCACATCCTTGACATATACTGGCTAATTTAATTCAGAAGTTTTTTCTATTATCCAATGTCTCTCTGCTGCTGTTATTCCTTTCTCATTAGTGGTAAGAAAATTCAAGGTTAATAAAGCATTATACAATCTACTACTGGGGTTATTTTCTATTCCTTTCTATTTGTTCAGCATACCCTTTATAGTTCAATTTGATCTTTCTGTAACTGCCTGACCTGTAGGATTGTTTGCTATACCTGTAATATGTTTTATATTATAATAAGCAAAAAACTGTTTCATTTTCTTAGATACATATGCTGGATCATTGTCTGTCCTTATTTGTGCAGGTATATGAATGATGACCATAACTTCTAATAGGTGCATGATTACTGAACCAGCCTTTTCTGAGTTCAAGGCAGTTGCCCATTGAAAATCTGAATAAGTGTCAATGTTGTAGTGTACATATTTTAATTTTCCAAATTCTGTAAAGTGAAACACATCCATCTGCCAGATCTCATTCCTTTGAGTACCCTTTGGGTTACTCCCTGCTGGTAATGGTGTTTGGTTATAGAAAGAGCAAGTAGGACATCGCTTTATAATCTCCTTAACTTGTTGCCATGTAATAGAAAACTCTTTCTTTAAACCTTTGCTATTGACATGATGTTTCCTATGAAATTCTGAGGCCTTCAGCATACTTCCAATCCATAATCAATCAATTTCTACATTACCTTGTGCCAGAGGACCTGGCAGATCTGTATGGGACCACATGTGTGTTATGTATATGGAACAAAGCCTATTCCTAATTACATCTTGAATGTGTATGAATAATAAGTCAATTTTGTATCATCTGGTATAAATTCAGCATTTTCAATATATAAGACAACTCTTTCTGCATATTGTGAATCAGTAAGTATATTGAGAGGTTTTTTTTTAAATCCCTTAGTACCATAAGAATAGCATATAATTCTGCCTTTTGGACAGAATTGTAAGGGCTTTGTTCCACCTTATTTAAGTTTTCTGATTTTTGTCCTGTCTTTCCTGATTTATTTGCATCTGTATAAAATGTATAGGCTCCAGTTATTGGTACATCATGTACAATTCAGGGAAGAATCCAAGTGTTTCTCTTTATAAGGTTAATTCTATCACTTTTTGGATAATTGCTATTAATTTCTCCCAAAAAAATTAGCACAAGCTCTTTGCCAAGGTTCATTGTCTTCCCATAACTTGTTTTAATTTCATCAGCAGTAAAGGGAACTATAATCTCTGCTGGGTCTATACCTGCTAGTTGACGGAGTTTCAGTTTTCCTTTTATAATTAATTCAGAGACTTTTTCCACATAAGTTTTTAATTGTTTACTTGGTTTATGTGGTAAAAAAAGATCTATTCAAGATAATATCTTCCCTCTGTATTAAAGTTCCTGTAGGGAAAATTCTGGAAGACAATATGACTAGAATACAATTAAGATTTGGATTCACTCTATCCACATGTGCCTCCTATAATTTCTCTTCAATGATTGTCAATTCTCTTTCTGCTGCAGCTGTTAATTCTCTGAGACTATTTAGGTCTTTGTCACCATCTAAGGTTCTGCTTAAATAAACTATTAGGTCAGGTGTTATCCCAACAGCCAGTCATAGACTGGAAATATTGCCTAACAATCTTTGAAAGTCATTAAGAATCTGCAATCAGTCTCTCCTAATTTGTGTCTTTTGTGTTCTAATTTTCTGTAAGCATATTTTGTAACCTAGGTAATTGACAGAATCTCCTCTTTGTATTTTTTCAGGAGCAATTTGCAATCCCCATTTAGCCAAAACTTTTACTTCTTCAAACATTCTTTTTAAAGTATCTGCATTTGAGTCAGATAACAAAATGTCATCCATGTAATGGCAAATTATGGACTTAGGAAATTCCTTGTGTAATATTTCCAATGGCTGCTCTACAATGGCAGAGGTGGGACTATTGAGCATTCCCCATGAGAGGATGGTGCACTGGTATCTCTTAGTAGGCTGAGAATTATTATAAGTAGGCTCTGTGAAAGCAAGTTTTTCTCGATCATTTTCTTGTAAAGGTATAGTAAAGAAACAATCCTTTAAATCAATAACTATAAGAGGCCATTCTCTTGGTAATAGAGAAGACAGAGGGATTCCAGATTATAGAGGGGCCCATAAGTTGAATTACTTTATTGACAGCTCTTAGATCTGTCACCATTCTCCAGTTTCCAGATTTCTTTTTAACAACAAATACAGGAGAATTCCAAGGGCTGGTTGATTCTTCAATATGGTGAGCATCTAATTGCTCCTGTACTAGCTATTCTAAAGCCTGCAATTTGTCCTCCATTAAAGGCCATTGTTTAATCCATATGGGTTTCTCAATTAACCATTTTAAAGACAAGGCTGTTAGTACCTCTGTAGGTTTGCTAGTTGCTTTGTGTTCTTGTACAGCCTGAATGGCTGGTGACCTTTGTTTATAATATTTTATAATATCCTTTCCAGAAACATGAGTTTTGGGGACTGCAGGAATGTTAACCTGAGTATTCCATTGCTGTAATTGGTCATGGCCCCATAAGTTCACTGCAATATTAGCTATATATTGCCTCAGCCATCCTTTCTGTCCTTCTGTCCCTATGCATTCAACTCACCTCATGTTTTGTTTTACTTGAGATAAGGTTCCAATTCCTAGGAATTGAATATCTGCTTCTTGAAGAGGCCAATCTGGATGCCGAGATTCTGGAGTAATGACAGTCACATCTGCACTTGTGTCTACTAATCCCTCAATTACAGTGTCATTGATACTCACTCTTAGCTTTGGTCTGCCAAAATATACGTTTCCTATTTTCTACTGGACCTTTTGACTAATCCTCCAGGTCTAGTCCATGATCCAGAACAGTATGGATTTTTACAGTAGGCACTGGATTGTTTAATTTTCCTGGTGAGACATGTTCTCCACAGTGACTGGAGATGATTGGGCCTTGTTTTGACATCAGAGCCTGTGAGAGGCCCCTCAAGGAGTTTCCCAGTGGTATCAGGTTGTCTTGTCTGTCTCTTGTTGACCTACATTCATTGGTCCAATATTAGTCTTTGTCACACCTCCTACATATACCAGAAGGCTGAGTCCTCCTATTCTGCAATTCCTAGAGGAGACATTATTCCTAGGAATTCCTTGTCTACAATCCCTTCTTATATGCCCTATTCTTCTACAATTAAAACATTTGGCATTTTGGTGTCTCCTCATACCATTGGAGATTGTTTCTCCTACCCAAGACTCAGTACTATAGTCAAATGTTTCAACATTCATTGTACGCAAAGTACATTCATCTATGAGTGCTGATCTAACCTTTAAAGGCCCAAGGATCTTCTTACATTCTAAGTTGGCATTTTCAAAAGACAAGGATTCAATTAGTACACATCTAGCTTCAGGGTCTGTCACTCCTAATTGTGCAGCCTTAGTTAATCTTAGTAAGAAGTCAGTAAAGGGTTCTCTCTGACCCTGTTTAACCCTAATATATGACTCGGTCCTCTTCTCTAGTTCCTGAATCCTGCCCCAAGCATTTAAAGCTGCTGTTCTACATAGGGACAAGGTGTGTTCATTGTATTGAGCCTGTTCCTGAGGATCAGAGTAATAAACCTCACCAAGAATTTAATCTTAGGAAGTCTCAAATCCTTTTGCTTTCCCCTGTTGTTCTAAAATTTTTGCCTCTTCTCTTCAATAACACTTCCAAAGCAGCTGAGGTCCATTTTCTAGGACCGCTGAGATTATTTGAAGCCAATTGTGTGTGGTAGCCTTAGTGCTTGAAATCCACATCTTCACCATTTCCCTGACAAATGGTGAATGTAGCCCATAAGAAACTATTGCTTATTTTATTCTTTTAGATCACTCAAATGTATTGGTTCCCATGCATATTCTTTGACTACCTTAGGGTACTTTGTGCCAGATGGTCATTCTGAGGAAATTACTGGATATGCAGTTGAAACTCTTTGTAAGTCATCCAGGGGTCTGGCATGTACTATGAGGCTAAATCCTGTCCTTGTACCTTTTGTTCCTGCTCATCAATATCAATAAATTCCTCAGCCTTTTCAAATCTTTTTACCACTGCCTTTTTAAAAGTCTGCATCTCCTGTCCAGTGTTCTGTTCTAATGTCCTCCCTGAGGATTCCAGCTTGTTCAGTAAAGATAATATCTCATCCTTGGACATGTCATAACTTTTCAACAGAGTCCAACAGTTAGATTCAACAGCACAAATTCTTTCAGACAATTTTGTCAAATTGATGCTATCCTTCTCTGTAGTATTGAGCCATTTTTAATGCAATAATACTGAAAACAAAGCTAATTCCTAGAATCAAATAATAGGAAGGAAAATATCATAAATTTTGCACAATACCTTCCATAATATAAGCAAAATAATTATTGAATTCCTGGATGTTATCAGTCATTTTTATAGTTTTTCAGATCTTATCTGTCATAACATAATTACAATAAATTGGAGTAGGTGTAATAATTGTTATCAGCCAGCAGGTGTCGCAGTTGCAGCCACGTGGCCAAGAGATGCTAGGAGCAGCAAACAGCGTGTGTTGCTTACTTAGATACTGCAAAATATGCTTTAACAAATTAAGAACAGTTATTAAGGCAATCAAAGGATTCTGAGAGTTGGGGCCCAGGATAAAGAGAAAACCCAAAGTTCTCCACCAGTGCGAGTCACTGACTGTGTGGACCACAAGGATTGCAGGCAGCAGCATGTGGGCTGGTGTGAGAGTCACAAGCCAGGGAGCACTGCTCAGCAGCCTGCTACCTCTGAGGGCGGGCTAAAGCCGCAGGTGGGAGAGTCAGTGCCCAACGCACCATGCAGCTGGTGAACCAATCCCAAAAATTGTGAACTGGGCCCCACATTCAGGAGCCAAATGATGGCAGAAGATACAAAATTATCCCACACTAGTTCAGAATTACATATAATAAAGGGTTATTTATTTATGGGAAACTTACAGATCACTGTCCTTGATCACAATCCTCTGCACGAACAGGGAACAGGAACAGAGTCTAGCAGCCAGAAGCGAGAGCCGGAAGCAAGAGAGCAAGCTCAGGCTTTACAGCTGCATTTACAGTATAAGAGACCTTGCCCAAGTGGGCTGGTATCTTAAAGAGTATTGACTGAAGAAGCAGAAGGAGCTCCCACAGCATATGTGTGTGTATCTGTGTGTGTGTGTGTCTACATGTGCATGTGGTACTCTCAGAGACCAGAAGAGGGCATTGGATCCCTTGGACCTGGAGTTACAGGTGGTTTTTGAGCTGCCTAGCAGGAACTGAGCAGTAATTGAGCCATCTTTCCACCTCAATAATTAGGTTTTTAGAAAGCATTCCCACACATTCACATCAGGAACATTGTGTATATGTATATGAGGAACATATGTACATGCATACATGAGACACTTATGTACATATGTACATGAGACACAACAGCCAAAGACATTCCTTGGCCTCTCTGTGCCCACCCATACATACACACCAAAAGTGGCTGAGCCACAGTTCCCAGGCTCTCCCCTGGGTCCGCTGAGATGATCAACAGACAAGAAGACCCAAAGTGGTGGTCATAAGGATCCAGGGCTTCCCAAGGCTTCCACTTGAAATGTGGAGGCAGGAAGGCCAGAGGTTCAAAGTTATCCTCAGCTACACTTAGAGTTCATTGCTAGCCTGTTCTACATGACACCCTGCCTCAAAAACGTGGGAGAACACACTGTGGAAATGGCTCAGATGTTAATGAGTGCTTGCTGCTCTTGCAGAGGACTTGGGCTTGATTCTAAGCACCCACAAGGTGGCTAACACCCATCTGCAGGGAACCTCACATGTCCTGACCTCCATGTGGGCACCAAGCACACAACAGAGGCCTAAAGGACAAGGCAGGATGAGAAGAGGACCAGAGTTCCGAGATCCTGAAGCTGCCCTGTTGCTGGTTGTTTTTATTCTTTACTCTTTGGGGACCACATCCAACTCCCAAATGAATACAGATGGATGATGTAGGAGGGTCTTCCATCTATCTGTTGCTTTCATTGGTTAATAAAGAAAACTGCTTGGCCTGATAGGTCAGAACATAGGTAGTCAGGGAAGACAGAACAGAATTCTGGGAGGAGGGAAGCAGAGTCAGGCAGATGCCATGAAGCTCTGGCCCAAGATGGACCTAGGTTAGAATCTTCCTGGTAAGCCACCACCATGTGGTGATACACAGATTACTAGATATGGGTTAAGCAAGATGTGAGAGTTAGCCAGTAAGAGGCTAGAGCTAATGGGCCAGGCAGTGTTTAAATGAATACAATTTGTGTGCTGTTATTTTGGGTGTAAAGCTAGCTAGGTAGGAGCTGGGTGGGACGAAAAGCAGGCCTGCTCGTCTCATCACTACAAGATGGATACTTATTCTTTCTTACAAATGCCTGCCTTAGCTTGGCTTATTTCTAGTCAGCTTTTCTTGAACTATCCCATCTACCTTTCGCCTCTGGGCTTCTACCTTTCTCTACTTTTGTTTAACTTTCTTACTTCTTCCTCTGTGGCTTGCTGTGTAGCTGGATGATTGGCCCCTGATGTCCTCCTCTCCTGGCTCCTTCTCCTTGATCTCTCTCCCCAGATTTCTCTTATTTTTTCTCTCTGCCTGTCAGCCCCACCTATTCTTTCTCCAGCCTTGCTATTGCTTGTGCAACTCTTTATTAGGCCAATCAGGTGTTTTAGACAGGCAAAGTAACACAGTTTGTTGCTTTGCGCATGTGGAATGGATGTTAGCATGGCACAGCACAATGTGAAATTCAGGGGACAATGTGTGGAAGTTGTGTCTTTCCTTCCCACCATGTAGGTCCTGGGATTGAACTCAGGCTATCAGGCATGGTGGCAAGTGCTTTACCAACTGATACCAAGGCTTTTTTTTTAATGTGGTTGCTGGGATCTGAGCTCAAGTCCTAATGCTTGCGTAGCCAGGACTGTGCACACCAAAGTCCACTGCCCAGTCTTTGAACCAGTCCATTTTACAGATGAAGGAACTGAGGCCCAACAAGCAGAGTGAAGGGGAGGTGTGATCAGCACAGTGGCTGTGATCAGGCGGTTGGGGGGATCGGTTGCTTTGAATACAACTCCCACCAGCTTTCATTCAGGGAATTATTTAACAGGGTGCCTCAGTTTCCTTTCCTGCAAATTGAAAACACTTTCTCTTTCCCCAAGTTACTGTGTTACGTTCGGGAGGGAGATCGCTGGAGTTCAGTTCGATGCTTCAGCCTGAGTCCAGCTCTGGCACCAGTCACAGCTGAACCCAGCAGCTCACATGTGATCTAGGCTTAACTGTTCCCCCTCCTCCAGACTGACCATTTCATGTGTGTATTTTCCTTACATGTGTGTATGTGCACCACATGTGCCTGGTTCCTGTGGAGTCAGAAGAAGGTGTCAGATCTCTCGGAACTAGAGCCAGGGATGGTAGTGAGCCATCGAGAGAGAGAGAGAGAGAGAGAGAGAGAGAGAGAGAGGCCTCGAATGCTCTCTGTAGCCAAGGATGACCCTGAGCTTCTGCTCCTCTGTTTCCACCTACCAGAGGCTGGGATTACAGCCTGGTTTATGCAGTGCTGGGGGTGGAACCCAGGACTCTATGCACAAGAGACAAGTTCTCTACCAACCGAGCTGCATCTCCACCTACTGTGCCCAGTCTTCCCATAGACCAGTGGGGATTTCACAAGTCACTGAGGCAGAAAAAAAAGTTTAGAAATAAGACTGCATGGGGTTTGACCTGGGGAAGAAAAAGGAAATGTGGTGGAAGGAGTCCCCCAGGCAGTGGACAGGCTGGGGAGGCCTGAATGAGAGGGGAGATTACAGAGCAACGGGAGGAAGGAATGCCAAGGTCATTAAGGCTGAGCTGATGAGGGCACACACTCTTGATTAGGCCACACTGTCAGACTCCAGCCACCGTTTAGAGCTGAGTTACTCTGAGGTTCAACTATGAAGAGGGCCTGCAAACCCACAGCCAGACCTGAGAGTCACAACCTTACAACCAGGCCACAAGGATCTCTCTCTGGTCACATGGGCACAGGCAAAATCCCAGCGCTCTGCTCTCCAGGGCTATGGTCCTAAGGAGAGCGGTTAGTCATCTGTCCCCATGCACAGACTTCAATGCCCAGCATTCACCATCCGCCCTTAACCTGGCCCTAGACATTTCTCTCAGCTTTTGGGTGAGCCTGAAGCCAGAGCTGTCTCTTGGGGAAACAGTGGAGGGCCGGGAAAAAGGGGTCCTGGTCACAGCTGGAACAAAGGGAGATTAATAAAAACAGCTCGTTTAACCCAGGCTGGCATAGCAGTGTGTAGGTAAGGATGTCCTTGAACCTGTAACCCTTCTGTTTCCACTTCTCATGCTAGGAAATGGTGTCCCCCAGCATTCCCAGTTTGTGCTCAGCAGGCAGGTGAACCTAGTGAGACCAGCGCTCTGTTAGCTGAGCTATGTCCTCAGGAGGAGCAGCTTTAAACATCAAGCGCAGTCACCTGATCTTCCCATTTCTCAGAGCTGAAGCCAGCCAAGCAGACAAGGCCTGGATGAGGAGATGTTGATTGGAACCACATGGCTAGGCAGTCACTAAGGTGTCCACATCTGGGTCCCCAAATACCTAACCTGCTAGCAGTGTACCGCCTGGCCCAGTCTGGCCTTGTTCGTTACAGAAGAGATCTGGTCCACCAACCCCTAGTGATGTTCGGACAAGATGACAACTACCCAAAACCTGCACAACAACCCAAAACTGCAGCAGGCCTCAGGATGCTCCAGATGGCAGGGCCCACAGCTTCCTGGGTTCTCACCACAGAATTCCATCATACAGCCAGCCCACCTGGGAAGAGGTCTCTGATCCCGACAGCTTAAATTCAGGAGACCCAAGAGGCCGACTCAGTACAATATGAGTACCAGTCTGCCAGCCCCTCGGACTTCTGGGGAAAGCCCAAGTCTGTGCCAACTTGGAAAGTCAGGACTGCTTTAGCAGCCCTGGGCCAGCAGGGGCCTTGGGAGCAAGGACCTAAGGCAAAGGGGAGCCCACAGCTGCCTTGGCCAGCTCCAGCACAGCTCTAAGATTAAGAAGCCCCCCAGCCAGCCACAAGACACAACAGAGATAAGGAGCTATCGTATCGCAGATAGAACAAGCGAAAGCAGCCAGGGCAGGCTTGCTCCAGACTGCCAGCGGTCCCCGTCCCATTGGGGAGACAGACAGGAATGCCCGCTTCCTTAGAAGTCAATGCTGAGTGACAGAAGTGACCCAGACACTTGCTTGGCCTTATCCAAAATCTGTGTTCACCAAACCCGAAGATCCTTAGATATGGGACAGGCAGGAGGGACTGAGTGAGGGAGTGAACCCCCCACCTCATTCAAAGAAGACAGCGTTAACTCTGCCCTCAAAGAGGAAATGGCTACACTCTGCCCCAGCACTGAATCCTAGAAAGGAGAGGTATATCCCCAGCTTTCCTGGGGAAGCCAGCAACTGAGGTTTGTGTGGTTTAGGGAACTGAACTCAGGATTTCTGAATACTAGAAAACTCTCTACCAGCTGAGTCACACCCTAGCCGCGTGTGCTGGTGACTATACCCCAGTCTTTGCCCCTGCCACGGTGCCCCCCCAACTCCCTCCTTCAGATGAACAACTTCTGACCTTCCTTCAGACTCACCCAGAGTCTCCCTGACTTCACATCCCCACCCTATTCCTGCACAGCCCTCCCTCCGGGGGCTCTTTCTTAGTTTCCAAAAGGAAGCAGTTTCCCAGCAGGCCTCTCTCTCCTGAGAACCTGAGGCAGAGGCTCCGGCAGGCTTCCAGCCAGTGAAGGCTGGGCAAAGACCAGGTCCCAGGAAGCACGCCCTTATGCTAAATCTGGAGGTGGAAGCCCACTTTCCTGACTATTCCGGTCTAGAGGAAGAGTTCCTTTCTCTTTCAAAAAAAAAAGGGGGAAAGATGGAGCCAGGTGTGGTAGTTTGCTATGATAATCCTAGCACCTCCAGGAAGGTAGAGATAGAAAGCCCCAGAGTTCAAGGACACCTTAGCCAGGCAGAGAGAGAGAGAGAGAGAGAGAGAGAGAGAGAGAGAGAGAGAGAGAGAGAGAGAGCACAAGGCAAGAAGTGGGGAGGAGAAACAGGTTTGCTGTACCCACAACCCCCAACCAACTCACACACACCCCACCACACTGCTCCCCCTATCCTCCCACCCCCACCCCACCCCATGCCCCTCAGGCCATATGGAGACTGATCCCACACTCACCCTGCACCCCCTCCCTGCCCCTCAGGCCATGTGAAGATGAGGGCAGGGCCCCAAGGGGTTCACTTCCAGGATATTTCAGTTCCCTCAGTAGGATTATGTGACTGCAACTTTATTTGCAAGAAAATGAACTACATTCTGGGTGTGAAGGTCTGCGCTTCTTTAACTCCAGCTCTCTGGAGACAGAGGTAGGTGGGTTTCTAGTTCTAGAAAGTGACCCCAAGGGTAAGGGCTGACCAAGCCTGACCCAAGTCCCTCCCCTGGTGAAAGGAGAGAATCTACTCCCCCAAGACGTCCTCTGACCTGGACACGCATGCCATGGCATACACGTGCCAACATGTGTACACACAAACACGTAAATGATTTCAAACTTCAGAGGCACAGAGTACAAAGGCACTGAGAAGTCAGCGATGGCACAAGCGGCATAGGCCTGCACAAGCCTTCCCATCCGTACTGAGGCGGCCAACTCTCAGATTGAAAAGAAAAAGCTAAACCGAGCAGTGGTGGCACACACCTTTAATCCCAGCCCTCGGGAGCCAGAGGTAGTAAATCCCTGTGAGTTCAGGGCTAGCCTATTCCAGGACAGCCAAAACTGTTACACAGAGAAACCCTGTCTTGGAAAAAAAAAAAAGCTGATAATATAGCTCAGCTGAGCCGGGCGGTGGTGGCGCATGCCTTTAATCCCAGCACTCAGGAGGCAGAGGCAGGCAGATCTCTGTGAGTTCGAGACCAGCCTGGTCTACAAGAGCTAGTTCCAGGACAGGCTCCAAAGCCACAGAGAAACCCTGTCTCGAAAAACCAAAAAAAAAAATATACATATATATATAGTTCAGCTGGTCGAGTAACTGCCTAACATTCAGGAAGCCCTGGGTTCGAGCCCCATACTGCCTGGACAAGGCTAGAGATGCGGGCCTAAGGCCCAACTCAAGGAGACAAGGCATCGAGAGTGGATCTCAGCAAAGGGGGCAGCGTGCTCATATTTCTCTTTCTTTTTCATCTACTTTTGTGTATGTGCACACACGTATTTTTATCTACTTTTGTGATATGCACACACATATTTGTTGTTGTTTTGTTGCAGAATCTCTCTTCATAGCCCTGGCTGTCCTGGAACTTTCTATGTGGGCCAGGTTGGTCTTGAACTCTCAGAGATCTGTCTGCCTCTGACTCCTAAGTACTGACATTAAAGGTGTACACAATTTCACCCAAATGTGTGTGTGTGTTGTGCATTTTGTGTATTAGGGTACACATATGTGTGGATATCAGAGGAGAGTCCAGCTTTTCCAGTCCTGGGGCTTCTCAGGCCATTAGACTCATGCAGCAAATGCCTTCAAATGCCTTTATGTACTGGATTACCTCACTACCTTCCTCTCTCTCTCTCTCTCTCTCTCTCTCTCTCTCTCTCTCTCTCTCTCTCTCTTTCTCTCTCTCTCTCTCTCTCTCTCTCTCTTTCTCTCTCTGTCTCTCTCCCCTCCCCCTCCCCTTATTGGGGAGGAGGGTCTCTCCCTGAACCCAGAGCCTGACTGGCTGGACTGACCAGCTGGTTCCTAAACTCAGGGGATCAGCAAGCACTTTACCGACTGGACTGTCTCCCCGACCCAGAAGCTCCTCTTTAGATGCTGTCCCTTGTGTTCATTTTTTCTTACGAGGCTCCTAGGGTGTCCTGAGAATATTTAACAACTCCCTTGTAGAAAGTACTAGAATCTTCTACACAGCAGTTCCTGGGTCTGGTCTATGAAGAGCTGGGCTGTCTGGTTTGCACTCAGGGAGCCAGCACACTCTCTCCTGCTTTCTTCCAAACTGCTAGTCTCTCCAGAATCCTGTTCTAGCCACAGTGATTCCACTTCTTCATAGAGACTTTAGGATTCCATGCTCCTCTCTGATCCCGACTACCTTCCTCCTGACTGTGCCCCTTAAAAAAGAGGCACTTCCCAGCACTCTGCAGCCTTCTGAGCCCATGTCTCCCGTCTTGCCTTACAGGGACCAACACACCAAAGTGATGGCACTTGCTGACTGCCCCACGAATTTCTAAGATTTGGGGCTCCCAGAAAAGAGGTCATGGTAGCTTCAGACACACGGAGCCTGCTTTTGCTGGCCTTGTCATCAAATCAAGACAGGCCAGCAATGGGTAGCATGCTGGTGGAGCCCAGGGCCGGGCTGAAGAGGGAGAGGGGTGTCGGAGAGCTTAGAAGAAACAGGATCTGGGAAGATGTGGGGTAGTGCTGGAGTCTCTGTGCGGGAGGCAACGGTCCATGGCAGGTCCGCAATGATGAGGGGTGGGAATGAGGTAGTCAAAGCCAGCGAGAGGGAGGGGAGCAGGGAGAGAGAGGAGAGAAAAGAGAATGAACACTGCTCCGTGTGAGAATAGAGCTGGAGTTCCCCAGGTATACGGAAGCAGAACAGGGTGGCCCTCTTCTCTGAGCAGATGGAGGAACCCCCCCTTCCTGTACAAAAGCAGATGCCCTAGAGGCCTGAGCCAGGGAACCGAGGCTGCAGAAGGAAACACAGGAGCCAAGCTTGGAAAGGAAAAAGTAAAGCTATCTCCACGCGCAGATGACATGATCTTGTACACAGAAAATCCTGAGGAAGCCACCCAGAAACTGTAAATTAGGCAAGTCCAGATTCAGAATACAAGGTCACTATATAAAAGATCAAGGTCACTATATAAAAGATCAAGGTCACGATATAAAAGTTAATTCTAAGCCAGGTATGATGAGTCTGGGCTCCATCCACAGCACCACGTTAACCAAGCATAGTTCAGGGCTCTTCATGCCAGCACAAAGGAGGGGCAGGCAGGAGGAGGAGAAGTTCAAGGGCAGCTTGGCTACACACTAAGCTTGAGACCAGCCTGGGCTATGTGAGACCCCACCCCCAAAACGGATGAGAAAAAAGACAAACCTAGAATAATCCAGAAATGCCACAGCAGGCATATGAAAGTCAGAAGACAACTTTCGAAAAGCAATCCTCTCCTTCTACCGTGTGGGTTCTGAGGGTCAAACTCAGGTCATCAAGTTTGGCACACTGCCCCCCAAAACACAAATAAATGGAAGAAATTATAACAAATTGGGGCCGGGGAGAAGAGTTTGCCATGAAAGCAACAGTAACCTGCATCCCATTTCCAGAACCTATGTGAGAAAGCCTGGCCCAAGATGCAGTGTAAACCCAGTGTGGGAGGCAGACAGGCAGACCTGGGGGCTTCCTAGCAGGCAAGCCTCATGAACAGGTGAGCCCCAGATCCAGTGAGAGAGTTTGTCTCAGAAGATAAGGTAGAGAAACAAATGAAGTCCTGATGTTGAACTCTGGCCTTGCACACAAACTAACAACTAAAGAAAGAATTGTACATCTTAGGTAAGTGAATTGCTAGGTTGGCTGGGCAGAGGCCCAATCATATGCCTATAGTTGGCAAAACAAACCTTTAATCCCAGCACTTGGGAAGCAGAGACAGTTGGATCTCTGTGAGTTCGAGGTCAGCCTGTGCTATAGGTCGAGTTCCAAACCAGCCAGACCTTGTCAAACAAACAAATTAAAAAAATTGACAAAATAAAACGTGACCCTGGGGGCTCAAGAATGGCTCAGCAGTTAAGAGATTTGTTCTTCTAGAGGACCCAGGTTCAGTCCCAACACTCACACAGTGATTCACAATCATCCGGAATCCAGTCCCAGTAGATCCAAACGCCCCCTTCTGGCTTCTGCAAGCACCAGATGTACATGCAGACAAGACACCCATACACGTAAAACACATTTTAAAAATTGATAAAGTGGTCTTAGGTCCACACAAACTTAGCAGGGTTTGGGGTGGAAGCAGGAGGTGGATCTCCTTCCCAGATGCTGAGCTCACCAATGCTCCATCTTCTGGAGAGTTCTTCCCCAGTCCTCTCCTCTGCTTCCCAGGCCCCTAGCCTCTGATCCGCAGGGCTCCACATGTGTGGGTGTGGGGACAGGTCTCTCTTCTGAGCTCTTGCTCATGGTTACTCCTCCTTACTCAATGGCGATGCCTGTGATGATGGTGGTGGAGAATACTTGGTGCATAATTACTAAGTATCAAGTCCTTTATAGGCACTTTTATATTTATTTAATCAATTTTATACGTATGAGTGTTTTCCTTGCACGTATGTATGTACCAAGTGCATACCTGGTGCCCACAGAGATGAGGGTTGCATCCCCAGGATCTAGAGTTATGAGCGGCTGTCTGCCATACCAAACCCAGGCAGGCCCTCTAGAAGAGCAGCAGTTTTCTTAGCTGCTGAAGCATTTCTCCGGCCCCTTATTTTTCTTTACAATTATGTTTGTTCATTTATTTTGGGGACTTTCTCATGCTACAGGGTACATGCAGCAGTCAGAGGACAGTTTTTGGGAGAGTGGATCCTCTCCTCGCCGCCTGAGTCATGGCGATTTATGTTAAGATGTCAGCCTTAGCAACAGGTACTTAGCAACTCTTTTGGCCATCTTGCTGGCCCTATAGGCAGTGTTTGCTTGCTTGCTTGCTTGCTTGCCTGCTTGCTTGCTTGTATGCTTGCTTGCTTGCTTGCTTGCTTTTTGAGACAAGTTTTCCTGTAGCTCAAGTTAGCTTAAAACTCCACTGTAGCTGAGGATGACCTTGAGCTTCTGACCTCCCTGCTTCCACCTCCAGAATGCAGGTATTACAGGCTTTTGTCCTGGTCGCAGAGTCAGGTTTTAGGTGCTGCTGGAGAAGGAGGCCAGGGCTCCCTTTATGATGCTAACAAGCACTCTAACAACTGAGCCAGCTCCACTCCCAGGCAGACATTGTTTTGAGTCTCCCTGTAATCTGATGAAGATAGCACTGTTACCCCCATTTGCAGAAAAGAAAACTGAGGCTCTAAGAAGGACTTTGCTGAGAAACAAAACAAAAAGAATGGAGCTGTGGGTGTGACAAAGGGAAATGTAGTCTTATAGAGGCGGACCCTTTCTACCAGCTCACCCACCTGGCCCAACTGGTGGGACACCTCCTCCAGGTTGCCAGCCAGTGTGTGCCCCGCTCCCCTCGCTCTCTGGCCTCCTTCCACTTGTCTGGTCCCTCAGGGGAGGAACAGCACTAAGATGGCTTCCAGGGCCTCCAGGTTTCTTAAGCAGGAGGGTCCAAAGAAGCAGTGACTCAGGCCCACCAAGGGAGGGTGCCCAGCTGTGTTCCAGGAAAAGCACAGCATTCTACCAGGAGCTGAGTCAGGACCCAGATGAGTAAGGCACACATTCAGACAGACAGACCGGCAGATCTCGGTTCCTAGAGCACTCGGCGTTCGGGCTGCAGGTGCTTTGGGCTCTCTGCAGGGTCTGTCTGAGAGCATCCGCTACAGAACGAGGCTTCCTGGACAAGCCCCGCTCCTGCTTCTCGGCCCCCAGAGTACCCACAGGACAACCCCGTGCTCCCTGCCTGCTTGCTGATGGCTCAGGTATTTTCTGTGCCAAGCAGAACCCTTCCCCAGGGCTCTGTGATCTACTTTCCACCTCCTACCTTCGAACTAGCTCATCACAGCCATTTCCCCACACGCCCTCCTGAGGGCGACCCCCCCACACACACGCCACATTCTCACAGCCTAGGAATTCCTGAGGGCACAGCTGCCCTTGGATGGTGTTCAAATACATTTTTCTTGAGTGACAGGAAGGAAGGAAAGAGCACAGGAGGAAGGGAAAGAGGGAGGAGAGGCTCCAGGGCCCTGGTCCAGCTTGTCCTTGAATCTGCTAAGTTTACTCTTCTTGTCTTCCAGCTGCTGTGTGACCTTGAGGGAGCCAAGCAAAGTCTCTGGGCCTCCCTCACCAGCAGCCAGCAGAAACGTTAGATAAAGGAAGATAAGAACATCGCAAGCGGAGTCCAGACACAGGATGGTTACAAGGCCAGCTTGGGTGCATCTCGCCAGCCTATACTCGAAGTCTTAAGAAGGCACTAGAAAGGCCAACCTGCTGGTGCATGCTGGAGACAGAATCATAGATCCTCTGGGAAGGAGCCTTGGAAAAAACAGTTCAGGCCCCCTTGTTGCTGGGCCATGTGTTCCCTCAGAGGTTGTTGCACTGGGAGTCTTGAATCTGAGATGCTCAGGAAAACCTGGTTGTGACCGCCTGGCTCCCGGCCTATCGATCTACAGAAGCCCCTAGACTTGCACACAGGTACAGACATACATGCAGAGTTTCTATGAATCTGACATTTTTTCGGCTCATGCCCCACCCACCCCAGTATTTGAAGAGGGAATCCAGGCACAGAAAGGTTGTGCAACCAGCCATAGGACACACAGCTAGGCCAGAGTAGCGACATTCTGGAAAGCCATGCTGTAGTCTCCCAAAGGACTCATCCTCTTAGCACTGGCCTACCTACACTCTTGGAAAACACCATGAGCGGGAAGGCTAGAACCAGGATGTAGCTGGCAGGTCGGCATCCAAAACCACCTCCTCCAGGAGTACCCCCCCCATACCACTCTTTCCCCTCTGTGCCTACGCTTGCCCGGAACAGCTGTGTGCATAAATGTGCTGTTACAGTGACATTTGGGGTTCAGCCTCTGATTAGAAGGGGCCCTGCAGTCAGGCCCACAACAAGCACCTGAGGAGTATCTAGGCTACCGCATCAAGTTCCATTTTCTGTGAGGCCTTGGGAAGTGACAGTCCCTCAATGACTCTCAGTTTCCCCATCTGGAGAATGACAAGGAGCCTCTTGGCACTCCCAAAACTTTAGCAGTGGCCTCTCCTGGGTCTCTGGAATCACCAAATCTCACAGGCCTGCTGCCCACAGTCCCTGGATGGCAATGTGGGAGATTCTGTCTGTGACTGTATGCCCCCAGAGCAGCCCTGCCAAACAGTCTACCCAGCTAGCCACGCCAGCCACTCCTCTCCCGTGGTGCACAAACAATTGGCTTTCATGGGTGAAGGCTCTTGCAGACTGGCTCCAAAGAGGTGTCCGGTCCTTCCACTGTGCCTAGAGTCAGCACCAATGGCCACCAAGGCCACAGAATGACCCCTCAAGGGATGCACTCCTGGGTCTCCAGCTACAACCTGAAGGTGACTTCTAAAGCCCCCTGTCCTTCTCTCACGGACACGGTATAGGTAGCTGTCCCCAAAGGAACAAGTTGTCCGCCTTTGTGTATGGGGACAGAAGACTCGCTCTCTGGAGCTGCAGCAGATAAAAGGACTTCCTGCTCTTTCAGAAGACTGGACCTTGGTTCCCAGGTCCCACGCAAGGCGGCTCACAACCGCCTAGAACTCTGGCTCTGGGGGATCCAAAGTCTTGGCCTCCTAGGCAGCTGCGCTCTTGTATACACAGGCACATAATTTTTAAAAACTAAAGGATACTCAACAGATGGTGATACAAATGAATGAGTGTGCAAATCAGCCAATTTCCAAACGGCTAGAAAGTTATCTGAGGTTAGGAAACCCTCGGGTGATGGGCTGGGCGGGGTAAGGATGAGAATCAGTAAGTATTAATCACTTGCCACGTGTGACTGTCCGCAGCACTCAGTTCAGCAGAGTGCAAGCGAGCGAGCCCAGCCCTCATGCGACTTAGCTCTGCCCCTATTTGGGGCCCACTTAGCTCCCCTGGTCTCGATACCTTTCTCACCCTCGGTAGCTCAGACGGAGAGCTCAGAGACTCAGACAGGAGAGCAGCAGCCCGGGTGTCTGGCTGGCTCTCAGAGCTGATTTGAGTCCTGTGTGCCTTCTACTTCTTCCCAGGCACGGTTGGAGATTAATTATTAATGCTGAAATAATTGGCATTCATTACCGTGCCAGTCATCCACGGGGGAGTGGGCCCCACATTAACCAATTCATCGCTTGGTGATTGATTAATTAAAGCTGAGCCTTGTACAGCACACCCTCGGGTGACGAACCACACTCTCCCCAGGGTGAAGCACAAGAGCAGGAAGAGGTACCTTCTCCTGGGTGCCAGAGAGCAGCCAAGAAGCTCATGCAGATCTTTATTTATTGGTGTCCTGGCCCCGGGTGACACCCGCGCGGATGGGCCTGGAGCTCGCCTGCGGCGGCAGAAGCTCATGTGTGAAGCTGAGCACTGGGGCAAACTGCAGGCTTTGAGAATGCTGCTATATGAATCACCTGCGGGGCACAGGGTGCTCTTAAAAGTAAAATAACAAAGGTGTGGCCAGGAGCATTGCTGTCTGTCTGAGCCAGATCTGACTGGCTCCCTTAGCCTCAGTTGCTCCAGTGCATGCCTGTGTGTGTGCGCGTGTGTGCACGCGCGCGCACACACACACACAGCACACAGCACACACACACAGCACACACACACAACACACACCACACTGAGTCCTGAGACTGGTGGTAGTGTTACTTTTGAGCTGGGGCATGGTGGTACAGGCCTGTAATCCCAGCACTCAGGAGGTTGAGCATCACGAGCTTGAGACCCTTCTGAGATAACACAATGAGTTTCAGGCCAGTGAACCTAGGCTAGAAATTTGAGAGCCTGTCTCATAAAGGAAATAGGAGCGGTTTGGTTTGGTTTGATGTGTTTTGAGATGGTCTCGAGTAGCCCAGGCTGGCCCCCAAACTGGCTATGTAGCCAAGGCCCTTAACTTCTGATCTTCCTGCTATAACCCCTCAGTAGTGTACAGGAATGTGTCTCGTACCTGGTTCATGCTCTTCAGGGGATCAAACTCACGCTCTGTGAATTCTAGACTAGGTGAGCACATGATCAGTGGGGCTCATCTCCAGACCCCAGAATTGGGCTTTGAGTACCTGTTATGTTGCATCTGCAGGAGGGGTCACCGTGAGCCCCTAAAATCAAGCCTTTGGCCTCTCAGGATAGTGAGAAAGCAGGCAGGCCCAGGAGAGGGTTTCCTGTTCTCTAAGAATCTGGCTCCTGTCCAAAGCTCTCTAGGGTGAACTGTAATCAGGTAGGCCACGCAAGTGGGGAGAGCCAGGGCAAGAGAGGCCAAGGCAGGGGTCTGCTGACTGGAGGGAGTCAGGTCAACATGGAGCCATCTGACTTTCTGCCACGCTACAGCCACTTAAGTGTCTCAGGACCAACCAACCAGTCTTAGAAAGTCCCAGGGTGTGTGTGTGTGTGTGTGTGTGTGTGTGTGTGTGTGTGTGTGTGTGTGATGATGATCAGGCCTACAGTGGGGTGGGGCATGGGCTTCCTGCAGGGCACGGCTCACCTCATTGGTTCTTCGATGAGTGAGTGACATCTCAGAGGGAAGCTCCGCCCCCACCCCAAAGAACAGCTTTTTCTGACCTCAGGCTGGCCACAAGCAAGGTGAGGCCTGAATGGGCTTGTCTGCACTCAGGGTTGCCTGGCTCCTCTGCGAAGGACAGGCCAGAAAGCCCTGCTCCCAACCGGAAAAGTGGACAGCCCCATAGACTAGTGGCAAGGACTGCCTGGCCCTGAGTTGCTCTCTCAATAGCCTCCTCTACTATGGGGTCTGAGGACAGAGGGGCGACATTGAAGGCCCCAGGACAACGGCTAACAACCCTAGAACAGTTCCCAAGGGCTCAGAGAGGCCCTGGGTTGTTTCTCTAGGGTCAGGGCCCCTGAGTGATAGAGATATCCTCTTGGGTAACACACAGCTACAAGTGGTGGCCGAAAGGTTCCTGTGGGATACTGGATTCCCCCGAGGCCATTTTTACTCTACCCACAGGCTCTAAGTAAACAGAGTGAGGGAAGCCAACCGTCATCCTTCATCCCACAGAAGGGCTAGATAGGGCCTAGAGACCCACTCTTACCCTCACTGTATCTGGCAGAAGCTGGCAAGGCAAGAAATAGAGGTGGGGGATGGGCATGCGACAAAAGGACAGGAAGAGTCATCCTGCAGGGAGGTGAGCCACCCGCTGTCTGGCAGGAGCTGTGTGAGCCGACCCAGGGCTCCCTGACTCCCATCCCCTGCATGGACCTAAGGCCACTCTGCATCCCTGCCCCCACGGAACAGAGGAGGGGGAAGGTTCCTGCCACCCCTCTCTGGCCCCTCTGTTTTTTTGGCCTCACTACCCTGTGGGAACTTTGCCCAAGGAGTCTGGAAGCTTTCTTTGAAATCCCAGTTGGGGGGTGGGGATGTCACGCAGTCCCTAGTGTGCTTGCCTGGCATGCAGACAGCTCTGTGTTCCATCTATAGCATAGCATAAAACAGGTATACCAGGTGTCATTACGGGCCTGGAATCCCAGAATTTGGGAGGTAGTTCAGGGTCATCCTTGCCCATTTCAAGAAGAAAAGAGAGAGAGAAGAAAGGAAAGGAAATAGGAAAGGAAAGGAAAGGAAAGGAAAGGAAAGGAAAGGAAAGGAAAGGAAAGGAAAGGAAAGGCAAGGCCCTTGGTGAGTCCACTCGCTGAGCCTCCACAGTCCTCAGCCAGACTGCCATGGCCAAAGACAGACCTTGTTCCTGCTCACAGTTGGGTCCTTCTCCTCAGGTTGGTCTGCAGGTGGGCAGGCTGGGGCTACACAGACTCTCAGATGCCCCAGTGGAGCGGGTGGAATGAGGGCAGCTGGGGGCTTCTGAGGAGCCCCTCCAAGACAAGCACAGCTAACAACTGCCCATTCCCTCGGCCCTCTCGGGTAGACTTTGGAAATGCAAGTTCTTGATCTTCTATTTGAGCTAAGCAACCTTGAATGAGGGGTGTCCTTGCTCTGGCCTCAGTGTTGCCATCTATATAATGGGGTGAAGGACAACCTCTGTCTTCCACACCCAGGTTGTGAGAACTCAATTGAGATAATATATGGATGTCACATAAAGCTGGGATGCAGTAAATGTTTGCTAAGTGGATAAACAACCAAGTCAAAGCTCCACCTCTAAAGAAGTCTGCCTTTGGGTTTACAGAGAGGTCAAGATGATGCCTTGGCACTGCCTGGCCAGTGAAAAGCTAATATGACACATTAAGGACGTCTATCTAGGCCACAGAGCGGTGTGTGTCCACCCAACCCAGACTGTCTAGCTGCAGCAGGGTGGCTGAGTAGAGGTCCCAACTGCCATCAGTGGCCCACACTTATTTTTTTAAAATAATGACTGGCAAGTCACCAAGTGCAAGGCCAGAAGCATCACCCATATGAGGAAGACAATGGAAATGGCTCAGTCAGTAGTGAGTAGTGAGTGCTGGGCTTATCGTGAGTGACATCCTGGGTGTGATCCCCATGTCTCGTGGTGCATGCCTGCCGTAATTCCAGCAGTTAGATGGTAGTCACGGGGAGTAAATTCAAGGTCATCCTCAGCTAGGTGGCAAGTTTGAGAGCAGCCTGGGCTAAATGAAACCCTATCTCAGAAAAACTCTTCACCATCCTTGATTGGTGGCCTGTGATCTCCCGCCCCCTCCCTTCTCGCGCTCTCTCTCCTTCCCCCTATCCAGTTTCCAGCCCTTGAGCATGGCCAGGTTGGCAGAACTCTCCAAGGCTCATGCATGTCCGTGGACACCTCCAGCAGTGTTCCTGCCAGAGACCTGTACAGAGCCTGGGATGCCTGACTCCAGGAGCCTTGCCGCATACCAAAGCTGCCTGAGTCTGTCTTCCAGGACTTCACCTGAAGTTGTGGCAGGAAGTTTTGTGATGGTGTCACACTGTCACAGGCACAAAGCCCTGATTAATGCTGCCTACGAGCTGGGCTGCAGGGCCCCTCGCTGTCCCATTCTGAAGCAGCCCGGAGGGCCTTGAAGAAAACACAAACCAAGGACAGCCTGGGGGCCTCTAGCTTTGATATTCCCCTGCCTGCCTCAGACGTGTGGGAGAGGGGAGGCAGGGTTGGGCCCTTCTTCCCCTCTCCCACAGTCCTCCGACTCACGGCCTTGAGCTTCCTGGAGTCACTGAAGATCCAGGGCATATTTGAAGGTCAGTTGAGAATGAATTCCACTGGTGGATAGTGGACATTTCAGAGGATAGAAGGGGACACTTGGGAGGGTCGGGACAGTCGCCTCCGGACTCTATCCATCCCGCTGGTCCCAGATAGGGCTGGATGAACATAAGAGGTAAGCGCCTAGAAGCCATGAGACTGCAAGGAAGGGGAGGCTCTCATAGGCCAGGGGCTCCGGCTGGTTCAAGGGCAAAGCCTCTGGGCCTGACAGTGTGATGCTCCAAAGCCATCTGTAGGAAACCTGGGTCCCATGGGCCAGGACCTTCTGGGAGAAAATCGGGGTGTGGAAGAAAGATAAAAATTAAGAAATCAAAATCAAGGGGCAAAAGCTGGTAGCTGTTGGTCAAGGGCTCACCGGGCATGCACAAAGCCCCAGTTTAATCCCCAGAACCCGATAAACTATACACGATGGCATATGCCTGTAATCCTAGCACTGGGGGAGGTAGAAGCAGAAGAACCAGGGGTTCCAGGCCATCCTGGGCTACATGGTAAGCTTGAAGCAAACCTGACATACAGGAGAGAGAAAAATGAAAGCCAGGCCCAGCCAGACCCACTGGGACACACACCAGGGTGGGGGACAGAGCTGCTCAGAAGCTGTTGGCCCCCTAGCCCCTGGTCCATCACATGACCTTCTTTATCGTCATTTTTATTCCTTCACCTGCAAAAACCATCCCAGAGCAGAACTAGGAAGTTAACTCAGTAATATGCTTGTCACATCAGCAAGACGACCTGAGTAGCTCCCTGGAATCTATGTAAAGCCAGGCATGTACCTGTAACCCAGCGTTGGGGAACTGCAGACAGGAGGTTTCTCCAGGACTTGTTGGCTAGCTAGTCTAGCCAAATCCATCCATCAATCAATCAATCAATCAATCAATCAATCAAGGCCTGCAGGGCCTGCAGGGCTCTGATATAGGCAATTTATAAGCCTTCAATCCTCACAAACCAGCAAGTGGGTCACCGTGACCAGGGCCCCTGTCTTGGCGGGGTGATCTTGGGTATGGTGGATTTGGGCTCTCAACTTGCCTCCTACTCTTTGGGAAGCAAAGGTGTGTGATACAGGGTCTCTGAGAGATGACAGTACCGAACAGGTCCCTAAGTCACACCTGGTGGTGATTGAGCTGTTGTAATTACTAAGGCTACCACCTCTTTCTACGCAAAAGTTCTGCCATGGCAAAGGGTGATTAGCATACTGACAGTCTGCTTACCTTCCAATGCCAGGATCTGAACCGGGTTCCCTCACAATCACCCCCTGCATTAGAAGCTGGGGGTGAGCACAGAGACCAGGGATGCTGGAGAAGGGACTCACCTCCAGGTTGCACACTCCCTCTGTGGCCTGGAGCCTTAGGGGACACGTTCCAGTTTTTTGCTTATTCTCCCCACACCCCATTCGTGTGTGCTGTGTGTAGCGTGTGTGTGGAGACCAGAGGACACATCACAGAGCCAGGGCCCTCGGCTCGAACTCAGGTCATCGGGGCTGGCATCAGGTAACACAGCACTTTCAAAAAGCAAAGAGATCCAGCTTTGGCGGACTGTAACTAGTTGGAGACTGGACGGGTAAACAAACGGGTGATTGGTTAACTTGCTCCTTGCCTCTTAGCTGGTGTCCTGCCATCGCTCTAGCTTCTGCATAACTTACGTGTCAGCAAGGGCTCTGAGTGTAGGGAGCATGCCATGGGGGCTGCTGGCATCAGAACTGGACGCCCGCACCAATCCCTTCCTCCCAGCTACCCACTGCCCCAGACACCAGACAAGGCAGAAAGCCCATGGCACTCCATCTTTTATTTCCTTAAACTGTACATGAAAGTAAAATACTTAGACAGCCAGTCTGTGGGGGGGAAAGTTGTTTGGTTTTAAGTTATTATGAAACAGAACCTAAGGAGGGCTTTATTAAATAAACTAAAGATGAGGGCTTACAGATACACACCTGCATTCTACCTTCCTTTTCTTTTACGCTACCTTCTGGGTGTGGAAGAACAGAAGAGACACATCAACTGAATAATAAAAAAAATCATTTATACCCTGAAACGCTGGCAGGCCACTCAAGGGGTCGTTTAGAACATCTACCTCATAAAAGATGGCCTTACCGTCTAATAAAAATTAAAACTGATCCGCTGGCCTCTTTGGTTCCAAAATTATGTATAATACATTTAACTGTATTCATTTTTCTGCTGCTATAAAAATAACTTTTTTTCAAATGGCAGTTTCTGACTAACCATGCAACTAAATCAGTGCAAACATCGAAAGCAATCATTCGCTTAGAAAAGAAGCAAAGGATTTCAAGTATAAAAATATAAAAGAGACGGACGAGTTCAGTTTCGCCTGGTGTGGGTCAACCCTTTAAATTGCATAGTTCACGTGGCACTTGGACATCCACAGGGACCGCCATGGCAGCTCTGGCCCCAGGGCCACTTCTGGACACACATAAACCTGCAAGTGCTATTGTCATGTGCGTTCATGCAGGACCGCAAGTGCTTTGTGGGGCAGGCAGGTGGGCGAGTAAAGTGGGCAGGAGCCACGTCCACGACAACCCCTGGAGCCAGGGCTCAGCCGCAGGGACAACTTCTGCAAAGCAACTAAAAGCTCTGCCGTTTTGCCAACTCCCCGTGCCACCTCCACTCGACTGCTACCCCCTCTGGGCCCTTCCCTTGCCTAGTGGTCATCCCTGTCCCTCCCACCACAGAGCTAGGAGGATATCCCCAGCAAAGGGCACTGATTGCAACATTTTTCCCCTTCTCATTTAGAATCCACTTCAAAGGTCATAGCTGATAGGTTCGTTTCAACTCTGCAACCGGCACAAATTACCTGTCAGCTGTTGGAGGCGAGTTTAAAGCATGAAATTAAGACCCTTCTCCTCTCCCCACCCCCAACCCCTGAAAACACACACACACACATACACACACACACACACACACACACACACACACACACACGATACACCAGGGATCCAAGCGACAGACAGTCAAAGGGTCACCGTCCCTGCTCCATGGTCTCTGTGACAGGCGAGTCCCTCCTGGGCTATTTGCCCTCTCCAAGAAAGGGTGGCACAGCTCTGCTGGCCTCAGAGCATGAAGGATGCCAGGCAGAGAGTGAGCAGGCAGGACTGCGCCAGGCGCTGCCGCGAAGAGCCTGGGACAAGCCAGGGGCACATGGCCCTCCACCCGCCTGTGCTCCCAGCCTGCTTTTCCTCCTGGTGGCTCTCTGGCTCACTCTCTCTGTGTCCTCTGTCTTTGTGCTTTTATGTGTGCTCAGAAGGCGCGATTGAGAGTGCCCGGCCAGCTGGTGGGAATGGTAGCCGCTCACCCCATTCTCTCCGACTGACAGGCATTGGTAGCTAAGCTGCCATTTGTCACCGCATCCGTTTGCTGGTATCCTGGAGGCTGCTGTGTGGGTGGCAGAATGAGTCTAGCTATGCGTGTCTATGTGTGCGGTTAGGAGTCTCTCGTGGCACAGGAGGATCTCCCTCTGGTTCTGACTGGTTTTCTATGAAGCGGGAGAACATTATTATTTCAGGCCTCACCCCGGCACTCTCCGCAGCCCAATGGAGCAACCACACTCAGCTCTCCTGCTCCCTCAAAGCCCCACGGGCCCGCGCTCCGCACCCGTCGCCACGGTCAGGCGCAGCCACACTCCTCCACGATCATGTTGGGCACGTCCCGTTTGACGATGTTGTACTCGTCATCAAAGTAGAGCATGGACATGGAGCTCAGCTTGGTGGGGATGCAGCAAGAGTTCACGGGCCCGGGGTTGAGGCCACGCATGCGGTACTGGTTCACCACTGCAGTGTGGAAGGAGGAAGCTGAGCCAGGGACCCCAGCCAGGTAGGCCGGGCAGCTGCCCTCACAGTAGTTCCCGTAGTAACCAGTGGGTGCAATGATCCAGTCGTTCCAGCCGATGAGCCGAAAGTCGATGTAGAACTGTTGCCTGCAACAGAGGCTGGTCCTCCCATCGCACTCTAGGCCCCGCTTGCGGATGCGATGTCTGCTGTCGCCTAGGCGGGCCTGCACCACCACGAAGGGCCTGTGTGACTCCTCGCCGGGGTCCACAAACACAGGCACCACGGCCAGCTCCTGGCAGCTCTCACACTGCACATCCAGGCTAAGGCGTCTCTCACCCCGCTCAAACAAGGCCTGGATGGCCTCTGTGATGGGGAAGGTGTGCCAGCCGCTACGCTTCAGGTCCACCCTCTTCTCCACAACATTCCACCTGTCGCCGTGACCCTGTTCCTGGAAGTACACCTTGACCCGTACCTTCCTCCGGCTGCCCTTCTCCAGGACGTAGGGGAGGAGTTTCAGGTACAGCCACAGGCTGGCCTGCACCACAAATAGGTTCTGGTTGCCTTCGTTAGAGACGAAGAAGTACAGGCGGACCCGGGAGGAGGCGAGGCCATCTGTGGAGACGGGAAGAACGGGCCAAGTTAATTCCACGAGAACACAAGGCAATGGGGAAATGGACTCTGCTGTATGATGTTGGAAGGAACACTCGCCACAGCTGGAAAGTGTTACTGACCAGAAATACCATTCCTGGGGCCCGGGCCTCTGTCATAACCTGCCAGAGGCAGAAGAATCACTTCCCATTCAGAAAACAGGACCCGGGTGGAGCCAGAGGGTCCAGACCTATAAAAACCCTGCCTCACCTCTCCCAAGCCAGGCTTCCCTGGAGATGGGACTGTCGGGCCTCAAAGCTCAACAGAACTTGTCAGGAGCCCAAGATCTTAACAAGTTGTTATGAGTCTCAGAAAACAAAACCAAGATTGAAGAGAGAATTTGGGTATAGGTTGTTTTAAATGAGCCCCCCCCCCCCCGAACCCCGGTCTTCTTTCTGGTTAACTAAGGGCATTGCAAAATCAAGCTGAGCCACCTTCAGCCTCTCGCCAGTGTTTACCTAAGCGTGATCTGGTCCAGCCCCCAGTGGGACCTCCACTGCAAACACACAAGCTGCTCGGGTTTCTGACACAGACGTGTGTGTCCGCTAAGCTGCAAAGTGCAGTCCTTGTTTCCAAGGAGTTGCAAGGGACAGGACAGTCAGCCTTGAAAACTCAAGGTCCGATCCTCTGACCAGACCCTGGCTGGAAGAGCGTGGCAGTTGAGATCTCGGCGGGGGGTGGGGGGCTGCTCGTCATCTCAATAACGCAGTTCAACCAGAAGAATAGTTATGCCAGACGAGAGAGGATGTCCCTCTCAGTCCGTTCCATCAGCCCTTCCCTCTGACAGTCTCTGCAGACGTGGCTGGTCCTATCAAACCTCCCACTAAGCCCCCCCCCCAGCCCCTTCCTCAGTTCTCACTGGCTCCTCTAATAACACTGACGTCTGACTTTGAAATGGGGAAACTGCAGCCTTAAAAGCTGGTCTTGGCCGTGCTGCCTGTGACCTGAATCTGTTATTTATAAGTCAAAGAGCTGGCTCCGTGAATCGGACCAGAAATATAACAGCCCCTGCTGTCATTTTGTGCCACCGGGACCAAAAGGCCTCTCGACCTTCCCGAATCACATTTCTACTCTGGGCCCCAAAGCACCTTTTAATCCAAGCTCTCTAATTGCATGTCGAGCTTCCCCTGACTCTGGCGGACAGCTAAAACGGCAATGTATTTCTTTCTAAGCACAAACCAGCCTTGATTGTCTCCGCCTTTCTCCACACTCGGCCATGCAAAACTTTTCATCCCTTTTTATCCCCCCCGGCAGCGGCACAGGCAGGGTCTCCCTGATGCCTGGGAGAGTAGGGGGGCATTTGCAGCCAGAGGCATAGCTGATCCCCCCTCCCCTTCCCAGGCTCCCTGTTTGTCCCCCACCCTGACTACATCGGGCTTCCCCCTCTGAGACCTTCTCTGGAGTCCTCTCAGCACAAATGGGGCTGAGCTTTCGGCACAAAAGCCAGCCAGCCTGGCTCATTCAAGTCCTGAAAAGGACAGCGATGTCTAAAGCCCTTACACCGTTTCTGCTCAGGCAATTTTCCTTCTTCTTTTTAAATTTCCTGAAGATATTTTTTCCTTTCCTTCTCTCTTTCTCTGATTTTTATATTTAGATAGTGGACAGAGATTTGTAACGCGGGGCCAAGGAGGACACTGCAGAAAGGAATCCCACTCTTTGTTAACTACAAACTCTGCTGCTCTCTCACGGACTAGAGAGGGCTGCCTTGGCTGCCAGGCAAGCTTTAAGGCATGGGGCTGTTCCTGAGCCGTGTCTTTGCGTAAATGATGAACCTGTTGAGAAGCTGCCTTCTGCCGACTCTGGTGCCCACACAATCGGAAGGGAGGTTGCCTAGCTCTCCCCACCGATGCTTCAGCAATCCTGGCAAGCCCATGCCGCCAGGCGATGGTAGCGGCCCCAGGGGCCTCTCATGAAGGCTCTCTGGCTCGCTCTCTCTCTCTCTCTCTCTCTGGCTCTCTCTCTCTCTCTCTCTCTCTCTCTCTCTCTCTCTCTCTCTCTCTCTCTCTCTCTCTCTGGCTCTCTCTCTCTCTCTCTCTCTCTCTCTCTCTCTCTCTCTCTCTCTCTCTCTCTCTCTCTCTCTCTCTCTCCTCCTCTCCTCTCCTCTCCGGCCCACGTATATCAACAAGCACACACATCTCCATCTACACTGCTAAGCCTACACTCAGATCGTGGGAAACAAAAACATTAAGCAATCACCAAGCAAGTGCCCGCAGAGCCAGGGCTGCGCGCATCTGCCGGGAGGGGGACGCGCGCCCAGAGGCGCTGGCGCCCAATTCCTGTAAGCAGAGATGAAGGGCAGGGTGTTTTCCCAGTTGTTTCAGGGAAAGAGAAGCAGTAAAGGGGTTTGGGGTCTGGACGCGGACGGTAGGAGGGGTCCGCCACCCTGAAACATGCGCAAGGCCACCGCAGAACGGCCCAGCCCGGAGCCTAAATGCCCTCGGGGCGTGCTGGCAGCAGAGGCGGCGAAGGCAGCAGGAGCTTCCTAAAAGAGGGAAAAGAAGGGAGGGTTCGCGGCCGCCGCTGGCTTCCCCAAGGCCAAACCCACCTGTCTCTGCAAAGCTGATGATCTCGGAGACGCGCTCTTGGCCGTCGGCGCCCGGGCTGGCGTGGCCGTCGAGGTGCGGGATCTCCACGCGGCCGTCCTCGCGCACCTTGCCCGCGTGCAGCTTGCGCAAGGCCGTGACCATGGCGGCCTTGGGCACAGCGTGCGTGATGTTGGGCCGGCCCCGCAACTGCAGGCGGCTCAAGATGTGTCTCTTCACCGCCTCCAGGAAGTCACCGTCCACCCGGCCCAGCTCCTCCGGTCGCCGGAAGCCGCCGCTGCCGCCGCACGACGTACAGGTGTCCTGCGAGCCACCCGGAGCTCCGGGTGGCGGGGGCGGGGGCGGTGCGGCGGGCGACGGCGGGGGTGTAGGAGAGCCCCAGGCCTCGGGTCCCAACCAGCTGGCCGCCAAGAGCAGAAGGCAGGCGGCCCCCAACGCCCGACCGGGCAGCCCGTCCATGGTGCGCCGCTGGCGACGAGGGCGCCCGCCGCGAGGCGAGGCGAGGCGAAGCGAGCTCAGGGCCGGGCTCCGGGCTCCGGGCGCACCGCCCCGCCCCGCCCCCGCCCGGGCCTCCGCCCGCCCGCCTGCCGGGAGCGCCGCCGCCGGCTCGCAGGGGGAGGGGGCCGGCCGGGCCGCGGGGGTTCCCGCGCGGCCGAGAAGGGGCGCCGCGGGGACCAGAGGGGCGCTCGGGCTTTGGTGGGGGGGACCACCGGGTCACTGGCGCGCGGGCGTCTCGGGGCGCCTAGGCATCTGCAGCCTGCCCATCCTCTCCGCGTCGAGGGCCACCGCAGCCCCCCAATCGGGTGAAGCGAAAGCGGTGAGCGGTGGCAGTGGCGTTGGCGCGGTGGCTTGGCTCGCCTGGGCTGGAAAGGTGGAGAGAAGAACCAGTGGACGCAACTCGCTCTGGAGACCGAAGCGAAGGTGCCAGAGCCCCCGGGCGCGGCGCTGCGGAGGGCGCTGCGGCTGGGGCCCCGCGACCGCACCTGAGCGCCTCGCCCTGTCGCTGCTCGGAGAGAGGACAGGGCCGCCCGAGGAGGCGGCGATGATGGGCAGGTTGTCCCCCCTGCTCTGGGCCGGCGGGAGGAGCGAGCGCGGTGCGGGGGAGCGCCGCCGCGCGGGCCCCTCTTACAGGCGGCGCCGAGCCCTCCTGGGCCGCGGGCCCTGCAGTCCTCCCGGCGCGTCACCCGGCAAAGTTGTCTCCAGGCTCCCCCGGGCGCTGCATCCACCGGCGGGCGAGCCGCGGCGCGCTTCTCCGGGGCCTCTGCTCCTCCTTGCTTCCCTGCGCCTGGCTGCCTGCGCGGGCCGGCCGGGGCGGCGGAGGAAGGAAAGGAGGTGGCAGGGCCCTTCTCGCTGCTGTCTCTTCTGCCTACCGCGGCACCGGCGGCCAAAAGTCTCTCTGTGTCTCCGGGATCGAGTGCCCTGGTTCGCGCTCCTACTGGCACACGCCGCAAGGCCGGGGAGTCAGCGAGGCGGCGGTGGCTGTGGCTGTGGCAGCAGCGTCCCCGCGCCCAGCCGTGGCTCAGAGTGCAGAGCGCGCCCAAGGAGGAGTTCTTCGCTTCGCCTTCTCTTCCTTTCCACTCCCTGTTCTTTTTTCCCGAGGGGTAAAAAAGCCGCACAATCTCCGTATGTGCGCGCGCGTTAAGATAGACGTTGGCAGGAAAAAAAAAAAAAAAGAAGGGGGGAGTGTCGTCCGGGCAGTGCGGGAGGAGACGGTCCGCGCCTCCCTGCTTGGGCTTCCCGGGGGCGGAGGGGGAGGCGGATTCTGCAGGTCGGTGCTGCCTGATCCTCCTCCCACCCCCTCTTCCCTCCGCTCTTTCTCTTTCTGCCTTGCTTGGCAAGGAGGGGTGAGGAGAGCCTCCCCCCCCCCGCGCCCCGCGATGCCAGGCCACTTTTGCTACCTCGAAACTTTCCCACCACGCGAGAGCCCCAGACCCTCGCCCCATGGGACGATGGATAAATGGCACCGACACACTCCAGAAGTAGTATCCCGGCGCGTCTGGACGCGCCCTATTCATGGCCATGCTGGCTTTGCCCCTGTCCCAAGCTGTCGCCCTTCACGACCAGGACAGGCTATCCTCACTCGCCGCATGCGCCCCAGACCCTCCAAGAAGCGATCCTTCGTTGTCCAGCTTGGGGGTGGGGTAGGGACAAGCTCTAATGCAGCAGAGAAGTGGCGCGGGTGGATGCCACTCCCAGGCTGCAGCGCCCTCTTCTAGCGTCCCAGGCCGCTGTCCCAATGGGCGATGAATTAGCCTCCTGGGCTAGAAGAGCAGAGAGGCGGCAGCTGCTGGAGGCTGGGCCAGCTCTGTCATAGTCGGCAAGAGGGTCTGCCTACATTGTGCGTGGTCCCATCCTTGAGGACCCAAGGCCTCTGGAGTTCTAGGGCTGATGGGGTCTCCACTCTCCTATCCCGATCCTGGCACACTTGGCTTCAGACAAACCCAGATTCTAGTGAGGGGATCTATGGGCTTTAAATATGGCCCTCTGCGTCCAGACTCTTTCTCATCTGTAAAGGGGCACTGTGATACCTGCATCACACTGACTTTTTGGGAATCCAAACATACTAAGCCAACCTCACAGAAGCTTATGAAGAGATGGCTCTGGGGTGCCTTTTTTGGCTGTCAGCGGTGGATGAGAGTCTGATTCCCAGACCAGAGAACCCCAAATGTAGCCCGTTCTGTTTGTCCCTCCTCCCGTCCCTACCTGGGTCTGAGACAACAATGCCCACAGGACACTGTTCCCAGAGACCAGAACGCACTGCCTGCCCCTCCCCTGCACAGCCCCGTTGCTCTCCAGAACCCTTACCCACAGTAGGCTCACCTAGCCACAGGCAAGACTGCGAGGTAAAAGTGTATGAATTGTTTTCCTCGCAATCGGGACGACCCTGCCTAAAGAGACCTCGGACTTGGGGAGGGGAGTCCTTCCACCAACACCCCTAGCAAACTTCTCAAGCCAGCCCTACGCGCTGTGGACCTTAGCCAGAACTGCAGTTCCAGGGAAGCACAAAAGTCTGGGAGCAGAGCGCCCCCTCTCTACCAGTATAAGGAACCGACCAGAAGTCTGCGGGGCAAAACTAGGGCGGGTCTGACTGCCAACTCTTGAGTCTTAAGCAGGGGTCCAGCAGAATCCTGAAGACAGCAGCCCTTCTGCCCTCACTGGACCTATTCGTTACTGTTCTCATCCTGGTCCACCCGCTGCCCTACCAGGGGCCCAGGGAGCCCTGGGGCAGAAAGGAAATATTCCAGGCATCTGGGACAGCCATCCTTGAAGATGGCCCTGAGCCCACCTGGTCCATCTCAGTTTTTGTGAGCATCTTCTCACAAGCATCACACACGCTCTGGCCCTCTGGCTCTTTCTGCAACCAGAACCACCCACCATTTGGCAAATTCGTTCTCAGTCTTGAAGATTTAGCCCAGTCTTTCCTCCCGGGTGAAGCCCTCCTTGGCCCTCTGTGGCCCGAGGAAGTGATTTATCTGATTAGGTGCCCAGTGCCTGGCTGGCTGCCTCATTGCCTGACTTAACTCCAGCACAGAGGCTAGGCCTCGTGGGTCCTGTCTAGTGCCAGACCTGACAGATGATCAGGGAGGGCTTATGAAGGACCGACTGATGAATGAAGGAGAGAGGTCATTAAGCCAATGAAAGGTTTAATGCCCCCTCCCCTCCCCCAGCACCCAGCCTGGAGGACACTCCTGGCCTACCCTTCTTGCCAGCCTCAGCTGGGCTGGACAGGGCTGGGGGAAAGGAAGGAGAGGAGGAGAATAGCTCTTTGCCTTCAGGAACTTAAACCAATCTGCCAGTTGACCTGGTACCAAAGAGGCAAAAGCCACCCCGTGCTTCTGGGTGGGAGGAGGGTCCTTGCTTCCAGCCCTGCTGCTGGTCAACTGCAGGGAGGGAACTGGGTCAAGCATAGGCAGAAACCATCTGCTGGAGAAGCTGGGATTATCCTGCCCTCCGCTGATCCCCCGGCCCACGGGAGCCGAGGGTGTAAATTGAGTTCTCCTAGATCACCTTGTACTTTAGGGGGCGGAGAGGGGGCACCCGTCCCCTCTGAAGGGAAAGGGCTGAGTTCCTGTTGCTTTGAAGGCTCATTTAACACCGGCCATGGCGTTTCTTCCGCAGGTGACCTCAGCCTTCGGTCTTGGCCAGGGATGTGACTGTGCCTGTCAGTTTTGAATACAATAATGCCCACCGGTGCTGGAACCAACGCCCTGCAAGTGGGCTGCACAGCCAGGCCACCCCCGCATAGGGTTCTGGCTTCTTGCCATTATCACGGAACTCAGGCTCAACGACAAAAGCGAGTAAGAAAAAAAAAACCATGGCGACACTGGATGTGGGCACACTGAGGGTAGAGGAAATGTCATCTAGGAGCTCAGCATTTTCTCTCATGCCAGTTGTTATTTTTCATAACCCATGCGGAGTGGCAATTTAGGGCTGACAGAACTTTCCAGGAACAAGGTGAACCATAAAAAAAAACAACAAAAACAAGCAAACAAAGCAAGTCTTAGCACCGGGGCAAACGCCTGTGGTACATGCATGAGGACCCGTGTTCTGATCGCCAGAACCCATGTCAAAAGCTAATCACAGGCTGGGGATAAGCAGCGCTCAGAGGGTGGGGCGCTTGCCTACCTGTTGGAAGTCGTGGATTTCACCCCAGCAATGTTTCAAGTGGGCATAGTGGTGCATGTCTGTAATCCCAGCCCAGGGAAGTAGAGGCAGAAGGACCAGAAGTTCAAGGTCACTTCAGTGATGCAAGGAGTTTGAGGCAAGCTGGGGCTACATGAGACCCAGTCTCAAAAACAAGCAAAACAAACAAACAAAAACTGGGGTGTGGTAGAAGGTAACTTGTAAGCCCAGCTGGGGAGGCAGATAGGTGGATCCCTGGAGCACAGTGGCCAGCTAGCCTAGCCTACTGAACCAGTTCCAGGCCACTGAGAGATGCTGTCCTGTCTAGGAAGAGGAGGAGGAGAGTACCCAAGGGAGACACCCAACATTGGCTTCTAGGTTTATACATAGACACACGCACGCACACACACGCATGCATGTACACACACTAAGCTTTAGGGCTCATTTGCAAATATTATTGAGAACCCTGCAGCAGTGCTTGGGGTGTGGGGGGAAACACAAGGTCCTTGGCTAGAGGGTGGGTTTGGCAGAGTGGGCTCAGGGGCCTGCCGTTCACTTTCCAGGCACTGGCAGAGAAGCCCCTGTTGTTATTAGGCGACAACATCCTACCTCATACTTCTTTAGGACAGCTCTGGCTGCATAGAAGGGGCTGCATGCTGGCCCAGGGCACAGGCCTGGAACAGCTGTGTCAGGACCACCAAGGGGCAAGGAGCCAAGGCTAGTGTGTGTGTGTGTGTGTGTGTGTGTGTGTGTGTGTGTGTGTATACTGGTTGGTAAGAGCAGACATACACAGTAGTGTGTAAGTCAGAAGACAGCCTGGACTGTCATTCATTCCTTAGGTACTTTCCACCTTTTGTTTGTGATAAGGTCTCTGATTGGCCGGCAGCATCACCAAGTAAGCCAGACTAACTGGCCCCAAGCTTCCAGGGATCCTGTGTCTACTCTGCCCTTTCTGCTGCTCTTTCCTATGGGGTCTGGGTATCTAGACTCAGGTCCTCACGCTGGAAAATCTGTGAACCCAAGATTCAGGTTGACTGCGCTACTCTCCAGCCTCAGGGAAAGAGAGCCTCGGGACTTGATTTAGCAGCCATTGTAATAGGTGGAGGATCCGGCTCAGTGGCTAAAGGCTGTGGCTCTTCCTTTTCATTCCAGGGTGCTGGGAATGGAGAGGATACTGCTCACAACTGCCTGTACCTCCAGCTTCAGGAGAGCTGAAGCCCTCTTCCAACCTCCTTGGGTACCCTCCCCCAACAGCATACACACACACACACACACACACACATTAAAATAATCTCAAAAAGTAATTTTTTTTTAAAAAAAAATTAAACCCAGACACCCCAGGCTACCACCTATGTTCTCACTAGAGCGGATGGGTAACACACATTTCCAAGGTTCCAGTGGTCTGCTTCTTCCGGTCAGGTGACACATACAAAAGAACTGGACCCTCTGCACTCTCCGCTCAGAGTTGCCCAGTGACCAACTCAGAGCCTGTCCTAGTCAATGCTTCATTTTACCTTAAGGGTTGCGGGGCCCATGTGGGCTTGGTTAAAATTCTACACATGCCCTGGGCTCCCATCCCCTCAGAAGACGGCCACAGGTCTGCTCCAGCCCCTCCTCAGCATACAAGCATAGGAGGCCCTTCACACCTTTGTCGCCTCATGCTGCTGCCTCCGTAGGAATTTGTTGATTTGTCAGATAGCCCAGGCTGGCCTTGAATTCAAAAAGTAGCTGCAGATGACTTTGAACCTTTGATCCTTCTGTTTTCCTATCTCCAGTGCTGGGGATACGGGAATGCACCGCCATTCCCAGTGTGTGTAGGGCCCAAACCTAAGGCTCCCGGCACTGTCATGGAGTAGTCTACTGAGCTGTTTCCACTGTTCTGCCTAGACAGGCCTTTTCAAGACAGAGTTTCACTGTCTCACATGTAGTGCAAGCTGACCTGGAACTTACTAGACCAGGCAGGTCTCAGACTCGCAGAGATCTGCCTGCCTCGGCCTCCGGAGTGCTCTGACTCGAGCTATTTGCCAGCACACCTGACTAGACAGGCTTTTTGACACTTGTCATAATACCACTTTTGAGCTTTCTTCTCTGCTCATGAACCAGGGCTCCACCATTGGCTATTATGAAGCACGGTGCTAGGCCATGTTCTTGGGAGACGCCAGAACTGGGAAGGAGTTGTCTTGGAGAGAACACTCCTTGGTTTTCCCCAATGGCACTAGGTTGGGTGCAAATAGGATTTAACATGCTTTGAACACCCAGGAAATATTTCAACAGCAGGCCCCTGGGGATGGCTGTCCAAGTTAATATATTTCTTTTAAAGGGGGGGGGGTGCTAAATTCAGTAGTTGGTTAGTGGCCCACTTCAAATTGCTAATAACAAACTATTCCTAGCATTGAGCTCCTTTCTGTTCATTCAGTAAATATTATGAACTAGCCAGGCCAGGTATGGTGGCACATGCATGTAATCACAGCACTCAAATGGTAGAGGCCGGAGGATTAGACATTCAAGGCTATCCTCAGCTACAGAGGGAGTTCGTGTCGAAACTAAGTTACATGACACCCTGCCACTATAAACAAACAAGTAAGGAAGGGGTGCCCAAGATGGCTCAGTGGGCACAGGCACTTGCTGCACAAGCATGAGGACCTGAGTTCAAATTCCAGCACCCACATACAAAGCTGAACATGGCTACACTCTTTTTTTTTTCAGTTGTCAAGGTCTCGTTTATTAGGGTAATGGTTACAGCTTATATAGCCCTTGAATGAGGAACTTGGCTTGGGGTGGGGGGTAGGGGGTAGCAAAGGTCACCAGTTAACAAATCTGGTGTTTTTTGTGATGGCTACACTCTTATAACCTCAGTTCTAGGGTGAGCAGGAGGGCAGAGACTGGAAACACCTGGAGGCTTGCTAGCCAGCCAGTCTAGCTGAAAAAGAAGGCTCTAGCTTCAGTGAGAGTCTCTGCCTCAAAAGACAGCAACAGAAGAAGACACAAAAGTCAGGCTTCAACCTCTATGCTTACATGCACAGGAGAATACGGACTTGTACATTTACACACACATACACACACACACACACACACACACACAGAGAAGGGAGGGGGAGGGAGAATGAGATAAGCAGTGGCTAGGAATCCAGCATTGTGTGACTCATCATCCCTGATACTTCCATTCCCACCTCCAGTCCCAAACTATCCGTCTCCTGTGCCCTGGGCCAGAGCTGTCCTAGTATGGTGAAGGCTGGTGTCACCTCTGCCATGCTTGGAAAGTGAAATTCGGGTCCCTGAGCCCAACTCTGCCAAGCCCACCTTCTAGCTAAGGGCCTTATGTTCTACACCCTATGGAAGCTGTGTGGCCAAGCACTGTACTTGGTTCTCAATTATATTTGCAAATGAGCCCCAAGATGTGTGTGTGTGTGTGTGTGTGTGTATACACCTGCAATCCAGTCATTCTATTATAATTGACACAAGCTTCATCTTCCCCAGCCCAGCCTCCTGATTGGTACCTAGAACTGTGTTAATTTTAGTTACTCTCCCTTGGAGGCTTTTACCGTAGCCGGCCACTAGGCAGGCTTCTCCTTCTCCCATCCACCCTCTTCCTTCCCCCTCAGGCTCAGAGTCCAGAAAAAAAAAGGAGCTCCAAACACTCCTCTAGCCTAGGGCATATAATTCTCTGTGTGCCTCTTCCTCTCTATGTATCAGATTATGGTTTAGAGAGACCGGGAAAGATGGAAGCTTGAAGAACCAGATTTTCCTTGATGATTAAATGTATTTATATCTATTCAGACATTTCTTCCTTGGTAAGGAGAATATAGTGTTTCAGTTCTGGGCTATTGAGGATGTACATGTATTTTGTGCTTGCTATCTACACTGGTAAAAGATTCCCAGAGTCAAATAAGTGTGGCCAGGGCAGATGAGTTGGCTCAGCGTGTCAAGATGCTTCTAGAGACATGAGTTCAACCCCTGGAACCCACATAGTGGAAGGAGAGAGCTGACTTTCACAAATAGTTCTCTGCACGCACATACACACATGCACACACATCCATACATGAATGAATGAATGAATGAATGAATGAATGGACATAAGTAAATCTTTTAAGTGTTGAGTTTAACTGTGGTCATGCATTCTTTTTCTACCAGCACTTAGGAGGCAGAGGCAGGCGGGTCTCCCTGAGTTCTAGGCCAGCCTGGTGTACAGAGTGAAATTGTGTCTCAAAACTAAATAATTAGGCCAGGCGGTGGTGGCTCACGCCTTAATCCCAGCACTTGGGAGTCAGAGGCAGGTGGATCTTTCTGAGTTCGAGGCCAGTCTGGTCTAAAAGTGCTAGTTCCAGGACAGGCTCCAAAGAAACCCTGTCTCAAAAAGCAAAAAAAAAAAAACAAAACAAAAAAAAAAAAAACAAAAAAAAAACAAACAAAAAAACTAAATAATTAAATAGCATCCTGGAGAGATGGTGTGATGGGTAAGAGCACTGGCTGTTCCTTTAGAGAATCTGGCGTCTATTCCCACGTGGCAGCTCACAACCATCTCTAACTCTAGTTCCAGGGGATCTAATGCCCCCTTCTGACTTTGGCTGCACCAGGCACCCACATGATGCAAGCAAAATACCCATACACATAAAATACATTTTTCAAAATCAATTAATAAATTGACTTAAGAAGTATGGGCAGAGCTCAGGCTCCCGGCATCCTCAATATGCCCCTGGATAACAGGTCCCTATTAGCAGTCCTGCCTGCCCAGAGGTTCCCCACAAATGCCCAGGATTTGAGGTCTTGCCTTTTTATACCTGTCCAGAAGAAGGAGAGGTGGGAGGAAAGAAGAGGAGGCAAGGACCAGATGCACAGCACTTGGGAAGTAAAGGCAGGCAGGTAAGGAGTTCATGGTTATCCTTGACTATACAGTGAGTAGGAGGCCAGCCTGGGCTACATGAGACCGAGTCTTTAAAAAAACTACAGAACATTAAGAACAGATTTTACTCTTGTTTCTCTTAGCTGGCAGAAGCCTTCTCACACAGCTTCTGCTGGCTTGAAAGTAAAGAACTGCGCTCAGTATAAACACAAGGGCCCACCAGGGCGTTGGTTCTCATCAGATCCAAGGCCCTCAACTGCTTCAGCTACTTTGTTTCATTGATCCAAAGACAGCAGCCCTTGGGTTACCATCCAGTCCTGTTCCCATGGGTGCATAGCACGTTTTTGGAGACAGGTGCTCAGGAGCCATTTGGTGTTTAAATCCGGATCTACTCAGACATACGTACTGGCGATCGCTCACTGTCTCCTCCATGAGGATGTGGTCTGGCTTTTGGGCCCTCAGCATGACTCAGCTCATCCTGACCCTCCATCTGTCTTCCCCACGGTCCGCCTTTGTTTGGTGTGCACAGGTGTGCATGGATGCATAAAGCCCAGATGTCAACTTCAGGTGGCATTTGTCAATTATCATCCACTTGCTTTTGAGACAGTGTCTCCTCGTGGCCAGGAACTTGCCTGGTAGGCTGGGCTGTCTGGTCAGTAAGCTCCAAGGCTCCTTGCTCTACTGCAATGCCAGCTTTTCTCACACAGATTCGGAGGATCAAGCTTGGGTCTCTGTGCTTGCCAGGCAAGGGTTTGGCTCTCTGAGCTACATACCCAGCCTCCAACCTTGTTCGTTTGCTTGCTTGCTTGACACAGACTCTCCTCAAATAGCCCAAACTGGACTTGAACACACGATCCCCTGTCTCAGCTTCCTGGGCGCTGGGATCACAGACCCAGCTCCAAACCATATTCTCTGGCTCATTATATACTTTGTGAAGGGCCTGACTACTGGGTGGTGAATACCATGCACAATAGTGAGAGGCCATGGTCCCAGGCACCAGGCAGGCAACAAGCGCTGGGCCACTCTGAAGGTCCAGACATGGGAGAAGTCTTGGTACTGTGGAGTGTACAGAGGGCAAAAGAGAGGGAACTGAGCTGTGGTAAGAGATTCCTGAGCACACTGAGGGGTTGGAGTGACCCTGGAGGAGGTAGAACCCAGCCAGTCAGGGTCAGGAGGGACGTCTGGCCGGGTCTCGCAGACAGCACACTTCTAAAGGGCAGAGTAGGGTCATGGCGACTTCTTGGGGCCGCCGGGGCCGCTGGCTCCGCTCCCTCGGGTACTTACTCTTGCCATTTGGAATTTTCCACTCCAGTCAGCCTAAGTCTGGCTTTAAACACTTCAAGAAGACCTCAAGTGGAGGGTGACGGGGGAAGTACCCTGTTAGGGAGCAGGAGGGACAGAGAATTGGGACTTGACAGGAAGGTAGGTGGAAAATGGCAAATGCAGGTGACACAAGCAGAGAGTCCGGGAGTAGGTCTCCAGCACCCAAGTGCCTCCCTGAGTACTTGAAGGACCCAGGGCCCCACCACAAACGGCAATGAGGATCTTTAATTCCCTTCTGATCGGGGCTGGCGGAGGCTTGGGATAGACGTGGCACACTAACTGCCTTGGCGAGTTTCTCCACCTCAGGATTACACGCCTGTCTTCCTCTGTGGAAGGTCAGGGTCTGGAATTGTGAGGTGGTAAAATGCTTGCCCTGATATTTGAGACCCATGTCCCTTCTCCCTTTTTACCACTGCTGTTGTCTCGCAATTACAAGACAGTTGCTGGGGTAAGGCCGACCACATCTCTGTCTCAAGCAGCAGAAGCAAGGAACACAAGACAGAGCAAAGCTTTGCATCCTCCTGGCTGAGACAGAGCCTGGAAAAGGACAAACCTAGAAGTCCGGCTCAGGATACACAGAGGCACTTAGCTGGAGACTACGCTGTTTCCAGGGAAACAAGGAAAATCAGACTGAACGAGGACCAGCGAGATGGTTCAGTGGGCAAAGGTGCTTGCCACCAAGCCTGACAACCTGAGTTCAATGCCCTGGGACCACAGGATGGAAAAAGAGGTCCAACTGCCGAGTTGCCTTCTGACCTCCAAACATATGCCATGCCATTCGCTCACCCTCACCCCCACACACAAACAACAAAAAGTTTGTAATTAAAAAAAAAAAAAAGCAGAGTGGGCACAAAGCATGGAAAAGAGCCTGAGTTTCGTTCTACCGGTAATGGGAAGGTGTTTGAGACCTTTGGTTTGCCCAATTAGATCACTCTGGCTGCAGGTGGGGAAGGAGGGGAGCGAGGGCGCTGAGCTAGAGGCTGTTGCAATAATCTGCTGAGAGACCAGGGGGTTCAGCCAGAGCTCTGATGGGCGATGAGAAGGGACTGGATTTGGCCCCTGCCTGGGGCTGTGCTGGTGGTACTTGATGCTGGATTAGTTGTGGGTATAAGGGGCTCAGAGGAAGCAGGTGGATCCACTGGGCATGGTGGAACACCTGTAACCGCAGCATTTGGGAGGGTGGAGGCTGAGAACCTTAAGTTCCAGGCCAGCATAAGCTATGTCATGAGACCCTGGCTAAAAGCAAGAAGAAACAAAAGGAGCTTCAGTGGGCAAAGGGGCTTGCCGAGCAAGCCTGGAGACCCAGGGTGAATTTAGAACCCACGTGAAGGTAGAAAGAGAGGACCAGCTTCACAAAGTTGTCCTTTGAGCTCTGTGTTGTGCCACAGCACATGTACCACACATCTCACTAGCTAGGCTGGCAGGAAATCCTGGGTGCCAGATTCCCAGCACCGCATAAGTGTGTGGTGGTCAACACCCGTAATCCCAGTACTTAGGGAAGTAAAGGCAGGAGGAGCCACACAGAAATTTCAAGGCCAGCCTGGGCTAGAGACCCAGCCTCAAAAGAGGGAAGAATACCTGAGACACCCAGTGGGCAAAGGGCCTTTGCTGCCGAGTCTGACGGTCTGAGTTTGAGCTGTAGATCCCACGTGGTGGGAGGAGAGAACTGACTCACACGCTGTCTCTGACCTCCACATGTGCACTACAGCACACACACACACAAATAAATTTTCCTTTTTTGGTTTGTCGAGACAGGGTTTCTCTGTGTAATAGTTCTGGCTGTCCTGAACACATTCTGTAGACCAGGCTGGCCTCGAACTCACTGAGATCTGCCTGCCTTTGCCTCCTGAGTGCTGGGACTAAAGGTGTGTGCCACCACCACCCAGCCAAAATAAATGTCTTAAATGTAATTTTTTTTAAAAAAAAAAAAAAATGAGTCTGAGTCTCACTACATAAACCCTGGCTGGCCTTGAACTCACAGAGTTCTCCCATCTTCTGTCCCCCAAGGGCTGGGATTAAAGGTGAGTGCCACTGTGCCTGGCAAAATGTAATTTTAAAAGGTTTTCTGGGTTTTTTGTTTGTTTGTTTTTAAGAGGGAAAGGAAAAGAAAGGACTGAGAATGTGGTTGAGACCACAGCCCGATGTGATGTCTCTGAGGAAGCTGGGGTGGGAGGAGGGGGCACAATGGAAGTTCAAGTAGATTGGCTGAATTTGGCAGCTCATTATACTCTATACTAGCCGCAGAACAAGGAAGCAGATGCTGAAGTTTGTGGTTCGGGACAGAGGGTTAACAAATGTGGGAGCTGCCAGCATCTAGAATGGTCTTGAAAGCCGGGGGCAAGATGAGTTCACCAACAGGATGTGGATGAGGGAGGATGAGGGCCAAGCCTGAGCCCTGGGTACTTGAGCCTACAGAGGTGGGAGTGCCAACGGGGAAGGAGAATAGCCAACGCAGGTGTTGAGAGGCAGTCGGGACCAGGGCCAAAGGCCGGACAGTGGACTGCAGGAGAAGCCAAGGCCTTGCCCTCCGTGGACAGCAGAGGTGATGTCCACCCTGCATGTGAAAGGAAGTGTTACGAGGGGACACGTGGTTCCACCAGGAGACTCCCAGCCAGGGTCAGAGATAGGCAGGATGTGTGGCCAAAGGGGGTTCCCCCATTGTCAACCTCGAGTACCCCAGGCATCCCCCCAAAAGCTGCTCCACTCCTGCTTGGCAAGGTTCCCCAAGATGGTAAGGAGAAGATGGCTGTTCGGTGGTTGTTATGTGGGTTCTCAGCAGGTTGCTCTCTGGGCTTGTGGAATCCCCTTAGAGCCACGTGCCTCCTGAATGAAACATATGAGTACTTCACCCAGTTGCCAGCCAGGGCTGCTCCCTGACACCGTGAAGGAAGCAGACCCTGTGTCTGAGCAGGGCTCTGACCCTCACTCCTGAATGGTGTCAGAGTAGGTACTCGTGGGTTGGTACTGCATCTCTGAGTCTTGTCACACGCTACTGCTTGGGGAACCTGGTTGTTCCGTTCCTAGGTATTAGAGGAGGAAAAAGGGAAAGGCTGGAATCATTGAGGCATAGGTCCTTTGTTGGAATCCCTCAACACAGTCAAGAGTAGAGAGAACAGTATGCTGAGCCCCTCAGGAAGAGTGCAATCACTTGCTCCTAGGCATCATTTTTGCAAAGATGACTATTTATTTACTTACTTATTTAGTGTGTATGTATACTCATGTAAAGAGTGTATGTGCACTCAGAGGCCAAAAGAGGGCAGCAGTGTTCTCAGTCATTACCGTTCTTCAGCTATTCCTCTGAGTCAGGGTCTTTCCTTAAACCTGGAGTTCAAGTTTTCGCAGGTAGGCTGGAAGCCAGCGAGCTCCAGTACGCCTGTCTCTGCTCTCCCCACTCCCTGTGGTGCTCCAGGCAAGGGTGAGACACACTGTTTGTTATGTGGGTCCTGGGATCAAAGTCTGGTCCTCTTGATTGCATAGCAACCTCGTTTAATCTCTGAGCCAGCTTCCCAGTTCATTTTATTTTGTTGTTGTTGGTTTTGTTGTTGCTGTTGTTTTTGAGACAGGGTCTCACATAGCCCAGGCTGGCCCCAAATTAGCTATATAGCCAGGCATACCCTTGATCATCCTACTTCTGCTTGTGTGCTGGGGTTATGGGCACGTAATTGGGACTGACTTACGTGGTACTGTGGCTGGAACCCAGGACCCAGTGAACACTTGATCAGCAGAGCTGGCCTGTGTCCTAGAGTTGGTTTTGCTAGCTGTCCACAGCAAGATTTCCCACACTGCAGGTTATCAGATCTGACTGGCTTTTGTGGGGCTGGAGAGATGGTTCAGCAGCAGTCAAGAACACTGGCTGATCTTCTAGAGGACTTTGGTTCAATTCCCAGCACCCACACAGCAGCTTACAACTGTCTGTAACTCCACTTCCAGGGGATCCAACTCCCTCACAAAGATATACTTGCAGACGAAATACCAATGCACATAAGATAAATAAATCTTTAAAAAAAAAACTTGCTTTTGAGTCCAAATTTCTTGGCTTAAGATATTCACTTTTTTATTTCAGTAAAACATAATGGAATAGAAAATAATTTAAAGGGCACACAGTCTTGTGTAAGACTTAAGTTTCTATGATGCTGATGTCCGTATTTATGTCTGTATGTATGTGCTCTGGGTGGCCATGTCCAGTGGGCTTGACAAATGAGTTTAAAAACTAGTGTTGTCTTCTTGGGCCCCACCCATGGAGGAGTGTCCACACAACAACTGGATGGCCTGGCAGCCGCTGGCTGACCAATTCTTCTGCACTGGAGAAGGTCTTGCTTCATGGAGACAAAGCCAGCTGTGCTTTCCCTACACCTGCACTTGTCCATGGTCATATGACACCCTGCAGGCTGGCTGGTTGCCGCAGAACGCTCTGCTGTCATCTCCACCGTAGCAACCGTGACTGTTTGCAACCCCTGAGATCAGGCGTTGGCTGCTGGTGCTCCCTCATAGTAGAAGGGGTAGGGACAGCCATTGGTCCCTCTTCAAAGATTCTAGCCACTCCTTCCTGAGCCTCCCTGCCAGCTGGATGTGATTCTGCCCTAATGGCACATGGCCTCCTGGTCCCAGAGGCACTAAGTAGAGAGGATGGAAGGTTAACAGAAGAGGAAGAACTTCACCTATGCAGCTATAGGGAAGTTGCCAAACATGCTGGGGGCACTTTTCAGAGGTGTGGCTACTCTATGGGGCAGCTCATTCAACTTAGTTCCTCAGATTTGACGTTGGTGGAGTCATACTTTGGTCTGTTCTTTAGAATCCTCTAAGGAGGAAGTACTGGCTTGTGACTCCCCAGGGAAAGAGTTTCCCTAATACTGGCACAAAGCAATACAGAGGGATAGGTATGGTGTGGTACGGCACTGTGGAGTTCAGCAGCAATGCAAGGTGGTGCAGCGGTGTGAGGTGGTTCAGCACAGGGCAATGCAGTACACTGGAGCACAACACAACCAACCCTTCTCTGGAGAGCCACTACTCCCGCTGAGACCGGTAACCAGGCCAGATCCTAATCCCTGGAGAAAGTTGTGACTATTGGCCTGGCTCACCACAGAGGCACCAGCACACTTTGGTACCCCCAAAGTACCACTCCCAAAGGTTCTAATGAGGAAAGGACTGCTGCCTGAGTATGAGGGGATCTACACTCCCAGTTGAGGGGTGCTGGGATTGGGAACCCCTGGCCTAGAGGGAGGCTTAGACTCACCTCCACAGAGCTGAACTACGGAGCACTGCAGGGGAACTTCTGAACATAGTAATGTCAACATCCATGCATGGGCGTAGTCCTGCCTCATGCCCTGGGGACCAAAGCCATTCCAGTAAGAAACAACTGCCCAAAGTCTTACTTCCACGCAGGGGCCTTCACCCAACCTCTGCTAATTATTCTCTCTCACCTAGAGGTGACCCTCTCTTCCTGTTAGTGGGCAGGGAATGCCCCTCCCAGTCCACCCTTGTGTCCTGTCCTTCCCCTGCTCCTGACCTCATCATTCCTGCTTGGTTCTTTACTCACTTAGAGGATGAAGGGGCTATGCAAAGACCATTAGAGCCAAGAGTTTACTTTATTGTCACCATCCAGTGGAAAGCCCATGTGCCAGCAAAGTAAAGCATATCACACACGCCCATCCGCCAGTCACCAGCTTCCACAATCAGGGCATAGCACCCGTCTGTGTGAGCTGTGTCAGAGCCATTACCATCACATGTGCAGGTGGTCATGGAGAACTCCGGTGAAGCCTCCCAGGCTACACCTGTGTCCTTGCCTCAGGCATGAGTAACCTCCCTGTGCCTGGCTGTCACGGATGCAGGCATATCCCCATGTGTCTGGCTGTCACGGATGCAGGCATGTCCCCGTGTGTCTGGCTGTCACGGATGCAGGCATGTCCCCGTGTGTCTGGCTGTCACGGATGCAGGCATGTCCCCGTGTGTCTGGCTGTCACGGATGCAGGCATGTCCCCGTGTGTCTGGCTGACATGGATACAGGCATGTCCCCAGCATGTACTTCTTAAGAGAAAGGGTTTATGAAGGTTTGGTGTGTCTTCTAGAAGGTTCTAGTGAATTCTTATATCCTTACTGGGTGAAGGGTGTCTTTACTTACTCACCTTAGAAAGAAACCTAAATAGCTTCTAAAAATCTATTTCCTGGCAGTAAGAACTGGATAGATGGTTCCATTGGTAAAGTATTTGTCTTACAAGAATGAGGACCCAGGGTTCAACCCCCAGAACCATCGTTTAAAATGTCAAGTGTGATAGTTGATGCACGATTGCAATCCTAGCTCTGGGAAGTGCAGAGACAGTCAACGCAAACCAGAGCTCCCTAGTCTATGAGAAACTGTCCCAGACTATGTAGGGTTGGCAAGATGGCTCATGCCACACAAGCCTGATGACCTGAGTTCAATATCCAGAACCTGTGCAAAAATGGAAGAAGAGAACTGACTTCCAAAAACTGTCACCTGACTGCCCATATACACCATGGCATCTCTCTCTCTCTCTCTCTCTCTCTCTCTCTCTCTCTCTCTCTCTCTCTCTCTCTCTCTCTCTCTCTCTCTCTTTCTCTCTCTCTCTCTCACACACACACACACACACACACACACCAATTATTAAAAATATTAAAAAAATAAGTTGATGTCTCCTAAAGAATGACACCCAAGGCTGACCTCTATCCCCACACGTGTGTGACGCTCTCTCACACACATAATAGACCACAATCAACGAGAGGTGACCCTTTTGCTGTAGAATGAACTCCGTCGGAAGTAATTTTTTTCTTGGGAAGACAGGAGGGAAACAGGCAGAATGGCTCGTTTCCAACCTCAGTGGCTTTGTCCGGGTTTTGCTCAATCTCCTGGCTAACGGCTAAACCATCTGAACTCTCAACCAAAATAAATACACCTCTGAAGTTGAACAATGTTATTACATCAAGGCTGATGTAATGGTTCCGAACCATGAGAAAATTGTATTCCTGCATAATAGGCCCCTCTGTTCAGCCAGGGGAAAGGCTGGGCTGCTGGCTGCCTGTCAAAAGGAATTTGGCATTTTCCATCATTGTTAAGCTGGGTGTGTGTATGTGTGCGTTTGTATGTGTGTGTTCATGTGAGTGTGTGTGTGCGTGCGTGTGTGTATGTGTAAGCTCATTAATGATATTGCAGTCACTGTGGTGTGAAAATGTACAGAGAGATATTATGCTTTAATTCAAGGATGCAGAATAGGTCCCTAGACCAACTCAAAGAAGAGTTCTAGAATGATCAGGCTCTGCCTCCTTCAGCCCCCAAGTCCTTCCTAGACTCAGTTATTCACAAGATGACACTTCCGATTTTATGACTGTCTGCAAAGTGACTCAAAGTCACAAGGCTCAAAGATTACCTCACTACAGAGGACGATTTTGAAGTAGACGTTGGGAGTCATATCTGACCCTAGGAACACCTAGGCATTTGTCCTGGAGACCCCTGGGGGTGGGATGTGCAGACAAGATGTCTACTCCAGAAGCCAGCCTGAGCTCAGAGGGGTCACCTGGACATTCTTCAAGCCCATTACTTAGATAGTACACAACCCTAAGCCTCCCGTGGTCCACCCCTGACCCTGAGAACTCTTGCACCTTTGACTCTTTAACAGGACCTGTCCAGAGACAGTGTCTGGAAGACATACCTTCTGTTTCCCACCAAGTCAGGACCAAGAAAGAAAAGCCAGGAACAGCACGGAGGAACTGACCCAGTGAGTAAAGTGCTTGCCTTGCAAGTGTGATTACCTGAGTTTAATCCTCCAGAACTGATCAATGAAAACAGACAAGTGTCGTGGCATGTGTCTGCAGTTCCAGAGCTGGGGAAGTGAAGACAGTGATCCACGCAACTCCTTGGTCGTCCTCCTGCCTGAAACAGAAAGCCCATCTTCAACAAGAGACTCTCTCCAAGAGTAAGGCGGAAAGTCACTAGGGAGAACGCCCAGTATCATCCTGTGACCTCCACATGTATACACACACACACACATGCACACACACAGGCACACATGCACGTCATGGGAAATGCTGCCCAATGGAATCTGAGCCCTCTAAATCCAGGCTCTAGGGAGAAAACAAATGGTCTTTTGGTTTTGGATTTTTTTACATATGATTTGGATTTTTTACATATGACCAACTGTCAAACACATATAGAACTCAAAGTTAGCCTCCCCAGGGTCCTTGTGTCATAGCTTTAACAAGAGACTCTGGAACCTCAGGACCTGACCCACCAGCCCACAGACAATCTGAAGGCACCGGCCACGTCTACAGCAGAGGAAAACAATCACCCACGGAAGTATGGCCCACCCAAATGATCTCCTCTTACCTTGATCATGCTCTGTGTGTAGTGTGTGCTGTGTGTGTGTTCAAATGTGTGCGGAGGCCTGAGGTTGGTTTCAGGTATCTTCCTGTGAACCTCCTGCTCACTGATTCTGTTGTATGAGCTAGGCAGCTCACCCTGGGGATCCTGCTTGCCTCCCTAGCGCTGGGTTTGCAGGGGAACCACCACACCCTCTAGGCTTTCACGAGAGTGTTGGGATCTGGCACACCCATCCCCATGCGTGCGCCATAAGTGCTTACACCAAGGCATCTTCCCAGTCCCCTCTGCTCATCTTTCTTCAAAGATTGATTTTATTTGTGATTGTGTGTCTGGGAGAGGGGGATGTGCACCTGTGGGCAGGTGCTTTCAGGCTCCAGTAGAAGGTGATGGAAGCCCTGGAGCTGGAGTTACAGGTGATTGTGTGAGCTCCCTGACATAGGTGCTGGGAGCTGAACTTGCATCCTCTGCAGCAGCAATGTGAGCTCCTAACCACTGAGTCATCTCTTCAGCCCCATATTTCTTTTTCCAGTTGTATATCTTTTCATTTGTGTGTTTGTGTATGTGTGCGTGTGTGCATGTGTGTGTGTGTGTGTGTGTGTGTGTGTGTGTGTGTTGGGAGTTCAAAGTTCACATGCCATGAAGTTCAAAGACAATCATTTCTCTCTCTCCACCACGTGAATCCCAGGGATTGAACTCAGACTTAGAGGCAGCTGCCTTTACCGACTATGCCATCCCAACTTCCCTTACTCATTTTCCTAAAGGTGTTATTTCCAAACACAGGCTTAGGATTTGAATGTGGATTTGTGGGGACAAAACTCAGAGGTGCTGGCATAGTCAAAATGATGATGTTAGGTAAAGTGTCCAGTGGCTTACTGAAGCTCGTTCTGATCAGAGTGGGGATGAAGGACAGTTGACTCTCAGAAACCCTGTTCCGTGGAAGTCTGAGACGTTCCCAGGTTCTACCGTGTGAAGTGACAGGAAGAGACAGCAGGGAACGGAGCAGATTTTCCAAGCAATGTGTCAGTTTATCTGGAAACGTCAAGAGCATGCTAGAGAGGCTTCAGAACTACAGTGGCCCCTTCAAGTCCACCATTCTCTTCATGGTTTTTATTACCCTCACCCAAGTGGGCATCAAAAGCTGGGTGGCACAAGTCTTTAATTCCAGCACCCAGGAGCCAGAGGCAACAGATCTCTAAGTTCGAGGCTAGCCTGGTCTACAGAGGAGTTCCAGAACAGCCAGAGCTACACAGAGAAACTCTTCCTCAAATAAATAAACAAAAACCAACAACGACAAAGTGAGCACGGTATGGTAGGATACATTGAAAGAGAGAGGAGAGAGAAATCACATTGGCATAACCTCATTTGTTGAGACGTCTCTAGCCCAGGCTAGTCTCCAACTTGATCTGTAGCAGAGGAGGATGACCTTGAACTTCTAACCCTACTGCCTATGCCTCCGAAGTGCTGGGATTATAGATGAGCAGCTGGAGGTCAATCCTAGAGCTCTAGGCATGCCGGGTAAGCATTCCACTAGCTGGGCTACTTCAGCCCCTCATAGGACTTTCTATTATAGTATACGTTATAAGTGGTTTCCTATACTATTGATTATAGGTGTTAATAACTTAAATGTTTTATTATGTGTATTTATTTAGTTGGGGGCATGCACGTGCTATGGAATGTGCGTGAAAGTCAGAGGACGACAACTTCTGGGAGAAGCTGGGCTCCGGCGGCGGCGGCAGGCACGTTACTCTGGAACCCACCAGTGGAGTCCTGAGGACCCAGTCCAGGCAAGAGCACTTGGCAAGCACTGAACCATCTCACTGGCCCAGCTGTTAGTCTCTTACTGTGCTGCATTCTGAGTAGTGGAACTTATCATAGTTCTGTGTAGAAGAAAGCATGGTCTCACGAGGTCAGTCTATTCATAACGCAGGGTGTCCACTGAGGGTCTCAGAGAGGCGTCTCCCATGGAAGGGAGGACCACTATGTGTGCAATCCTGTCCCTGCATGGCACAGACTTCACAGGCCCTTCTTGTGCCCTGCAACTTGGGAAATGGCAAAGGAACCGGGCGCTGGTCTCATCTCGTCACCAGGACAAGAACTTTTTGGAAGCTGGAAAGCAGGGATTAAGAGCACTTGCTGCTCTTACAAAGGACCAGAGCTCAGTTCCCGGCACTCATGTGAGGTGGCTCCCAACTGCCGGGTTCCTTCTGGTCTCCCAGGGCACCAGCACTCACACTCAGTCACACACCTACACAGAGACACACACTGAGAGACAGATCTTTAACAGAGAGGGGGAGTTTGCGGGATGAGAAGAGTCTACCTGGCTAACACTTGTTTTCTCCGGGGAAGGGCAGAGCAAACTCACCATGCATCTGTTGAAACAGGCACTCCTCTGCCCGACTGCAGGAGCATCAGCCAACTTGCCACAGGTGGATGCCCCTCACACCCTCTGCCCTCACCTAGAAAATGGCAGGCAGGTGGTTTCTCGGACTTGCTAGCAGCTTTGCAAGAGGTAGGTAACTAAAACCTCCTTAGTCAGGCCGGTTAGACAGCTCATCGAGGAAAGGTGCTTGCCTCCAAGCCTGGCGTGCAATATCTGGGATTCGTGGCTGTCCTCTGAACTCTACACTGCTACTGTGGTGTATATGCATGCACAGAGACACATATAAATGTAATAAGAAGTTCAAGCCAGAATGGTGGTTCATGCCCTTAGGCCCATCACTTAGGAGGCAGAGGCAGGTTCATCATAGCTGCGTCCTGCGACAGGCTTGTTAAACACTGGAACAAGTTACCTGGAGGAGAGACCTTAGTCTGACTGAGCCAAGGTGTGGCCTCGCCTCCAGGCAGGAAGGAGAACTCTGCCTTCCTGGGGATTTCAGGCAGACATTCACATCTGCAGAGTGACAGTGTCTGAGATCCCAGTGGCCGGAAGCCAGCACGAACAGGGTGGCCCAGTCTGGGCAAACTATCCTGAGCTAACCACCCGATAGACTTGTAATAGGTGTGGCATCTGCAAGGATTTCCCATTTAACAGATCGAGAAGCATAGAAGAGGCTGCTGGACTTGGAAGGGGCAGTGGCCAGAGCTTGAGGCCGCCATGGTGTGTGTGTGTGTTTCACATAGAGGCACACAGATAGGTCCTTATGCAAGGATGGGAAGGCCTGCCCGGGAAGTCTCTCCTCCAGATCCTAGAAGCCCTAGTAAGAGCTCCAGACTCCAACTAAGAGCTGTGCACACGTTAGCGTCGGGTTTTGCCTCCCCGTGTCTTCTGAGGAACTGGGGATGAGAGAAGAATAAAGCTGTAAGGTCACAGCCCAGGGACCCCAAATCCAGAGGGCTTGCTTGCACCGGGCTGCCGCAGCCCTGCAAGGAGACGTTAGGTGCCACTCCCACCACGTCAGAGAGAGCATCTTGGCTTTGCCTGCCTGGCCTCTTGTCTCACGTCTCCCACTGCTACCCACACTCCTCAGACCTCGGCCTTCCTTTCATCTCTCTGCCTGGCTCTCCTTCCCTCAGGCCGTATCTGATGCTTTTCTACCCACCTGTCCCAGTCCTGCTCAGTGTCACATCTTCAGCAAAGGGTCTCCTTTTGTGGAGGGGGAGGGGTGTGGTGTGTGTGTGTGTGCGTGTGCGTGTGCGTGCGTGTGTGTGTGTGTGTGTGTGTGTGTGTGTGTGTGTAGGCTGGTACTTTTCCTCGAGTGTCATTTTTTTTCCAGACCTGGTCTGCAACTCACCAAGCAAGCTGGGCGAGCTAACTATGCAGCCATGGGATCTACTTGTCTCTATTTCCTCAGTGCTGGGATCATTCTGGGGATGGAGCTCGGATTCCAATGCCTGTAAGGTAAGCACTTTAATGGCTGAACCACACACCCCCAACAGGGGTTCTCTTTTCCCTACCCACTCTTCTTTGCTTCTGCATCACCCCATCCTCCAGCCTGGAGGCTCCTCATGGGCAAAGTCCAGTTTGACACGATCATGCTGGAGGTTCCCCACCTGAACGTGCTTTGAGAACATAGGACCGCCTTAGGAAGAAGGCATAACACAGCCGTAAGCCTTCTTCCCACGGTCACCCCACTTTGTCTAAAGTATAGAGGGGTTCCCAGGCAGAGTGTTCAGATCCCCGCTCACCACCCCCATGTACTTTGCCTCCTGTATGTGTTAGAACGGACCCACCATGAGCCCTCACTTGCCTTCTTTCCTTGTTCTGTTGCTGTGATGAAAAAGCTGACCACCCCAGGTTGCAGCCACCATGATGCAGAAGCTGAGACAGGACCTCGCCAGCGTGGATCGCCTCACGCTCGCTGTCAGGAGCAGAGACAAACAAAGACACATATGCTCACTTACATGCTCGCTGGTGCTTAGCTCCACTTCTTAACTCTCATGATAGTTTAGGACCCCTGCCTAGAATGCTGTGTTGGCTACTGTTATGTAACTTAACACAAGTTAGGATGGTTTGGGAGGAGGAAGATTCTCCCACCAGATTGGCCTGTGGGCAAGCCTGTAGCACATTTTCTTAACTAATCACTGTGGGCAGTGCCACCCCTGCGCAGGGGTCCTGGGGTGTATAAGAAAGCTAACTGAACAAGCCATGGAGACAAAAACAGTAAGCAGTGTCCCTCCATGGCCTCTGCTTCAGATCCTGCCTCCAGGTTCCTGCCTCAAGTCCCTACCTTGACTTCCCTTTATCCTGAACTACAACAGTAAGCTGAAATAAACCCTGTACTCCCCAAGTTGTTTTTGGTCATGGTGTTTATCATAGCAATAGAAACCCTAACTAAGACAGGAATGGAGCCACCCACAGTGGGCTGGGACTTCCCACATTAATTAACTTAATTAAGACAATCCCCCCAGATACGCCCATAGGCCAACCCTACTTAGACTATCCTTCATTGAGCCACTCTTCCCAGATGAGTCTAGGTTACATCAAGTTGACAGTTACAACTAGCCCTCATATCTCCTTGACTACCATCTATTTCCCTACATCCTCCTCAGGAAACACAGTCCTGGGCGAAGTGAGCATCCAGCCGCCAGAGGCACCATGGGACATGGTGGCCAAGTGTATGTTCATCCTCATGTGGGAAGTTCTTGTTATATACCGCTCTCAAGTTCCCCACACAGAAACCTGTTCTCCTCAGGAAACCCACAGCAGGCAAGCAACAGGAGTTTCCATGACTACGCCAACCTGACCCACCTTACATCCTCACATGAAAATGAAAGGCAAGCTCGAGAGCTGTGACCTGCTAGGGCTTGTGTTCAGACTCATCCGGATGGAATACTAACCACACCCCACTGCCATAATTTCCCAGCTTTAAAACATTTTCCAAAAGAATTCATGTAAAAGCAAAAACTGACAGTGTATGACCCCTCGGTGCTTCTGTAAATGTTCCAGAACCTAAAAAGAATAAATAATGAGCCAAGGGGCCACCTCCCCAAAAAGGCTGGCCAGTTCACAAAGTTATGCCCCTCAACCTTAGCGGTAAAAGTGGCTGGCAGTGGCCTGGCATGACCTTGGTCACAAGTGGCATGGAGCTTCAACAAGCTGTTAAGGTCTGTTATTAAACTAGGTGCGGACAACCTTAGGTCATACCAAGTGACTTTGTCTCTGATACTGTCTGTTCTTCTAAAACCATCAGCTTGATTCGCTTTGACCCTTTCTTACCTCCTCCCTCAAGGGGCTGGGATGAAGGCTAGAGAGATTGCCCAATGGTCAGCACCTGCTTCTCTTGCAGAGAATCCAAGTTCTGTTCTCAGCGCATATGTAGGGTGGCTGCGTTCACAGCCACCTGCAACTCCAGCTCCAGGGCACCTGACACCCTTGTCTAGCCCCCGAAGACACCCGTGTAAATGTCACAAAAACAAACATGGATACAATACACATGCATAATAAAAATGAAATAAACAGGAGGGGAAAGAGACTAATTGAGGGTTCTGTATGGGAGCAGCAAGACCCTCAAAAAAGAAATCGATTTAAAAACCACAAGGTTGTGGTTACTTCCTACCTGCAGTCTACACTCAGTAACAGGGATAAGGGGAAGCAAAAAACTGTCGGGCTTTGCCCAGAAGAGTGAGAGCCATTCCTGGGCCCCTGGAGACCTGCCCTGTGCTACGGGGGAGTCACATACCTCCTTCGCTTGGTACTCACAGCCCTGTTAAAGTAGGTGTTATCACATTTTACATGTACAGCCTGAGCCTCAGAAAGATTAAATCGTTGCCAACGTCAACAGTTCCTGGGTGGCAGGGCCAGGACAGAAATCCAGATCTGCCCCAGCCCACGCTCTTCCCAGCTGGGTGCTCCGTCCAGGCACGCGACATGTCCACCTGCCCACGCTGCTGGCCTGGGTCAGCCAGCTCCCACTGGGTTAGGGCAGGAAAGGAAGGTGGGATGGAACCAGCGTGGCGAGGAACAAGGAGGCGGTGGATTGGTCCCATTTAAGCCTAATAAAGTAGAGACAATGGGTGCTTGATGCTCCAGAGAGACTCCCTAAACACGGGAGGGACTTGGCATACCCGGTGAGACAACAGGGCCGATAGCTGCCAAGTTACCCTTGTCATTCCAACACCCCAAGCAGCAAGATGGGGGGAGGCAGGAGGAGAAGGGACAGACTTAGGGGGCACAGGACAGAGAAATGCTGTTATTTTGCATCAAAGTAGAAGTTGAAAAATAAAGAGTGTGAACTGGGAGAAGGGACCGGACGCAGGGTACCTTTCCAATCGTTCCAACCCTGAGCCAGCAGGGTGAGAAAGGCAAGAGTCACCAGAAAGCCAGGAAATCACTGAGAAGGGCCAACCCCATCCAAGGGAGGGCCGGGCAGAAGGCGCCTGCTGCCGGAGGGAGGCCGAGGCGTGGGAACTGAAAGACACTCTTGAATGGAACCACTGAGGTGGCTTCTGTAGGGTTCATGAACCGACGGCAGTGGGAAGCAAGATGATTGTGATCTCTAAGGGAGGGAGGAGACAGAAGGAGGGGAAGGTAAGGAAGCTTCAAGCTTCAAGGGTGTGGTAGCTCATGCCTATAATCCCAGCATTTGGGAAGCAGAGGGAGAAGAAGCGCCTACGAGTTCCAGGCCAACCTGGTCTACACAATGGATTTCAAGCCAGCCCAGGATAGACTGTCTCAAAAAAATATATAACAAAACAAAGTAATATATAACATACACACACACATAGATATACATATATGCCATATATATATAGCTAAAAATGTTAGGGAGGTTTTTGTTTCTTTCTTTTCAAGAACTATTTGTATTTGTGTTTATCTGTCTGTGTCTGTGCCGCTTGTGAGCAGGTGTCCGGGGAGGTCAGAAGAGAGTGCTGGATCCCCTAAAGTCTGAGTGACAGGCAGTCGTGAGCTATCCTCAAAGGTTCTGGGAACCAAGTTCCAGCCCCTGCCCGAGCAGCAAGTGTTCCTCTCCTCTGAGCCTGTGAGTCTCCAGCCGTTTGTTTGTTTGTTAAGACAGATGGTTGGGCTGGGTTGAAAACTCAGTTGGTAAGTTGCTTGCTTTCGCAAGTGTGAGGATCTGAGTTCTACCCCCAGACCCATTTAAAAAACAAAAAACAAAAGCTGGACATGATTGCACCCATTTATAATCCTGGCAAGGTTTTCCTATGTAAATGCCCCTCGACTGAAGAATAAATAAGGAAAATGTGGTACATTTACACAATGGAGTACTACACGGCAGAAAAAAAAATAATGACATCTTGAAATTTGCAGGCAAATGGATGGAGCTAGAAAACATCGTATTTAGTGAGGTAGCCCAGACCCAGAAAGACAATTATATGTACTCACTCATAAGTGGTTTTAAAACATAAAGCAAAGAAAACCAACCTACAAACTACAATCCCAGAGAACCTAGACAACAGTGAGGACCCAAAAAGAGACATACATGGATCTAATCTACATGGGAAGTAGAAAAAGACAAGATCTCCTGAGTCAATTGGGAGCATGGGGACCATAGGAGAGGGTTTTAGGGGAGGGGAGAGGAAGGGAGGGGAGCAGAGAAAAATGTATAGCTCAATAAAATCAACTAAAAAATTTTAAAAAATCCTGGCACAGGGAATGCAGAGACTAGATCCCTAGGATTTACCTGCCAGCAGCATAGCGTACTTGTCCAGTCCCAAGCCAGTGAGAGAGTTGTCTCAAAGGGGTAGGTGGCATCTGAGGAACACCTGGCGTTGTTTTCTGGCCTCCATGTGCACACATGTACAAGCACACTCACATACATAAGTACACAAATGCATATATACACAATTGGAACATACGTGTAAACAAGCAAGAAAAGAACCAGGGAAACTTGAAGATTTAAACTAACTTCGGAGATGGAGATGGAGACGTGTGAATTTGAATGGGGTCAGGACCTACGGCACAGGGCCGCAGCATTAGTGCTAAAGGAAAAGATGCTTTATCCTTTAACACAGAAGGGGAGGATGAGAGGAGGGAGCTGAAACAGAAATGCTGAAAGAAACATCCAGAAACCCATACAGAGGACTCTGAGCAGTCCTGAAAAAGAAGAGACAGAGCTCGGTGGAATCCAGGCAAGGAGCAGCCTGGGATTATCTGGTCAGTGTATATTAGTCAGGATAACCAGTATTTGCTGCTGTAACAAACAGGCTCCCAGGGGCTTTACCTTAAGAATCTTCCTTCCTTCTTTCTCTTACCCCCTCTCTTCCTTTCTTTTTTCCTTTTGAAATAGGGTCTTCCTAGTTAACCCAAGCTGCCCTGAAACTCATTATGTAGCCCAGGCTGGCTTTGAACTTGTACAAAATACCCCTGCCTTGACCTCCTAAGTGCTAGGATTATAGGCACCTGACATGAGAGCTTTAAAAAAATTGACAAGTTATTGTGTAGCCTAAACTTTGAATTTAACTAAGGATGCCCTTGAACTTCTGATCTTTCTGCCTAGAGCTGGGATCTTAGGTCACCACTACACCTGATTTATGCAACACTGAAGACCAAACTCAGGGCCCTGTCCTTGCCGGACACGTGCTCTACCAACTGAGCTACAGCCACACCCTTGACAACTTTTTTTTTAATTATTAGTCTTTGAAAGGGCAATGCTGCCAAAGCAGTGGTGGCGCACGCCTTTAGTTCCTGCACTTGGGAGGCAGAGGCAGGAGGATCTCTGTGAGTTCGAGGCCGGCCTGGTCTACAGAGTGAGTTCCAGGACAGCCAGGGCTACACAGAGAAATCCTGTCTCGGAAAGAAAAGAAAAAAAGCTCACTGCCAGTGTTGCTAGGGAGCACAAACCTTCAACACAGTAGCCAGGGTCTCCAACCCTTTTCCTGTGATGGCTGCACTATCTCCCCGGAGGTGGGAACAATAGGGGCCATGTTAGACACTCTCTGGGCAGGCATGTATTTCCACCCACATGCCTGGCCTGTCTCAGAACCACACCCAGTGGGAAGCTAGCAATAGTAGTCTTGTTGGGTGCCTGGGAGGAAGAAAGAAAAAAATTTTGATGGGGAGGGGAGCATTTCCAGGGGTTGGACTGTGGCTCAGTAGGTAAAGTGCTTGCCCAGCATTGCAGAAGGTCCTAGGTTCCATCCTCAGCCCACAGGAAACTAGGTGAAGTTCCCAGGGCTAACAAAGGGTGAGGATCAAGAGCTCAGGGTAGCAAGTTCAAGGCCAACAAAAGCTAATTGAGACTGTGTCTCAAAATGGGAATGGGGACAGTAAAAAGATTCAGCACATGCTACCAAACCTCGTCACCCGAATTCAAGCCCTGGAAGCCACATGAAGGCAAAGAGAACCGATTCCCGAAATTGTCCTCTGACCTGCACATTTGAGGTCACACACTCACACTAACATCTTTGAGAGGTCTGGAGATAGGGCTGGGGAAATGGCTATCAGTAAAGTACTGGCCATCTGAGGGCCTGGATGTGGATCCCCAGCACCCTCCCGAAAAAGCCAAGCATGGGCATATCATCACATCTGTAACCCTGGTACTGATGGAGAGGGGCAAACAGGTGGGTCCCCAGAGTTCACAGCCAGGCTAGCCGACTCAGTGAGCTCCAGGGTCAGTGAGAGACCCTATGCTAAAAAATAAGGTGAAGAGGGGCTGAAGAGAGGGCTCAGCGGTTAAGAGCACTGACTGCTCTTCCAAAGGGCCTGGGTTCAAGTCTCAGCATCTACATAGTGGCTCACAAGCATCTGTAACTCCAGTTCCATGGAACATGACATCCTTTTCTGGCCTTCCCATGCACCAGGCATGAATGTAGTACACACACACACACACACACACACACACACACACACACACACACACACACATATGTTAAGGCAAAACAGTTATACACAAAAATAAAGTTAAAAAAAATAAGGTGGAGAAAGCTCAGGTATGGTGGCACACACCTTTAATCCCAGCACTTGGAGGCAGAGATAGGTGGAATCTTGTCTTGAAAAACCAAAAAGAAATAAAATTAAATTTAAAAATGAGATGGGGAGAGACAGAACATAGGATGTCAGCCTCTGACCTCCACACAGTTGCTCATTCTCCAACCCCACACAAAGTTGACAGTTTGAGGCCAGCCTGAGTTACCTGAGACCCTATCTCAAAAATTAAAATAAAAGTGAATAAGAAGAGCATGATTCTCATGCCTGCTGGAGACGCTCACCTGCCCATTCCTAACTCACAGTGAGAACTCCCAAGTCTGGTCTGCCCAGAGGGCTGGCCCTGTTGCTCACTCCCTTCCCCTGTTTTGTCCTGAGCACCTACTGAGAAACATCACCCTCTGAGAGAGCTAAAGCAACAGGGACTGATGGATCCGGAGGACTTAGCAGAAATGGATCCATCAGCGTATGGGCTGTGCACATATTGCAAAATCTGTAACTGTGGGGAGGGAGGGGCGGGCAAGAGGAAGAAAACAATCCAGCCCTGGGGGCATCTGGAAATAAACGCTACACTGTGTTGGGGTTGCTCAACAGTAACTTGCCTTCCCAGGGGCTGTGCCAGGCCTGCGGAGGGCTCATTTCATCCCGGCTGGAAGGCGCAAAGGCAGCTGCTTCAATGTTACAAGTGGCCTTAAGCGGCAATGCTCTGGCAATGCCAGGGCAGAAAGAGGGCATCTCTCCCAAGCTAGTGAGAGTGGCAGGCAAGTGTCTACCTGCACAGGTGCGTTTACAGGCGTGAAGTGAGGCCCCTGTCTCCAACACATGTGGTCAGGCTTGCGAACAGTCACTCATTCATTCTCTGTTTAACCCAAAGCCTAACCCTGCTCCTTGGGTTACTTCACTGAATAGCTACTGCTTGGCAAGGTACACTGGGTTCTATCCCAGGCCCCTTTATGTGTGGGAGCCCCGGAATAGAGCAGATGAGACCTCAATGCCACTCCCTCACACACATCAAGCCAGATGTCCATCACCTCTGATACTGGTCTATACAGTTCACCCCAAAACATCCACCACCCACCATTCCAGTTCCCGCAGCCCACGCAAAAGCTGGCAGAGGGAGATTTGAGGAGGCTGGGTGAGAGCTGGGAGTCAGGCAGCCTGGCTTTTGGCAGACCCAGGGGAGCTAATGAGGCTGTAAATGGGAGGCTGGAGGTGTGCAGGAAACGGCTTTGAACTCCTCAGACCCGTCAGAAGCAATCCCACGGGGCTGAGCCTCCTTCGGCGTCTCACTCCTTCACCGTGCTCAGAATCGCCTACAGGGAGCCCTTCCTTCCAGCCCTGCTGGCATCGCCAAAGTTTGTTGAATATTCTGGGAAGACAGAAGGGAAGGGACACAGTCCAGTGTGCATGAAGTGGTCACACACTCAACACTGAGAACGACAGACCCCAGCACGCTTCAACCCTTACAGGGTCTGTTCTGAGTGACTTACCTCACCGTGGTTGTTTCTTCGTGCGTAAATCTAAAACAATGAGCCGGGCTGGCCTGGGAGCATTTCTGAAGCTCTACTGGGGAGACAGCACAGGGAAAGCACCCATCATGGGCTGACGAGGTGGCTCAGGGGGTAAGGTGCTTGCTGCCAAGTTTGAGGACCTGAGTTCAATTCCCAGAACACACACACAGTGGAAAGAAAGAACCAACTCTCACAAGTTGTCCGCTGGCCTCCTCATACACACTATGGCGTGTACTCACCACACATACATAAATAAATAAAATGTAACTTTTAAAGTTTTAAAAAATAAAGGAGAGGCTGAAAAAAATGACTTATGTTTAAGAGTACTGCTGCTCTTCCAGAGGACCCAAGTTCAGTTCCCAGCACCCACATTATGAGGGTCACAATTGCCTGTAACTCTAACTCCAGAGGCTCCAGTGCCCTTTTCTGGCATCTCCAAGCACCTGAACACACACACACACACACACACACACACACACACACACTCACACACACAGAGAGAAACATATATACACTTGATTATGAAATAAAAATTTAAGGAATAAAATAAAGATCACCTGTATCCATGCACCAGGTGACGCGCCCTGCTCAGAATAGCAGAAGTCCAAGTCAGTGAGTTGTGGTTTTTTGTTTGTTTTGTGTGTGTTGGGGTGGGGTGCATGTACATGTTTATCTGTGTGTGCACATATGTGTACTTGCATGGAGAGGCCAAAGGCTGACATCTGCTGTTGTCCTCTATCCCTCACCCATTTTCTTGAGACAGGATCTCTCAGGGAACCTGGGGCTCTCATTAATTCATCTGGGCTGAATAAGTCCCAGAGAGCTTCCTGTCTCCAGTCCCCCAGTCTTGGGATTACAACTGGGTGCTGCCTGCCATACCCCACTTTGCATGGGTGCTGGGGATCTGAAACAGGTCCCCAAGCTTGCAGAGCAAGCTCCTTACGCACGGGGCATCTGCCCCCAAGCCTCTGGTCCCTAGCTGCCTGATCCTCCTACCCTGTGAACTATAAGCTCCCCTCTCATGCCTTCCAGACACTTCCAACACCTGCCCAGGGAGCAGGGGACAGTTGAGGCACGGCACTAGTTATCTGGGGGGCTCCAAAGGACTAGGAAGCTGTGTCAAGCCACAAAGTGTCATGAGTGAGTGGCTGGAAAACAGCGGGCAGGCGCTGGTTTGGAAGGGTCCTCCAGAACTGAGGTTGAGCCTTAATCTGGCCCCTGAAGAACCTTCTTCCGTATTGAACAACTAAGGCTGGGGAGATGCCTAGGGAGTAGGAGCATTCGCTTCGCAAACATGGGGACCTGAGTTCAAATTTTTGCACCCAGATAAAAAGCCAAGCATAGCCTCACAGGTGTACACCTAGAACCCCAGAATTATAGGGGATCCACCAGCCTTGTTCTAGGTGCAGTGAGAGACCCTGTTTCAAAGGAATACGGTGGTGTGATAGAGCAGGACACACAACATCCTCCCTGATCTCCAATCTGGCCACAGGCACAAGTCCCCCCCTCCACACATATATAAGTATATACCATCCAAATACACACACACCAAAAACCCTCAGCAGGCACTCATCCTCCGCCCCTTACCTGCTAGAGTCCCTCCCCCAAACTTGCATCACACACAGGCCCATCAATAGGCCTTTGTTTCGGGGTTCTGTTTCTACACACCCTTCCCATGTGTTTGAGAACCGTTTCCCATCTCCGCTGACTTCTCAGCTGCTTTGAAGCACAATAATAAGAAGCCCCAGGCTAGGGTGGATGGAGGGCGTGTGCCAAGAACAGGGCTTGGCACGAGGCCCAAGGCTTTTGAGGCTGGCCAGTCACTGGAGAAGTTAGAGGGACAGCAGGGAGAGAGGCCTTATGTCTTCTGACCCCCTCAACCCAGATTCCCTGCTGCTCTCTGTGTGACCCTGGGCTGCTCCCATGCCTCTTCTCCAGACCTCCAGAGCCACCTAACCCTGCCTCTGAAGCATCCTAATGTGTCTGCCCCTCACCATACCTGCCCCCCTTTTCTGTTCCCGCCAAGTAGAGCTGTGGTTTGCACCCCCAGACAGAACATATTACCGGAGTTGTTGGGGTCTGCAGCCTTAACAAGTCAAGCTCAGCAGTCCGTCTTCAGTGAGACCAATGGAGCAATAGTCAAAAGCAGAGGTCGATTTGTTCACTGTGGGAGAGGAGGGAAAAGGCCCAGAAATCCCCCAAGTCTGTTCTTCAAGGTCCTGACATGAAGTTAAGTGTAACTAGAGGTACGCACAGCTAAGCAGTCCTGGTCAAGGTAGGGCCGCACCTATCACTGCCCCATCCCTATCCCGACTCCAGTCTCTCCAGCAAGCTGTCCGAACGGTGTGAGATCTTCTTCTGGGAGCTAAGTTCCTCCTGTGGTCAGCAGCAGACACCAGCCTTTTCCTTCTCCCAGTGTGAGACTCCTGGAGGAGTCCTAATTTCCCAGGGTCCACTGTTGCGATAGTCTTAGAGCCTACGGAACGGACGCAAGCGCCTCTCGGAATACCTTGGCTTTTGCTCATTACAAAAGTACTTCAAGGATAGGGCACAGCAGGGCATCTGCAACAAGGGGGCCTGGGCTCTACCCTTTCCTCAACAAACCACTTAACACAGAGCTCTTTATTTCTCATAGACTTCTAACAAAAAGAACACAAGAAACAGATGGGCTGTGTTGCTCCCATGACGGGGCACTAAGTGGGTACTTAGTGTATGGTCTTGCTGATCCTTTCTGTGACAGGATGCATTCTGCTCCGACAAGGGTCGTCACAGGTCAGTTTTAACCCCACAAAGGAAGCAGAACAGACATCTTCTCCCTTCTTAGGGTGCATGGGGAAGATGTTTTAGTGATGGGAAATGACGGATGCTTCTCTCAGTGGTCACCTATTGGGTTGTCCGGCTGGGATGCTAAGTGGAGGATCATTCCAGAACAAGGGTAGAAGAGATCTCTCTTAGGTGAGCTTTATCTTTATCCAGAGCCATCTCCCTACCTTCACCTCCTCTCTCTCTCTCTGCCTCTCTCTCTCTCTGCGCCTCTCTCTCTCTGTGCCTCTCTCTCTCTCTCTCTCTCTCTCTCTGCCTCTCTCTCTCTCTCCCTCCCTCTCCCTCTCCCTCTCCCTCTCTCTCTCTCTCTCTCTCTCTGGGCTATCCTGACCCCAATCAGCTGTGCCTTGCCTCCCAGCACCAGGATAATAAGCACATGTCACCATGCCACCAAGCCTGACTTTTGTCTGAGTTCTCTGGATTGAACTCAGGTCCCTGTGCTTGCGAGGTGAACACTTTACTGGTTGAGCCATTCCCCCATGCCCCGAGCCAGCCAATAATACTCTCTGCAAAACAACTGGGAAGGTACCAATACCTGGCTAGTGACTTGCAGAGTCCTGTGACCGCTATTGGCCCCTGGAATCAACTGGGTATTGGGCCAGTCAAATTCCTGGCTGCTTCTACAGAGGGACGCTCCCTGGCCCCCAGGTTGTCAGCCGCAGAGTGTCGCTCCCTGTGTCTATAATCTTACGCAGGCTGGACAGAGCCCACAGTTGGGTGATATGTGACTATGGTTAAAACTATGTTCCTTCCCATCCCACCACATTGTGCTTCATGCAACCATCCCCTGCTTTCCCCCAGGGAAACCCAAACAGAAGCAGGCCAGCACTCCTTACTGTCCCCTTGGGATTGACCCCTGGCTCATGCTCCCTAAGCCCTTGGCAATCCTGGTCTCCTTGCGTGTAAGTCAATGACAGTGGGTCTCTATAAGCTGGAGGTCCAGCTTGGGCCACAGAGAGATGACAAGAAAGGCACATGTTGGTGACTAGTCACTACGGGCCACGCCAAGGGAAGAGTGCAGACCCCGGGGCATCTGTTCTGGAGGGTCAGACTCACCAACAATGGGTGGACAGCCTCAGACCAACCCGTGAGAGTTCATTACAGAAGGCAGAATGGGGTGTGTGGGGGGGATGGTTTGCCAACTCTCTGGGGGAAGTGGACAGCGTGAAGGTATCTCTGAGATGGCACACTGGTAAGGACACTTGCCACCAAGCCTAACGATCCAGGGTGATCTCCAGAACCCACACAGTAGGAGAGACTTAACTCCTGGAAGCTGTCCTCTGACCTCCACATGCATTCTACCATGTGTCCAGGTGCACACACAAGCACACAAATCCAATGCAATTGAAAAGAACAGAACAGGAGCCACAAGGGACAGCAGCAGCAAGGGCCATCCAGTGCTGCAAACCACCTCGGAGCACAGAGTGAAAACTGCCCAACGCAGGGGTGGAAAAGCCTGGGGCTAGGAAGGCCCAGCACAAACCAGCCGCTGAGGACAGAGAAAGCTAGAGAAACATTGCCGTGGGTCACATGCCTCCTCCATGGCACAGGTATTCTGCAGGGCTGGGAGCTGGCAGGAAGCCCCAGCATCTCTCATTAGGTTAGCCACACCAACTTTCAGGGTTTTATTGCCTCTGCGTTGCCTCCGAAGAGCTCAGCCCCATCTGGCTGTGGCTGTTAAAAATGTGCTTGGCTTTCTTCTTTAAAATAAAACCCCAATCAAGGGATAAAAAAAAAAGTGCTTTGGAGGCCAGCCAGGAAACCGCTGGCTGCTTACAGGTGGGGAAAGATGGAGGACTGGGGAGAACTGGGGTGGAGGGAGCAATCCGCTGACATAGCACCTGTGCTGGTGAGCAGCAGAAGCCGGGAGATGGTTTTTTAGTGCTTAAACTCAAGAAGGATGGGTAATTTAGGGAGCGCAGAACAAATGATCCAGGACAAGGGAGAAGAGGTGTGAACGCGCGGCAAGAAGCACACAGCTACTTTTAGCTAGGTAACATAAAACTGCTATTAAAAGTCTGCTTTGAAACCGAAAGCAACATATGGTCACAATCCCATCACATGCAAGCCGCGTTCCCCTGCCAGCTATGTCCTGAACCTCAGAAGGCAAGGCTGGGTTGCAGGGCTTCCAGGTGAGCCTGGTTCCCAGAACTACACCCTCCTCCCCCTCCCCAGCCGCTGTGGGACAGTCACCACAGCGTTAACCCACATGCATGGGGCTCGGGTGTTGCAAAAGAATAAGACATGCCTGAGGCAAGATAGTTTGTCATGACCTGCCACCCACCCAAGTAGAATGTGCTCAAAGTGCCCCGCGGTACATGTGGTCACGGTCAACATTCAGCCCAGCCTGCCTGCCTGTGGGAGCAGTGAGCCCACTGGACTGGCTGGCCCTGGCCTCTGAAGTCAGCTTGTTTGGGCTAAATGAGAGCAGTCCTTGATGCAAAGGTTATCTCGTGTGATGGCAGCCAAAATGACAGAGCGGCTACTACAGGGACTGATGCCCCTGAGGGAATGTGTCTTCAAAACCAAGGTCTGGGTGCTGGGGGGCGGGGAGCACAGTACGTGACTAGGGTGGCTCTCCAAGGCCTTGCTGTGTGCGGCTGGGTTGTAGCCCACTTAACATTTCATGTGGAAGGAGCCTGCTGGGGTAGCAGGCAGGAATTAGGGCTCCCCTGTTACTTTCCCAATCTCTCTCAGTAAACAAAACTCACTGTGGGAACAGTCCTCCTATGTTCTGCAATACAAATTGATTAATGCAATAAAAATGCGAGCGAAACCACCAGCCCTCACAAGACAGTGGGCTTATGTTGTCTGCCCAACTCTGCCATAGTGTTTTTCCTTAAGAGTTTGTGTATTGTTCATGCTTTGGTTTGGCACACACACAAAATCCAAAGCCCATAATAACGCAGGTCATTAAACCCGACAACTGTGTTTGGACATTTTTCAAGGGAGTGATTCAGGCAAGCGCTCTGCTCAGAAATCAGCTTCCAGGGAGTTAGCTAAGCTGTTACCCTCACTAGGCAGGGGCAAGGACCAGTCTCAAGAGCTCTCCCAGGAAAACCGACCCCCCTGCGGCCACTAGGTGGAGCCAGGTGTTTGCAAATAGTGCAGAATAAGCCTGGTGTGGCTAAGAAAAGACGTGTGTGTGTGTGTGTGTGTGTGTGTGTGTGTGTGTGTGTGTGTGTGTGTGTGTGTGAAGTAACATCTTGCCCAAATAAAAATAAATGGGACACTGGGAACTGGGAATGTGTAGGTAGAATGCTTGTTTAGTATTATGATGTCCTGAGATCTATCCCCAACACCACATAAACCAGAATGGGTAGCAAGTGCCTTTAACTCTAGCTCAGAAGGATCAGAGTTCAAAATCATCCTCGACTATATTGTGAGTTGTACACAAGATATTATTTTCAATAAAGAATAAGTGAACTGGGTGTGGTAGTTGACATCCACCATCCTAGCACTGGGGAGTCTGAGGGAGGAGGACTGACTAACCAGGCTAGACTACACAGTGAATGTGTGGTGGTTTGGATAAAAATGGCCCTCATAGGCCCATGGGGAGAGGCACTATTAGGAGGTGTGGCCTTGTTGGAGTAGGTGTGGCTTTGTTGGAGGAATGTATCACTCACTACAGGGTTGTCTTTGAGGTCTCAGAAGCTGAAGCCAGGGCCAGTGGCTCAGTCTTTCCCTGCTGCCTATGGATCTGGATGTAGAACTCTCAGCCGCTCCAGCACCATGTCTGTCTTCACGCCGCCATGCTCCCCACCATAATGATAATGAACTAAACCTCTGGACTGTAAGACACCACAATGAGATGTTTTCCCTTATGAGAGTTGCTGTGGTCATGGTGTCTCTTCACAGCAATAAAACCCTAAGACAGAAATGCCACATGAGCTTGACTCACGTAAAGAATTAGATGTGTGAGGAGGGAAGGGAGGGGGAGAGAGAGAGAGAGAGAGAGAGAGAGAGAGAGAGAGAGAGAGAGAACAGAAACCAGGCTCTCAGGTATCTCAGGATAACCTCGAGCTGGCTATGTGGTTGAGAATGGTCTTGAACATTGTGCTGAAATGGTTGCTATGACACCAGTGACCAGTCTATGTGATGAGGGGATGGGGCCCACAGCTGTAGGCACGCCAGGCCTGCACTCGGCCCACCGAGAACATTAAAAGTGTTTTGTTTTAGTATAGAAAAATTAATGTATTTTGTTCAAATAAGCTCATAAAAATATTAAATTAAGAATGCCTGGAGCTGCAGCTCAGTGGTGGAGTGTTAGCAAAGCGTGCACAGCCGTGCACCGCAAGCCAGCACAACAAAGCTGTCCTATAAGCACTTTGAGGCTCTGGATGGTACAATCTAACCTGCAGTGTTTTGTGAATATGTGTCTTCCTTACTAAAATAAAAGTAACAATAAATAAGTAAATAAATAAAAATAAAATACCCAAATGACATTTCTCTGTGTTTAAAGATTTTAAATACTTTTTTAAATTTATTTATTATGTATACAATATTCTGTCTGTGTGTATGACTGCAGGCCAGAAGAGGGCACCAGACCTCATTACAGATGGTTGTGAGCCACCGTGTGGTTGCTGGGAATTGAACTCAGGACCTTTGGAAGAGCAGGCAATGCTCTTAACCTCTGAGCCATCTCTCCAGCTCCCCAAATAACATTTCTGAAACCAGTGCTGTGCGCAGTACCAGAGCAATGCAGTACCAACTGAATGCAACTCAGGCTGGTGCTGGCCAGGAGTCGGGTGGTGGTGCCACCACTGATTTCCTGGCACTGATAGGCTTGCAGGGAGTTTGAGTGGGTGTGGGGGTGTGGGGGTGGGGTGGGGATGTGTTTAGAAAGGCTCTCTTGTCACCCAGACTGGTCTTGAACTCAGAAAGCAGCCGAAGATGACCTTGAGCTTGTGGCCCTCCTTCCTCTACCTCCTGAGTACGGGGAACACAGACACACCTGGGCACTAGAGGTTGCACCTGGGCCTTCTACATGCTAAGTTAGTGTTCTACACCACAGCCCTAGAGTTCAGTTGAAATTGTTTAACAAGGATATTATCAGCACAACAGAGACATGGGAAAGCCTGCAGATTCCACACCAAGTATAGTCAGGAGTTCACAGGCTCAAATCTAGTTACAGAACCATGGCTACAGTCTAGCCAGGCTTAGGGATTGATCAGTGTGCTGGAATCCATCCCTCCCTCCCTCCCTCCCTCTCTCCCTCCCTTCCTCCCTCTCTCCCTCCCTCCATCCCTCTCTCCTTCCCTCTCTCCTTCCTTCCCTCCCTCCCTCCCTCCCTTCCTCCGGTCAGTCTCACCTGTCCTCAGCTGGCTTCACGTTGACTTCCTGCCTCCACTTCTTCAGTGCTTGGATTACTGGCATGCGCTGCCATGCCAGTTGATGCCATGCTGGGAATGGAGCCCGTGTTAGGGGAATACCCTACTAACTGAGCTTTGTTCCAGCCTATACAGAACAAGCTTCTGAAAAGTCATTCAGAAATAGAAGCTTACAAAATAAGTACATTTCACATCCTATAGAAGATGTGATACCTAAAAGGGGTAATGGATTATGGATAGCTGATAACCCAAGTTGGATCCCCAGGACCCACATGGTGGAAAGGAGAGAACCAACTCCCACAAGTTGTCTTCTGACCTCTGTATGTATGCCAAGGCAGGCCGATGCTCACTCCAGGAAGGAAAGAAATAACATGTGAAAATTGAAAAATGCTGGAGCACAGCAACGGAGTCCTGCCATGACCATGCCGGGGCCACTTCCCTCCTCTCTGCTCCTCACGGGCCGGGGTGGGCAGCCAAGGAGGTCACTCAGAGAGCACGGCTTACTTCCTCCCCTCCTCCATGGATGACATTGTCAAATGGGTTAGAAACTCAGAATGCTGAGTGCTTTTGAAGGAGAGAGCCGCTCCTGGAAACTCGATTTAACAGAAGTGTAGGGCTGGGGCTATGGATTGGTTGGTACAGTGCTTGTCCAGCAAACAATGCCCTGGGTTCCATCCCCAGCATGGCATACGCTGGGTGTAGTGGCCCTGCAATCCCAGCAAGTGAGGGGGGGGGTGCAGGAGGCAGGAGATCAGAAGTTCAAGGTCATCTCCAACTATATAGTGAGTTCAAACCAGCCTGGGATACTAGAGATCTTTTTTATTTTTTTTAAATCCAAAAGATTGTTGAGGAGCCTCAGCTGTTAAAGGTTCTTACTGCCAGCCAGGTGGTGGTGGCACACATCTTTAATCCCAGCACTCAGGAAGCAGAGGAAGGCGTGAGTTTGAGGCCAACCTGCTCTACAAAGCGAGTCCTAGGACAACCAGGACTACTACACAGAGAAACCCTGTCTTGAAAAAAAGAGGAGAAAGATGGAGAGGAAGGAAAAGGAGGAGGAGGAGGAGGAGGAGGAGGAGGAGGAGGAGGAGGAGGAGGAGGAAGAAGAAGAAGAAGAAGAAGAAGAAGAAGAAGAAGAAGAAGAAGAAGAAGAAGAAGAAGAAGAAGAAGAAGAAGCACTTCCTGCCAAGTCCAGTGGCCTGAGCTCAGTCCTCAGGACCTGCATGATGGAAGGAACAGATTCCTGAAAACTGTTCCCTGACCTCTAGAAGAGTGACCCCATACAACATCATACACAAACACGTGTGTGCAGAACAGGGCACAGGATTCAGGAGTAAGTTCTCTCTTCCCATCTTACAGGTGCCAGGGAATGATTTCAGGTTGTCAGGCCCGTCTTTAAGTGCAGCGCTCAGGCATTCGACGGCCCAACATCAATGTAACTTTAAGTCACTTCTATGTACCCTCCTACTCTGCCACCAGGGAAAAAACACCATTGCTTCACAGTAAGAGATTTTTTTTAAAAAAATTAATAAATCCGGACTCCTCTTTGAGAAACCCCATGCAAGAATGCGGGTGCAGCAGCAAGCCTCCCTAGGCAGGAGTCCCAGACGACCTGCCTAGCGGTCTCTGCCTTCATCTTCTGTGTGCTGTGTCGACCACTCATTTGTGAGAGATTCAGATAGAAATGGAAAAGAGGAGGTTGGAGATGTAGCTTCGTTGGAGGAGTGCTTGCCTAACATGGATGGGTCCCATCCCACGAGCCCTGGGTCCCAATCCAGCACCAAATAAACCAGGTCTGGCAGCCAACACCTGCAATCCCAGCACTTAGGAGGTAAAGGTGGAAAGAGCAGAAGAGTTTGAGGCCATCCTCGGCTACATGTGGGACTCTTAGGTCAACCTGGGCTACACAAGACCTTGTCTCAAAAAGGGAGATGTGGAATTGGGGTAATTCCATTTGCTGATAGAAAATTTACAAGAGTCACTTTCTCATTGCGTTACTGAAGAGTTAGTTCCTCGTTCCCTTCAAGGTAACATCAGACACAAGCACCACCCCTGTGGCTGTCTGCTAGTGCTATAACCCAGGGCAGAGCACTTGTGTTCCAGGAACTCCCCTGCTTGGTGCAGCCTGGCTCTGCTGTCTGCTGCAGGTGCACCAAGTTAGAACCCCAGCCCACCAAACACAGAGCCCTGAGAAGATGCTCCAACCCTTCTCAGTCACAGACTGCAGGTAGAGCCCGGACTCTAAGTTCCATACCTCCCAAGGCTTTAGGAAGCTACCTCGCCAGTGGGTTACCAGGCCACAGCTGGAGGTGACGCAGGATTTCTCCAGGTTTTCATGGTGGGCAGCTTTCAGTGAAGACAAGCATCCCTTCTATATCTCGTGCGGCTTCTCTGCTGCTTCTGCTGCACAAACCTTGCACGCACAGCCCTCTGCTGGCGTGTTCTTGGGATGAGACAAGCACATCTTCCACATATTTCAAGACAGCACTTGAACTTTTCCCTTTGGGCTGGAGAGATGACAGCCCAGTGGGTGAAAGCACTCTCTGGGCAAGGATTAGACCTCTCCAGCTGAGGCCCCTAGCACTCACACAACACCCGCATTGGGGCCACGCAGGAGCTGGATGCCAGCGCAGTGAGGGTGGGGACAGGAGGAGACTGGGCTTGCTGGCTGCCAGTGTAGCTCCAGGTTCAGTGAGAGACCTTGTCAAAAGAGCAAGACAGAGAATGACAGCAGGACACTCACCTCTTAGTCTAGCACACATATTCACACACACACACACACACACACACACACACACACACACACACAACTTCTTTAAAGAAAAGGAAAGAAATATCACCTTTTAAAATTGTCAGCCTCTCTGGAAAATAAAGAACTTCCATAAATGGAGGGAGGGAGGAAGGGAGGGAAAATGGGCTGTCACATGGCTCAGAGCCTGTAAAGCAGCCAACCTGACAGCCTGTTGGATTTCCTATCTACAATAACCTTCCCCTAAGCACACCATGGAGTGTCCTGTCATTGGTTTATACTTTCTGCAGGTTCCGAGGAAGGACCCCATCCCAGAAGGATGGCTCAGGGGCTGGAGAGACAGCTCAGTGACTGAGAGAACTGGCTGTTCTTCCTGAAGACTCAGTTTAATTCCCTGCACCCACTTGTCGGTTCACAACTATACTTCTAACTCCGGGGATCCGAAGCCCTCTTCTGGCCACTGCCGGCATTGCACTCAGGTGGTGCACAGACATGCCTACAGGCAAAACACCATTCCTGGAAAACAGAAAAAAGGGAAAAAGATGGCTCAGGGTAAAGGTGTTTGCCACCAAGCCAGATGACCTGAGTTGGACCCTTGGAGCCCACATGGAAAAAACCAGCTCTGGCGAGTTGTCTTCTGACCTCCAAAGGCCTCTCCATTGGAAAATAAATCAATGTAATCCTAAAACATTAAAATAAAATAATGTGGAGGATAGACAGACAACATTCACCTCTGGCCTCACATGCAGGAAGATATGCGTGCGTATGCACCCACGCACACTCACGCAGGGCGAGGGCTGAAGGCTGGCAAAGGCCCTAGACTGGCAAGAAGGTGCTGGCAGAGGTGGACTCACACTGAAAGGGGCACCAGCAGTGTTTCTGGAACAAGCAGCTCTCTTCCTGTGTCCAAGGAAGCAGTTGTGTTTACTCACGGAAGACAAAAAAAATGGGGTCCTATTTTCCTTGTCAACTCAAGTGTCTCTGGAGAGGAAAAAATTTAAGCACATATCAAAAGCAAGGCTTGCTTTCTTTAAAAAAAAAAAAGTTTCAGCTGATCATGGTGGCACATGCCTTTAATCCCAGCACTCAGGAGGCAGAGTCAGGTGGATCTCTGTGAGTTCTAGTCCAGCCTGGTCTACAGAGTGAGTTCCAGGACAGCCAGAGCTACATAGTAAGACCTTGTCTCACAAAACACAAAAATAAAATGAAAATGTGGTTCTATTAGTGTGTGTGTGTGTGTGTGCGCGCGCGCGCGCGCGTGCGTGTGTGCGTGTGCACATGCGCATGCACGTGCCGTATGCATGTAGGTGTACAGGTTTTTGTGCTGTGTGCACACACACAGAGAGACCAGAGAATGATGCTGGATATCACCGTCCACTGTTATCTGCCTTCTCATCAGGGTCTCTGGCTGAACCAGAGGGAAACAGCTTGGCTAGGCTGGCTGGCCCATAGGCTCTTGGCTCCTCCTATTTCCACCCCTCCATCACCTCCAATGCTGCAGGTACAGTCATAGCCATGCCCTGCTTTTTATGTGTGTGCTCAGGATTTGAACTCAGGTCCTCCTGCTTGCACAGCAAGTCCTATCTGCTGTGTCATCTGCCGTCAACTTACTTTTTCCAATAGCGGAACCGATCTGAATAGTACAGGATGCCCGTTACATTCAGGGGGATTGCTGGTATATTCACTCTTGATTGTCAACCCAATGTGATTTAGAACCACCATGAAAACAGACCTCCGAGCTGTCTGTAGGGCATCATATAGACTAGGTTACTGAGTTGAGAAAACTCATAGGCATTCCTCTCTCTGTGGCCTGACTGCGGACACGGTGTGAGCAGCTGCCGCCCGCTCCTGCCGCCACGCCATCCCCACCGTGATGGACTGCACCCTCCAAATGTGAGTCAAACAAACCCTTCCTCCCCTCAGCTGCTTTTGTCAGGTATCTGAGCACGGGACAAAAGTAACTCACACCGCTGGAGTCAAGTTCCACAACAGTTCTGACTGCCATCCTGGGACATGAAGACACTCTACTATGAATCCCTGCAGCTGGAATCCAGGCCCCGGCATCTCCCATGCGCACCTGTCACTCTTTTGTGTTTGCATTCATGCAGAAGGAAAGGTATGCCACAGGCCAAGGCTTCATCCCATCTCCAAATTCCCACCCAAACTAAGGTTTGATCAGTGAGCAAAAATAGCAGTCTGTTATGTTTATTCTATGAATTTTAACTAATAATGTTCTGTTTTGTTTGTATTATTCGGGTAAATCAGATTTTAGGAAATGATTTCTAGCTGTAAGTAATGAAAATACATAAGAATTACTGGCAAGGCGGGGATGTGGTGGAACACATGCCTAGCATGCAGGAAGCCCTGGCTTCCAGCCCCAGCACTGTGTACCCCAGCATAATGGTGCCTCTCATACTCATCACGCTCGAGTGGCAGAGGCAGGGGGATCAGGAATTCAAGTCATCTTCAACTACTTACAGAATCTGAAGCCAGCTGGGCATGGTGCCACACGCCTTTACTCCCAACACTCAGGAGACAGAGGCAGGCAGACCTCTGAGTTTGAGGCTAGCCTGGGCTATAAGATGCCATCTCAGAAGAGGTCACAAGTAGATAGGCAATCAACTCAGTGCCTTGCAGACAAAGACAGAAAGAAGGGACAAATGAACACAGGGGCCCAAAGCATCCTCACTTGAAGCTGATGTGAGGACAACTGCAAAGGGTTGCCATAGTCAAAAGAAGCCTGCCTGGGGGCTGGTCCATGGGTGGGTCCCTCCACTTGGATCTGCCAAGAGGAAACAGTATCTGGAAAAAGGAAACCCAGACAAAAGGCAAGACTGAGCGCCAATATGTCTCCAACTAAACATTAAAAAGAAAACTTGAGAATAAATGGCAGAGTCATGCTGAATCCTAAATAAGATTATATATATATATATATATATATATATATATATATATATATATATATATATACACATACATACACACCCACACATATCATGCCCTTCTCACACTTGGGAGTGTGTGTGAAGCAAATACAGAACAATGCAAGAGCTGGAAGCTATGGACCATGGCATCACACAGCCGGTGCAATCCGGAAGTCAAGGCAGCTACCGCTGCCAGCCGCTGCCGCCTGCACAGGTTCTGCACAAGGATGGGTCTGTCAAGAGTCAGGCTGTGGTGGCACATGCCTTTAATCCCAGAACCTCAGAGGTAGAGGCAGGTGACTTCTGAACATAGTAAGTTCCAGGTCAGCTAGGGCTACAGAGTGAGACCCTGTCAAAGAAGAAGAAAGGGGAGGAAGAAGGAGGAGGAAGAAGAAGGAAGAGAAAGGAGAGGAGGAGAAAAAGTAGTAGTAGCCAGGCAGAGGTAGGTGGAGGAGGGGTTGAAGGTGAGTGGGCCATCTTCACCACCCAACTCTTTGTTACTGGTAGGTGCAGAAGAGGGGAATCTTTGCCTTCCGTTGTGTATCCACTGGTGACCCTGCCAGGCTCCAGTGGGTACGTCCAGTCCAGGGCTCACACAGATAGTCACAATGGGACACAAAGCCAGAACCCTGAGTCTGAGCAAAGGACAGGCCGGGAGGAGTGGGGGGTTGACTGAGACGAGAGCGATGAGGGTCAGACGAGTAAGGAGAGTGCATCATCATTAAAAAAAAAAAAAAGGGAGCTAAAGACCATGCTTTGTACACAGGCAAGCATGCACACACACAGGCAAGCATGCACACACACACAAACATGCACACACACACAGGCAAGCATACACTCACAGGCGAGCATGTACACATAAGCAAGCATGCACTCACACACACACAAGCAAGCATGCATGCATACACACACACATACAGGAAAGCATGCACACACACAAGCAAGCATACGTGCACACACACACAGGCAAGCATGCACACACACACAGGCAAGCATGCACTCACAGGCGAGCATGTACACACAAGCAAGCATGCACTCACACATACACAAGCAAGCATGCATGCATACACACATACAGACAAGCATGCACACACACAAGCATGCATGCACACACACACAAGCATGCACACACACACAAGCATGCACACACATAAGCATGCAAGCACACACATAGGCAAACATGAACACACACGTGCACTCACATGAGCACATATGCACACTCTCCCTGTTATCCTCACTGCCAGAATCCGAGGGTGAAAAATCAAGAGTGGCCTAAGACTATTACTCAGAAATATAAGGGTAGCAGAGAGTGCACTGGGAAGAGCTGGCACAGGAGGAACAAGGCCACAAGGCTGACATCTCAGCACTTCTAGATTGCCAGAAAGCATGTGCAGCTATGATTCTGATGAGTTTATAAAGGAGAGATATCCAAGTTTGGGGTCAGCAAGAGGGTTCAGCAAGTGGAGGCATTTGCCACCAAACCTGAATTTGATGCACCCACATGGTGGAAAAGAATTGGCTCCCATTGGTTGTCCTTTGACCTCCACACAGGTGCTAAGAGACATGAGTGTGTGTCTGAGCCCATACAGAGAAAAAATAAAAATGTAATTAAAAATAATCAAGTTTGCTATTATTACTAGCAAACTAGTGTTTTCCACATTTAATACATAGATTATTACTTATCTAGAGCTGGTGAGATGGCTTATCAGTTGGGAGCGCTAGCTGCTCTTCTATAAGACCAGAGTTCACCCAGCATCCACATCAGGTGACTCACAACCACCAGTAACTCCAGAAGATCCAACCCCACTTCTGGCCACTGCGGGCACCTGCATTCGTGCATGTAACCCATATGCATACACAAAATAACTTTTTACTAATACTTACTAACTAATGTGTGTGTGCACGTGAGTGCAACAGGGGGCAACTTTCAGGAATATGTTCTCCTTTCTCATGGGTTCCAGGGACAGAACTCAGGTCACGGGGCTCGGCTGACAAGTGTTAGTTACGCAGGCTAAGTGTCTGTGGTGGTTTACTAGGGTGCAGCTCCTACACCAGCACAGGAACCGTACATCTCAAAGATCGCCGTTTCACTTAGATACATTCATTTAAAATTTATTGTCTCTTATTATTTATTTAGTGTGTGTGTGTACCTATGTATAAGCACAGGCGTGCTACAGTACACAAGCAGAGGGTCAGAGGGCAACTGCAGGAATCAGTTCTGTCCTTCAGGCATGGATCAAGGAGACTCAACTCAGGTTCTCTTTTGCACAGTGAGCCATCTTGCTGGTATGAATTAAACGTGTTTCTGGCGGATGAGATGGTTCGGGATGTACAAGCGCTTGACAAGCAAGCCTGATGCCCAGAACCCACGTAAAGGGGAAGGAGAGAACCAATCCTACAAAATGCCTGTCCTTTGACCTCCATGTGTGCACTGTGACACCTGTGCCCACACATGTGTGTCATGTACACACACACACACACACACACACACACACACGAAATAAGTTCACATACCACAGCTCATCTAGCTTCATACGTGCATGTCTGTCAATGAAATCAAGATGGATTCCTTACTAGGCAGTGGAATGCCCTGTGACATTTTACATGTGTGTGCATGTAGTATAGGTATGTAGTTTATGTGTGCGGCTATGTTTACAAGGACAGAGACCAGAGAAAGAAGAAGGGGGTCCTGCTCTATCATCCCTCACCTCGTCCTATCAAGACAGAATCTCCACTGGACCTTGTGACTGGCTAGCAACCATTAGCAAGCCCCAGTGATCCTCCTGTCTCCACTCCATGGCACCGGGTACAGACCTGCACATGGCCACACCTGGCTTTTTATATCTGTGTGGGGATTCAAACCCAGGTCATGCTTTCATAGCATGTACCCTTAATTTTTAAAAAATGATTTATTTATTCTTATTTTAAGTGAATTGGTGTTTTGCCTGCCTGAATGCATGTCGTCTGTGTATGCATCAGATTCCCTGGAACTGGAGTGACAGACAGTTATGAGCTGACATATAGGCACTGGGAACTGAACCTGGATTCTCTGAAAGAACAGCAAGTGCCCTTAACTGCTGAGCCATCTCTCCAGCCCCTCAGCATGGCTCTGACTCACCAAGCCACCTCTAGCCTCGGCATGCAGGTTTTCATGTCAGCGAAATCTTCCTGTTGGCACTCAAGTGTAATCACCGTCAAGGTTTTGTACTTTAAGGAGGATGGAGATGTCTCCCAAAGGAGAGATGAAGTTACAATTATTGCTTATATTTATAGCTGTGTTTCCCAGCCCATGGGATTCACTAAAGTAACGCTTGCCTGATACGCGGCACATCTGCTAAAAATAATGACTACCTGCTAATTCCTTTCCACGAGCATTCCGTGTGGCAGCACGCAGGCAAAAGCATGAAATCCTAAAAAGTGTATTTTATTTTTTGTTTTTTTATTATTATTATTCAAAAAGGCCCATGGTTCTTTGGAAGTGACAGATCAGTTTCCAGGGATCAGACCTTAGTTCCCACAACCTCCGTCAAACTGTCCATGCGAGGGGCTCCTGCTCTCCCCACCCAGATTCACATGTGGCACCTAAGCATGACATGTTCACTTCTGAAAAATGGGAGGAGTGTGTGTGCTCAGGGTAGGCTGCTACCCCAGTGTCCCCTTCCCCATGACATGAGAGAGGACTCGTGCCTGTGGGACCTGGCTCAAATCAGCACCACCAGAACCACCTGCCAGGGAGCTATAGGCCATGGTACTTCTGGGCCTTCCCCTCTTTTACCTGTAAATTGGGAGCTACCGGGTCTCTGGAGAGGGAGCAGGAAGGGCCGGGGCTGGCACTGGCTTTATGTTCTGGGACATAATTCAAACTGGTCACAGTTTTCAGAAGAAAGAGGACTGCCCGGCCTCTGCTGGTGGAGTGGAGAGAGACCCAGAGATACGGCTGGTGGTACAGGGGTGACCAGAAGATATGAAAATGACGTAGTCAGAAAAAGCAAGCCCACTATGGAGTACAGGCCTGCATCTCCCCCAAAGAAAGTTCCCTCACTAAATAGGGTGCTGAGGAGAGAGAGCCCGGAGCCAGCACCTGGCTGGCATTTAAGTACGAAGAGACCAGCATCCCACTTTCGCTTCGAAGGCCAGGGAGCTTGGCTCAGCCTGTCTGGCCCAAGTGAAGTTCATCTTTCTAATTCTGCTTCCAAGTTACCAAAGTTTATTTTTTAAAAGAAAGAAAAGAATTCTTCCCCCCCCCCCCCACCCAGTATTACCAGAGCTTAGACTTTTCTGTGTACTTCTAAACTGATAAGAATTGACAAGGGTCTTACCAGAGACCCCTTTCCAAAATCTAAGAAAATAAGACATTATTTTTTTTTCTTTTTGAGACAGGGTCTTTCTGGGTAGCCCAGGCTGGCCTTGACCTCAGGCTACCCTCCCTGCCTTACCCTCCAAAGTGCTGGGACTACAGGCGTGTACCACCAAACAAAAGATGGTTGTGTCCTAAACACCAGGAGAATAAGATGCTGTGACAGGATGCTTCCTCGTCATCCCAACTCAGCTGTCTGGGATCTCCAGCGCTATGTCCCTAGAGATGGTGGCTGTCATGGTTGGGGGGGGGCAGGTCCTCAGAGCTCCTGCTGATGTTAACAGATCTACCACACAAAGGTGCCTTTCTTCTGCCAGCCACCGATGCACAGATATCTGTCCCATTTAAAGAAGTGACCGTGAATGCGGCTGTGGAGAGCGAAGCCAAACTGGAGGAAGCCAGACTGGGGGCAGCCTCTGGCCTCCGGCCGGTCCACTCTGCTCTTTGCCGTGGGCGCCCAGCTCACAGCAAGCAGCACCGCTCTTTGAAACTCTTCTTGCTCTTGCTGCTCTTCCTGCCATTCTTGTCCTTGTTCTCCGACATTTTCTTTGCTCGGATTTCTCTCATCAGATCAAAGAACACCTGGCAGCGGGGAGGAAGGGAGGGCAGAATAAAGAGGAAAGCCATTTAGTCACTGGAAAGCATCAGTTGGCAGGAAACACACTTAGATTTATGGCACAAAGCCCAAACATTCAGCCATTCATTCGTCTGTTCAGTGAGGCACAGGCTGGCCTCCAGCTGACTGTGTGGCCAGGAGCTCCAGAGCCTCCCAGGGTGGTCACGTGGCACTTGCAAGGGAACTCCAGGGCAACAGTTCTACCAACTGAGTCCACCCCCAGCTACCAAGCTTACTTTTATGAGCCTGCCCCATTAAAACAAAGTATCAACAATAAACAAATAAACAAACAAAGCAGCTACAGCAATAAAAATCAGCTTTGGTGAAACAGCCCTTGCTCTGCCATCCACACAGCTGTCAACAGGGACAGGACGAGCCTGTCACCGCCCTTCAGATCTGAACAATATAAGGGTAAAATATGCTTCTGCAGAGAACAGTTCTAGAATGGAGGCATTGGGCACAAACATCTGGAGGGCAGCGGGCACCTGTGAGACTATTCCCATTTCCAGAAAAGCTAACGGGCATGCGAGATGGCTCATCTGTTAGAGTCCCTTGCCACCAAGTCTGATGGCCTGAGTTCTGGAGTTGAGATACACATGGTGACAGAAGGTTCTGGTTCCCACAAGTTGTCTTCTGACACCATGCATACGACAGCATGGCTAGGCACACACACATACGCACACACATACACGCACACACATGCACACACACGCACGCACATTCACACATTGTCTTCTGACTCCATGCATATGGCAGCATGAATAGGCACACACACACACACACACACACACACACACACATGCACGCATGCGCGCATGTACACACACATACACACACACAAAGTTATCTTCTGACTCCATGCATATGACTGCATGAATAGGTGTGCATGTGTGGGCGCACGCGTGTGCACACACAAAATGAACAAAAGGAAAAAAAGTGAGTCTGCTTTGCTCCATGTCAGCACACCTCATTTGATAACAAGGGCTAGAATGCCATTGTGACAGCCCCTCTAAAAGCAGCCAGGGGCAAATCTGGGAAAGCAAGGGGGTGGGAAGTAGGAAGGCAGACTTCTGCACTGGAGAGCTGGGGAGGACAGGGAAAGAGAAATCTCATCACAGAATTCCTCCTCATCTTCCCCTACACCCAGCCCCACCCCCACCCCCACCCCTTCACCCCACTGCCAAGAGGAATTTTATCAGGAGAGACCAGCCACTCTGTATTATCTAGACAGGCAGGCCTTATCGCTGGTCCATGAGATCTGGGCTTTGCCCTCTGCTACCACAATCACCAAAGGGCTGATTACTCTCGAGCAGACAAAATATCCTGCTGCAAAGACACACTGCAGATTCCCACAGAAACTGAAGCGGGACAAGGAACACGGGCTTTTTTATCTCCACCAGCTCCCATCTGGTTCTCAGACAGAGACCAAGGTGAACAGCAAGTTAAGGGCTAGGGACGTGGCTCTGTTGTCTGAGTACCTGCCTGGCATGCACAAGACCCTAGGAATGATCCCCAGCATGGCGTAAACCAGGCCTGCTGGTACAACCTGTAACCCTAGCACTCGGGAGGACCAGAAAATCAGAGTCTTTCTCAGCTGCATACGAGCTGGAGGCCAGCCTAGGATAGATGAGGCCCTGTCATTTTTTTAATAAAGAAAAAATTTAAAAAAAAAGCAAGAAAGAAAAAGACAAAATCCAAGGTCATCCTCTACAGAACAAATTTGAGACCAGCCTGGGCTACATGAATTACTGCTTCAAAAACCAAGCAAACCAAGATTGCTTTTCTGGGGTGGCACTCCATATGAGCTTACCACGAGTGCCAGGTACAGGGAAGGGAACCCCAAGAGTCTCAGACTGACCTCTACACCCCCTAAGCTAGCCACACCCAAAGTGACAGGCATCTGTTTCATCCTATGTTAAAAGGCAGGGGAGATGCGTGGGTGCGTTCAGCTGAAATGCCACCTGCACTCACCCACAGCCTTTCTGAGGAAATCAGTACTGCCTTTCTGTTAGAAGTCCCCGCTGGGTCGCCTGGCAGGTAAAAGCTCATCCAGGGAGAGGAGGGGGAGACGATGTATAACACCCCATACACAAGAGACCCCAGAGACTCGAGTCTCATCACCTCAAAAGCAACACCAGCATTTTCATGCTGAGAAAGTCTTTCTCTTTTTGTTTCGTTGTTGTTCTTTAGACAAGGTCTCCTTATGTGGATCAGGCTGGTCTTGAACTCACAGATCCACCTGCTTCTGTCTTGTGAGTACTAGGATCAAAGGCTGACGCCACCATAACCAGACAGCCCTCTTGGGTTGTAAAAAAAAATAAAAGGCATGGGAGGCAGAGACCAGCCAGGACTACATCGGGTGACCATGTCTCTAATGTGTCCCACCTCCTCCTCCGGAGAAGATGGAGGCTACCTGTGCTTTCCTCAGCTAGGAGATGATGGGAGGAGAACAGAAGTCTGAGCATAGCAGGAAGCAGGGGCAGAGTTCAGATCAGAAAATAAAGAAAGGCAGGGGCCGAGCGTGGCAGCTGGTGGAGCGCTGTCCAGTAGATGTGGAGTCCTGGGTCCCACGCTGACACCATGAATCAGGTGCAGGGCTCCGCACCAGTAATTCTAGTGCTTGTTACACAGAGGGTCATATGAGAGCCTGTCGATAGACAGACAGGCAGACAGACAGTCAGACAGACAGACAGAGCGAGCCAGGGAGATGGCTCAGTGAATTAGGAACTTGCTGCCAAGCCTGGCAACTTGAGTTCAATTCCCTGGGGCCCCCATGATGAAAGGAGAGAACCCATAGATTGACCTCTGATTTCCACATGTGTGCTGTGGCACGCAAGTGCACAGTTGCACACATGCCCCCTGCCACACACACACCAAGAAACAAATGCAATTTTAAAAGCAAATAAATTCCTAACTAAGACAACAAAAAAGCAGCTGATGAAGAAACACAATTCAGACTGTACCCCAGGCTACCCAGAGGTGTGCTGTCAATAGTGGCCCCTGCTCAAAACCAAGCCCTCAGCTGGGCGGTGGTGGAACACGCTTTTAATCCCAGCACTAGGGAGGGGAGGCAGAGGCAGAGGCAAGCAAACCTCTGAGAGTTCAAGGTCAGCTTGGTCTGCAGAGTGAGTTCTAAGACACAAAGAAATCCTGTCTTGAAAAAAAAAATGCTAAGCCCTCCTCTCAATGGGACATCTCCTAATGTTCTATTGAGAGTGCTCAGCTCTCCTCCAGAACCAGCTGAGTGAACCTGGGAAGGTAAAGCAAGAGGAGATGGCATCCCACAGCACCAGCCTGGACTATGGTGTGGACTGAGAAGAGGAGGAGACAGAGAGGGGTCTGTAGCTAAGCACAACCTGGTGCAGACACAGCCTTTCCGCCTATCGCGGCTCTGCACAGATTTCACAAGTCCAGGACATGAAGCAAGAGCCCACACTGTAGCACGTAAAAACAGAGAGAAGTTCAGCTGTGAGGTGCTTACTTCAACTGTATGGTAACACCCTAAACTCTGATGTAAAAGGAAAACACGGGGTGCTCGTGTGCTTGTGTGAAGCCCTGGCCTCCCCCTGCCCAGCACTGTATAAATGGTGTGTGTGGTGGTACACGCCTGCCATTCCAGCAAAGAAGTGTAGGGGGTGGGGCTGGAAGATCAGAAGCGCAAGGTCCTCCTCAGCTACACGTGGAGCTCTAGGTGAGCCTGTGTGAGACTCTGACAAAATGAGAGAAAAAGACAGAGAAGAGCAGAAGAGAAAAGAAAAACAGAAAATGACAAACCATCGCAGCGATCAAACCCACGATGCCAGCACTTGGAGCTGGAGGCAGAGCAATCAAACTTCAAGGTCATTCCTGACTACGTAACCAAGCTTGAGGCCAGACTTGGGTATCAGGAGGCGCAGTCAGAAAGAAAGAAGAGAGGAGGAGGAGTGGCGCTGGCAGCAGGGGCAGCTGCAGAGCTGGCTCGGTGATTAGGAAGATAACCACTCTTGCAGAGGACTACTACCCACATCACAGCAGTTTCTAGTTCCCAGGACCCACAACCACCTGCAACTTCAATTCCTGGTCATTCTATGTTCTCTTCTGACCTCACTGAGTGCCTACGCTCAATGGCATACACACACACACACACACACACACACACACACACTTAAAACTAAACATAAAGTAAATGAGACAGATGGAACCCTCCAGAAGCCACGCTACCTTGTCCACATTGGCACGGGTCTTGGCTGATGTCTCCACATACTGCACACCCCACTCCTCGGCTTTGCCCCGGGCCTCGTCCACGGGCACTTGCCTTCGCTCCTCCAGGTCAGACTTGTTGCCCACAACCAACAGGGGGATTTTATCCTCCTCAGCCTTGACTCGGAGGATCTGTTCCCTGTGGGTGAGGCATCAAGAACACGGTGAAGGAAGCTAGAGAGCAGCCAGTGGGATGGTTCAGAAAGAAAGGCGCTCGCCCCATGCCTGATGACCTGTGATCCACAAGGTAAGTGCTGGAAATCATGCCTGTGATTGTCCCCAACCTCCACACGAGCACTGAGGTGTGACAGTGCACACACAGACACACAAACAAACAAAGGTGTTTTGTTTTCTGTTTTGTTTGAAAGCTAGCATAGCATAAGAAGTAGCTTTACAAGTAGCTGACAGTGTGCCTGGGTGTTTACAAGCGCGTCTGACAAGCTCGGAAAGGAACAAGAGAAACTTCCATTTGGGGAGTATTTCAAACGGGCTTCCACTGGCACGGGCTTTCCCAGGCCAGCCCTCAGCTTCCCGCCATCATCTGGTCTCTCTCCAGCTGCAGGTTTCTCTAGTCCACACTCCTACAAAAGAGAATTCTGCATCCCCACAGGGTTCCCAATTTATGGGGGAAAAAGAGATGGACAGGGAGGGGAGAAGGAAGGGAAGGAACCCTCTGGACTCTCAGGCGTTAAAACAAACTGAAAGGTGCTGGGGTGTGGGTGTGGAGCAAGGCAGGGTGCTAGCCTTGCACGCACAGAGCCCGACCTAGGTTCTGTCTCCCGTACTCTACAGACGGGGCACGGGGGCACATGCCTGTAACCCCAGGACTTGGTGGAACCAGAAGTTTCAGGGGCATCTCGGCTACATAGTAAGTTTAAGGCTAACCTGGTCTGTATGAGACACTACCTTTGAAAAAAAAAGGCAAAACAAAGCAAAAAAAACCCAGGATCTGAAAGCTGGCTCAGCAATTAAAAGCAACCTGGTTTGATTCCCAGCACCCAAGTGGCAGCTCATAACTGTCTTTAACTCCAGGTCCACGGATCTGACGCCCTCTTCTGGACTCTGCGGGCTCTGCAGGCACATGCTGCACAGACATACGAGCAAGCAAATCACAATGGGACCAGGACCTGTTCCTGATGCAAGAGCTGCCTCTTTGGAACCCATTTCCTAGGAAGGAACACCTTGCCCAACCTTGATTCAAGGGGGAGGAGCTTGTTCCTGCCTCAGCTTGATATGCCATGCTTTGTTGACTCCCATGGGAGGCCTTACCCCTTCTGAATAGAGACAGAGGAGGAGTGGATGGGGGAGGCACAGAAGGGAGGTGGGAAGGGGGAACAGGAGGAGAGGAGGGAGGTGAAACTGCGGTTGGCATATAAAATAAATAAACAAAATAAATAAATAAAAAACAAAAATCCCATCACTCGGGAGGCAGAGGCAGGCGGATCTCTGTGAGTTCGAGGCCAGACTGGTCTACAAGAGCTAGTTCCAGGACAGGCTCTAAAAAAGCTTCAGAGAAACCCTGTCTCGAAAAACCAAAAAAAAAAAAAAGAAAAAAGAAATCCCATCAAAGCCAAAGTAACAGTTTACAAAAATGTTTAATAATTCTAATACAGGGACAGCGGAGTAAGAAGGCAATGTGTGTGTGTGTGTGTGTGTGTGTGTGTGTGAGAGAGTGTGTGTGTGTGTGTATGAGTGTGTGAGTGTGTGTGTGTGTCCTCAATGGCCTCAAAAGTCACACTGTGAAGAGGACACAGTTGTGACCACAAGAGTGCTATTCCCGAAGAAACTTCCTGATAAGATCAAAACACCCTCAAAGGGAGGCAGCTGCTCATGCTGAGACCCCTCTGGCCTTCATATACACACGGAGGTTGCAGGAAACCAGGACCACAAGAACAAGTAGAGATCCTATCGTATCATCTGCCTTCTCTACTAGACTGGCTGAGTTCAGCCCTTGGCGCCTCCCTGGCTCGCTGAGCAGCCTTCCAAATCCTAGGAACCAATCAGCTGTCTCCCTTTACCTCGGTGGATCACCTGACTTCCTGACAAGAAAGAGCTTGCAGAAGCCGGCAGTCAGGCTAAGTTGACTCAGCCAGGAAGAGGGCCTGGCACCAAGCCTGACTGTCTGAGTTTGATTCCTGGAACCCACATGGTAGAAGAGAACCAACTTCAAGTCTTCCCCTGACCTCCACACATCCCCTGTAGCAGTAGTACACATGTACGTGTGAGCACATGTACGTGTGAGCACATGTCTGCGCTTGCACTTGCACTCACAGACACTCACACGGTGGCTGGAGAGATAGCTCAGTGGTCAAGAGCACTAACTGCTCTTCTAGAGGACCCAAGTTCAATTCCCAGCTCACAACCTTTTGTAACTCCAGTCCCAAGGGATTCGATGCCCCTTCTGGCTTCCACAGGCATCAAGCATTTATGTGGTACACAGACATACATGCAGACAAAACATCCATACACAGAAAATAAATAAAAATAAAAGTAAGTCAGGTGTGGTGGCACACCTTTAACCCTAGGACTCTGGAGGCAGTGGTAAACTGGTCTCTGAGTTCAAGGCCAGCCAGATCTACCGAGGGAGTTCTAGGATAGCCAGGGCTCCACAGAGGCCCTGCCTCGAAAAACCAAAACAAACAAAAACAAATCTTTTAAAAAAGATACATCCAGAAATCCTAAGACATGGACGCACAAAGAGATGGAAGCCCTGGTGGATGGAAGTGTACCGAGATTCAGAAACCCTGTGGCAGAGTTCCTCTCCATCACAGGCCCAGCCGTCTCCAGTCTGCTCAACCCAGGTCCCTGGAAGCCTCAGCCCCCTGGCTGGGGGATCAAGGGTGCAGCTCTCCCCGTCCACGCACCTGAACTCGGCCGTGGCAGTGAAGGACTCGTGCTCAGTGATGGAAAACACAAGCAGAAAGCCTTCTCCGCTGCGGAAGTAATTGTCTCGGATGGCTGCGTAGTCCTCCTGGCCGGCTGTGTCCAGAATGTCTATCTGAACCTCCTCTCCGTCGAGAACTACCTTCTTTCTGTAGCTGTCAGCTTTGGTGGGCTCATAGTCTTCTACAAACTGGGAGAAGCAGTCAGAAGTAAGGACTACAGCAGGACCCCGATTCTACATCTGATTCTACATTCCAGATCAGCTCCATACTGGCTGAGAGCTTGGAGTTGTTACATCTTGCAGGAGACATCGAAGGATGCGATCCATCCATCCTTCTGGGACAAGGTCACACTATGTAGCTCAGGCTGGTCTTGAATTCCTAACCTTCCAAATGCTGGAATGACGGACATGCCCACCACACTTGGGAACCCTTCCTTTCTCTACTCTTTTTTTAAGGCTTTTAACAATAGGCACAGATAGCCCCGTTTGTGGATGAGAACCCCAAGCATCAAGCAGCACTCTTGGTGACATTATTGTCAACACAGTGTAAAAGTAAAATACAAACAATGGAAAAGGTGAGACACGGAAGCCTGGATTGACAATGGACAGAAGTATAAAAATCATCCCAAAGGAATTTGGCGAGGGGAACCAGAAGCTTAGAATAAAACTAACGGTGGGGGTGGGGGGGTGTTAGGAGATGGTGTTGAGCCCCTGTAAACATTAAAAAAAAACAGCAAAGAAGGTCAGAGGCTGGAGAGATGGCTCAGCAGTTAAAGGGACTTACTGCTCTCCTAGAGAACCTAAGTTCCTAGCACCCTTGGGTGGCTCACAACTGTCTACACCCCCGCTCCAGGGATCCAATACATGCAGCCTGCATGAGTACCTGCACTCACACGCACACAGCCACACATGGGGACACATCACTAAAAAGAATAAAAATAAATCCTACATGGGAGCAGTCCACGTATGTAATCCCAGTGCTGGGATATAAAGGACACTGGAGCTCACTGGCCAGCCAAGCCCCGCCTCCTCAGCGAGCCCCAGGCCAATGAGATCTTGTCTCAAACCATGACTGTGAGTGTTCTCTGACCTCCACAGGCACAGAAGCAAGTGTACACACAGGCATGTGCACACTCACACACACATACATCTGCATACATGCACAGACACACGTGAGAAAATAAACAAATCCCCAAGAATGAAAGACAACAGAGGCCCAACAGAGCACAAATGCAGGCACCAAACAGAAGATCTGGACTCAGTGCACAGAGCATGCTGGGTGGGGAGGCGTCAGCATTCAACAGAGAACCTCAGAACCAGAGAGCATGGAGAGATGCTGTCCTCACTAGTGCAAAAGGAAGGGAGGGAGGGGGGAAGGGAGGGAGAGGGAGGGAAGAAGAGAGAGGGAAGGGGGAGGGAGAGGAGAGGGAGGGGAGGGAAGGAGGAGGGAGGGGAGAAGAGAGATGGGAGGAAGGAGGGGAGGGATGGGAGGGGACAAGAGAGAGAGGGAAGGGAAGGGAAGGGGGAAGGAGGAGGATGAGAAGGGGAGGGGAGAAAAGGGAGGGGAGAAGAGAGAGAGGGAAGAGGAGGGAGACAGAGGGAGGGGAGAGGAAAGAAAGAGGGAACGGAGAGGAGAGAAGGAAGGGAGGGGAGAGAGAGAAGAAGGGGGAGGGAGGGGGAGAAAGGGGAAAAGAAAGAGAGGGAAGGAAGGGGGAGGGGGATAGAGGGAAGAAGGGAGGGAGGGGAGAAGAGGGAGAAGGAGGGAGGGAGGGAGGGAAGAAAGGGGGAGGGAAGGAAGAGAGGAACAGAAAAGTAAGCAGGGGAAAGGGAGAAGCTACTCCGAGACACGGGCTTTGAGGAAAGACAGTTTTGCTCCCACGGAACAGGGAACAGGACCATCTCACAGTGAGGGATTTGTCAACATCTGATAAAATGAGAAACACTTAATCCTCTGCCCCCACCTCCATGCTGCTTCTGGGAATCTAATCTACAGAAATGCTGGTCCAAAAATCAAGGCAGTCACTTGGCATCAAGTGGCATCACAGAGGATGAAGGTCCACCCAAATGCTCACCAAATAGCTGGCTACACAACAGAGTAGTATACTGAAAAAAAAAAGGAAGAAAGAAACAGGAACTATAGACAGGCATGTGGAAAACTCTAGAATATAGTGTGTCCTTCTGCAGAGAGCCATTAGGGAGAGTACAGATTATTACAAATGTATATAAGGATGCATCTCACAAAAAGATGAAACAAATTCAAAAGCTGCTAAGAAGAAAAATAGAAGCAAATTAACCTTCCTAAAGGTTTACTTGGTAATGAAGACACACAGAAAAAATTAACTAATTAATGACACTCTAGCCAAATATTTTGATAAAATGAACTCCCCTTTATGAACTTTTTAAAATTACATTGTGTGTGTGTGTGTGTGTGTGTGTGTGTGTTTGGGGGAGCGTGTGTACATATGTGGAGGTCAGAGGGCAGCCTCAGGCATCAACCTTCATCTCCCTTGTTTTGAAGCAGGGTCTTTCTGCCTTTTACTTGCCACTGTGCACATACTAGCCTGGCCCAAGAGCTTCTGGAGTCTCCTATCCGAACCCCTGACCTTCCCACAGTAGTGTTGGAGTTACAGAGGCTGCTACAACCAGCTTTTACACAGGCTCTAGGGGTTCAACTCAGGTCCTCACGCCTGCACAGTGGTTCCTGACACTTAGTGATTGCCCATGCTTGCACAGTGATTGCCAACGCTTGCACGGTGATTGCCCACGCTTGCACGGTGATTGCTCACACTTGCACGGTGATTACTGGACACCAGAATGGCGACTGATCCCCTTATCCACTGAGCTGTCTCAGTCAGGCCTAGCACTCCAGAGGAGAGGCAGAAGGGCTGCAAGCTTTGGGGCCAGCCCGAGCAATCTAATGAGATATGCCTCAAAATATAACCCCCACGATGCTCACGCTAGTACCCTAATTGAACTCAGTGGGTCACACAAGAGACATGAAAATTGATGGGGGACTGTTTTTTTTTTTCTTTTTCTTCTCAATGACTATATGGGAGACTCTTTAGGACTAAGAAGTGAGAGCTGGAAGTGGGATAAGAAACAGCAATAATGAATATATAATGTATAAGAGACAATAAGGAATGTATAATAATGTATAATAAGAGACAGTAATGGGAATGTATAATGTATAATAAGAGACAGTGATAGGGAATGAACAAGATCCAACTAGATTATATGAATGTATAAAACCGTCAGAAAATGAGGAATAGAGGCTGGTCAGTGGTGTTAAACACCTTTAATCCCAGCAGATGGATCTCTGAGAGGCCAGCCTGGTCTACACAGCAAGTTCCAGGACAGCTAAGGCTACACAGAGAGCTTTTCTCAAAAAACTGAACTGAGGGCTGGAGAGATGGCTCAGCGATTAAGAGTACTTTCTGTTCTTACAGATCTTCCAAGGGAGCTGATGCCTTCATCTGGCCTCCGTGGCTATCAGGCACATAGGCAAAACACTCACTCGTACATAAAATAAAAATAGATTAAACATAGATAACCTAATTTTAATTATTATTTTCTTATATGTATGTGTTCTGTGCATGTGTGTGCATGTGTGTGTGTGTGTGCATGACTGTAGAGGCCAGAAGGGATTCAGATCCCCTTGAGATGGAGTTGTGTGTCACCATGTAGGTGCTGGGAATTGAACCCAAGTCGTCTGGAAGAACAGCTGGTGCTCATAACTACTGAGTCATCTCTCCGCACCCCCCCCCCAGTAAATAAATTAGCTAATTAGCTAAGAAGATCTGAAAATGTCTGGGCATATATATAGCTCACTGTCACAGTGCTACCCTGTCACATGTGAGGCCTTAGGTTTAATGACTCATACCACCCGACCCTACCCAAAATAAAGGGAAGAAAAACAAATTTTTGCAAAGAATGGAAGAAGATGGCCCAGCAGTGAAGATGCTCAGAGCTCTTCTAGAAGGCCACACGAGGTGGCTGAGGTCTCTCTGACTTCCAACGGCATGAGTACTTATGTCACATACCCGAACACAAACACACAGAGAAAACACCCAAGCAAATGGCAAGAACTGCTGGAAAGACAATGGGTGGGTACGGCCGGACTTCTCATGCAATGCACATAAAACCCAACGACTGACTCAAAACGGCAATGATAGGAACTAAAACAGGAACTCAGAAGGAAACATGGGCACATCCCTTTGTGAGCCTGGACCTGGCAATGGGTTCTCGAGGTTGATACCCAAAGCACAAGTAACAAAAAAGAAATAAATTGGGGACCAGGGGATAGGGTGCTTGCCACTAAGCCCAACAACCTGGACTCCATCCCTGGGGCCACATGGTGGAAGAAGAGAACTGAGTCCTGCAAACTGTCTTCTGACCACACATGCTCCTCACCATGGCAAACACATACTCCCATGCGTGCACATATACACACGCATGTGCACACACACGCACATGCACACATGCGCACAACTAGACTTCACTAAAACCTAAAACTTCCAGGGCTGGAGAGATGGCTCAGCAGTTGAGAGCGCTGGCTGCTCTTCAGAAGCCCTGGATTCAATTCCCTACACCCATATAGCATCTCCTGTGTACAACTCCATCTCCAGGAAATCTGACACCCTCTTCTGGCCACTGTGGGTATTACACACATGTGGTACACAGGCATCCATGCAGGCAAATCACCAAGACACATAAAACAATTAAATTTTTTGAAAGTTTAAAACTTTGACAAACCAAAGAGCAATATTAGAAATGAAAGGGGCAAGCCAGAACATGGACACGTTGTTTGTGCTTGAACACTTGGTCTCAGCTGGTGGCATTGTCTGGAAAGGTTGCAGAACTGTTGGGGATGGAGCCTTTCAGGGAGAAGCGGTCATTAGAAGTGGGCCTTGGGGTTTTCTAGCCTGCCCCATTTCCTGTTCACTCTGCTTCCTGAGTGTGGGTGCACTGTGACCAGCCAGTCACCTGCTCCTGCTGCCATGCCTTCCCCAACATAACATGGTACCCCAGGCAGTATACGCTCCTTCTCCTGTAAGCTGCCCTTGGCAAGGTTTACTGTCATGACAGGAACATATCCTGGACAACAGTTCATTAGTTTAGATTCTTGTCTTTTCACATGGGCCTCAAACTCATAATCCTCCTGCCTCAGCCAAGGGCTGGAATTACAGGTACAGGCCACCACACCTGCTTAGACTGTACATGATGAAAGTAAATTTGGGACCAGCAGGATGGTTTAGTGGGGGCTTGTCTCCAGGCCTTAAAACTTGACCCACGTGGTGGAGAGAAAATCAACTCCTCATGCTGTCTCTGACCTCCCGTGTGCTGTGTCATGCGCACATACATATAGACATACACAATACACTTTTCTTTAAAAAGCACAAAACATCTGACAAGGCTCTCTGCGTCTCTCCCGTGTCTGCAGCTGTGATGAAAACAGGATGCGGGCTCTGTGTGAACTTGATCTCAGATTTGGCACAATGCCTCAACCGCCCAGAACTCAGAAATCTTCTCCCTGCTCTGCAGCCACAGCTCCACCTCAGCGGTGATTTATCTCCACCTAAACTCCAGGACCGGTGGGGGGGGGGGGGGGGGCGGCGGCTCGTTTGGTAAAAGTGTGTGCCTTACAAGTCCTGGGCTCAATCCCGGACCTGCTATATCCAGCTGGGCCTGGCCATGCAATCTCGTGGTCTCGGTGCTGGGAGATGGAAACAAGCCATCCCAGGCGCGCAGGGGCAGCCGCACGGAGAGACCCTGTCTCGAAAATCAAGGAGGACAGTGAAGAATGACAGTTAAGGTTGTCCTCTGGGTTTCCATAGCCATGGGCACATACACACGCACACGCACGCACATGCACGCACACACATACACACACACGCACACACGCACACACGCACACACGCACGCACGCACACGCACACACGCACGCACGCACACACGCACACGCACGCACACACATACACACACACACGCACACGCGCACGCACACACACACACACACACACGCACGCACGCACGCACACCATATTAATGAAGCAGAGGAGGTTCATTTCCAGCTCATGGTCCCAGTTTTCACTTCGCAGTTCTTAGGGCCTGTGGTGAGGCAGAGGACGGTGGTGAAAGCACACAGCAGCACACAGCAGAAACCAGGAAGCAGAGGAAAAACAGGAAGCGGCTGGGATTACAATATCTCTTTAAGGACACTTCCAATGGTTTAACTTCCTCTGGCTGAACTCTACTTCCTAAGGTGCTGAAGGCTGATGGTCAGTTCTCCAACACAGGTCCCCTCCCGTGGGAGACATTCAAGACTCAAAGCACAGCACCTGACGCTGGGCAGTAGCTCGGTTGGTAGAGTGATCACCTCTCACACACAAAGCCCCCTGCATCCCCAGAGCCTCAGAAACCAGGTATGGTGGCACAGCAGGGGGAGGCGGGAGGATCAGAAGTTCAAAGCCATCCTTGGCTACACAGTGGGTTCCAAGGCAGCCTGGGCTACATGAGACTTTGTCTAAAAAAAAAGAAGGAAAAAGAGAGATGAAGAGAAGAGGAGAGGGGAGGGGAGGGGAGGGGAAGGGGAGGGGAGGGGAGGGGAAGGGGAGGAAAGAAAAGAGAGAAGAGAGAAGAGAAGAGAAGGGAAGAGAAGAGAAGAGAATGCCGGGTGGTAGTGGTGGTGCACACCTTTAATTCCAGCATTCGGGAGGCAGAGGCAGGTGGCTCTTTGTGAGTTCAAGGCCAGCCTGGTCTACAAAATGAGTTCCAGGACAGTCAGGGCTGGTTGCACAGAGAAACCTGTCTCAAAAAACCAAACCAAACAAACAAACAAGTTCCCAGAACCCACACGGTGCAACAACCTGTAACTTCAGGACATCTGGCAGCCTCTTCTGTCCTCTGAAGGCAACCACACTCCTCCACACCCCCCACCCCCCACATACATTAGAAGAACAAAAGATGCAAGCCATAGCACCGATAAAGAGACCTCTCTCTTCCTTCCCTCACTTCTGTCATAAAGAAAGCCCACGTAACACTGGCAATACTGTGTGCAGAGAGACACCTTCTGATTCGACTACAGCTAAAACCACCACTGCATCAGCAACGGGGATCTTCAGCTGACTACCTCTCCCTGAAGCTGCTTGAAACCTCCACGGACAAGTGAGGAGGAGGACGCAGAACACAGCTGAAGCGGACACACGAGCACACAGCAGCACAGCCACTTGGAGGTGTGCTGGCGTCTTACCTCGTCGTACATGAACTGAAGCGTCAGGGCTGACTTGCCGACCCCTCCACTGCCAACCATGATGACTTTGTGAAGAGCCAGGGAGCCCTGGCTCTTGGCCTTGTTGGCAGCCATCCTGCTGGTCTGGGGTGGTGACTCACAGATGGCCCAGATGGAGAGCTACAGGTGAAAGAGATAAGAACTTAAAGATGGTGTACACTCTATCCAGCCGAAATCAAATGACATCTTCCATTCCTACACTTTAAATATTTTATTTTTATTTTAAATGATGTGTGTGTGTGTGTGTGTGTGTGTATACATGTGTGCCTGTGTGTGGGTTTGTGCAGAGGACTGCAGTACCCTCAGAGACCAGAAGGGGGTGTCAGTCCTCTGGGGTGCTTATTAGGGGGCAGAAGTCAGTCCTCTTAGCTCCAAGCGATTCCTCCAGCATGTCCCAGCACTTTAAAAATGCTTAACCCATTCGACAGAGAAGGGCCTGGAGAGGAGGGCTGTGGAAGTCACTTGCCCCAGGGGAGCCAGGACAGAGCAATGGTGAGAAAGGAGAAGTGCAGGTGGGTACCCCAGGCCTGCACCCCTAGGGAGGGTGGCCTGGGCTCCTGCCTTTACTCCCAGCACTCAGCACGCAGAGCCCTTTACAGTCTCAGCACTGGAACTGGGCTTAGTGGCCTGGTAGGCTAGCTGACTGTGTGGAATTCCAGGCCAATGAGAGACTGCCCACAAGAAGGTACCTGAAGAAAGACAGTCAAGGCTGTCTTCTGACCTCCACGCACACAACACCCACCTCTCCATCTCCCCCTCCCCACCTCCCACCTCCCCCCTCCCCATTTCCCACCTCCCCACTTCCCACCTCCCCATCTCCCCACATCCCCATCTCCCACCTCTCCATCTCCCCCTCCCCACCTCCCACCTCCCACCTCCCCATTTCCCACCTCCCACCTCCCCATCTTTCCCCACCTCCCCACCTCCTCATCTCCCACCTCCCCATCTCCCCCCATCTCCCCCTCCCACCTCCCCACCTCCCACCTCCCACCTCCCCATCACGCGCACAAATTTTAAAATGACAACAGCTTCCACAGAGCTTTCAGAGGTGAAGAAGGTGAACTGCTCAAGCTCCTATTCCCAAAGACTCCTGAGCCAAACAGGTGCTCAGGGGACTTCAGTCTCCAGCTCTTTATTCTCACTGCTCTCCTTCCCTGTGAGCCTCTACTCTCTACTCCCTGCCACCACTCAGATGTGCACGTACACTACGACAATGCTCATACATACACATGCATGTGTGCATGCACACCGTGACCATGCTGTGATGAGCTGGAATTGGGACAACTTCTCATCTGAGAACCCAAGACTCTAAAGGAGCCATCGTCACGTAAGGGCAGATTTGAGGACTGGCGGACAGAAATGCTTGTTACCAAGCAAGACAATGAGAGTTCAATCCCCAGGACCCACAGAGTTGAAGGAGATAATTCCCATAAGTTGTTTTCTGATGTCTACACATGTGCCATGTCATACCCTTCAAACACAAAATAGACATTTTTTTAAGAGAATAGATTAAAAGAGTATCTCAATACTCTCTGAGTTTGAGGCTAGCCTTGTTCACAAAGTGAGTTCCAGGCTGTCCATGGCGACACCATGAGAACCCGTCTCACAAAGTGTGGGGGGATGGTGGGGAGGGGGACAGGCACACAGGGATGAGACTGGGCTACAGAGATGGCTCAGCAGTTAAAAGCACTGGCTGATCTTCTGCAGACCTGGCTGGGTTTGACTCTCAGCACCCACAAGGGGGCTCACAACTATCTGTAACTCTAGTCCCAGAGGACAGGCACCAGGCAAGCACAAGCACATGATGTGGGGTGTGTGTGTGTGTGTGTGTGTGTGTGTGTAAGCAGGTAACACATCCATATGCATAAAACAAATTGAAAATCTTTTGGAATGAATAGATTAACAGAACAAATATTCTAATGACAACCAAGAGGCTCCTGGATCACCAGAAACCCTGAGGCAGGGGAATTCTCCCTAAAAAGTTATAGGCACAGCCCTCCTCTAAAGCCAAGTATTAACGTGCAAAGCATGCTACAGCCTGAGACACACAGACCCTCCTGTGGGAGTAGGCAAAAGCTTGCCACTGGAGGCAGCATACACGTACCATGCCAGCCCCCAAAACTAGAGAAGAAACGGAAGAGAAGACAACACACAGGCAGCATAGGACGTCTCAGACCAGAGTCATAAAACTGACTTGATCAACGCTAACAGAGACAAAAACAACCCCTGAGGGAAAAAATGACATTGTCAAAAGACCTGATGGACAAAGCAGGAGTAACGGCCTTCAGTCCCAGCACACCAGAGGACAGAGGAAAGATGGCTGAAATTCAGGGCCATCTTCAAGCCTTCAAGGCTAGCTTGGCATAAGACCCTGTCTCAAACTTAAGAAAAAAAGTTAAGTCAGGAGAACTTGAAAAAGAATCACTCAGAATACCTAAAACACTGCGTGTGTGTATAGTGTACATATGTATGTATGTATGTATGCAAATATGCATGTATAGTGTGTGTGTGCGTGTGTGTATGTGTGTATGTGTTTGAGTGCCTGGGCATGAATGTATATGTTTGTGTGTGTGTATATATATGTACATATATATATGGGTATATGTATGTATAGTTATGCTTGTGTGTAAATAGTATGTGCATACTTGTATATGTAGTGTGTGCAAATGTATGTATAGTGTTACAGTGTGTGTATAGTGTATGTGTGTGTTAATATGTTTGTACATGTATGTATATTTGTATGTATGTGTGCGTGTGAGAGAGAGTGTGTGAATGTATATAGTGTGTGTGTATAGTATGTGGAGATCAGAGGTTGACATCAGGAATTTTTGTAATTTTCCATTGTATTTTTTTAAAATTATGAGTATGTGTGTGTGTGTGTCTATGTTGTGTATATCAAATAAGTATGTGTCCTCAGAGAACAGAGGAGGGTATCTGATCACCTACAGCTGAAGTTATAGGCAGTTGTAAGCTGCCCCACCTGGGTACTGATAACTGAACGGGAGTCCTCTGGAAGAGCAGCAAGTGTTCTTACTGCTGAGCCATCTCCTTGGTTCCTCAAACTTTTGAAAAATTATTTAAAAATTTTTGAGACAGGGTCTTACTCTGTAGCCCTGACTGGCATGGAACCATTATGCTGACCAGGCTGACCTTGAACTCACAGAGATCTGCTCCCTCTGTGCCTGCATCAGTCACTATTGCTGTGATAAAATAAAATGACCAAGACAATTTACAGAATGAAGAGTTTGTTTTGCTCAGTTCCATAGAGTCCTTTACCGCAGGGAGCACAGCAGACAGTGTGCAGAGGCTGGGACAGGAGGCGAGGGCTCAGAGGCTGGGACAGGAGGTGAGGGCTCAGAGGCTGGGACAGGACGGGAGGTGAGGGCTCAGAGGCTGGGACAGGACAGGAGGTGAGGGCTCAGAGGCTGGGACAGGACGGGAGGTGAGGGCTCAGAGGCTGGGACAGGACAGGAGGTGAGGGCTCAGAGGCTGGGACAGGACAGGAGGTGAGGGCTCAGAGGCTGGGACGGGAGGCGAGGGCTCACTCCTTGAACCACAGAGAAAGCAGAGACTGTGAACTAGGAAAGACATCAGGCTTTTGTTTGTTTTTCAAAACAGGGTTTCTCTGTGTAGCCTGGCTGTCCTGGTACTCGCTCTGTAGACCAGGCTGCCTTGAACTCACAGAGATCTGCCTGTCCCTGCCTCCCAAGTGCTGGGATTAAAGGCTCGTGCCCCCACACCTGGCTACCCACCTTATTCTTTTAGACAGGGTCTCTCACTGAACCTGGAGCTTGCTGTTTCTACTAAGCTGGCTAACCAGAAAGCTCACTACCCAAGAATTAACAGAGATGTAGGCTGCCGTGCCTGGCTCTCTACATAGGTCTGGGGATGCCAGTCTTCACCCTCGCACACAAATTCTAGTTCCAACTGAGCCAACTCCCAAGCTGTGTTCTTTGTGGGTATTGTTTCATTTGTTGGAGTGACGTTGGGTTTTCTTTTGTGACAGGGCTTCACTGTGTCACTCAGGCTGGCCTGGAACTCAGGAACCCCACCCCCACCCCCCAGCCTCCTGAGTGAGGGGATTACAGGCCTGGGCCACCACACTTGGTCTGGTATTCACTGTTAACCGTGCATTTCTGGCCACCTCTCCATTTACACATTGTTGCAAGGAAAACCTTTGAGGTCACATGCCTAGTTTTGCATGCTATTTTTCACATACTTTATCGGTCTTTGAAATCAGGCAGACTAAACATAACTAATCGTTTTCTTGATGATTTGGGGTCCCTCCGTGTTGGTGTTGGCTTGAGGCACGGCCTTGGGCTGGTGAAAGTGAAGGCCACATTCTCACTTCTCCCCCCTTTGCTTTTCTCCTGCCCACACCAGGCATCGCCCTGTTCCCCCTGCCTAATTATCTGCTTTTTAATGAGTGAGCTAAGCAATTAACTAGATAATTAAGTACATCTGAGCGGGGATAGAAATAGAAGGAATAGGGGTACAGGCGCCCCACAAGGCTGAGATTCGGGAACTTAAAAACACCTTTGGCCTGGTTTACAGCCATCAACTGTTTCTTTCGGAGCTGAGGCTGGCGAATGGGCTGGAACTCCCATATCACCTAAGTGTCCCATAGCTTCTCAGTCAACCTCGTTTCTGTGAACTCGATGGAAATGAACCAACGTTGGTCTGGGCTGGGGGGGGGGGGGAGGGTCCTTTTAAACACCTGCAGACACCAAATTATGCACTACATATATGAACTTAGTATGTATGTATGGTGTATGTGTGTGTGCTGTATGAACTTTTAGTATAAATCTGCATATACAGGATACACATGCCTAAATATATGTGAAGGCAAGTAGTCAATTTTTTAAAATGACACTAATTTACTTTCTGTGTGTGTGTACACATGCCGCAGCACACGTGTGGAAGAGAGAAGACAACCTGTAGGAGCGGAATCTCTCCTTCTACCATGTGGGCTCCAGAATTAACTCTAGAAGACGAGCTGGACAGGAAGCCATCCCACCGGTCCCCCTTTATTTTGAGGCAGGGTTTCCCGATGAACCCCGTTTCAGGATCCTCGTGTCTGCATTCCCCATCACTGCGATTCCAGTTGCACACAGCCAGGCCTGTCTTTTTCTGTGAGTTCTGGAGATCTGAGCTCAGGCCCTCATGCCTGTATGACAGACACTTCCCAAATGAGTAATTTCCTGAGCACCGTTTACTCCGGGGTTTTGGTTGGTTGGTTTTGTTTTGTTTTAAATAAAGTCAATTTCTCTGTGGGGAATAATCACCAGAAGTCTTTTCTGGAATCACTGGAGAGCAAAACCTCTGCTCCAAGTCCAAAATGGGGTCTGGGTGTGGCTCAGTACACACAATGCTTGCCTAGTGTTCTGGGCTTGGCCCCTGCACCACAGAAACCGTATGTGAAGGCACACACCTATATAATCCCAGTGCTCTGAGAGGGGAGCAGGACCGTCAGAAGTTCAAGTCTAACTCAGCTGCATAGGGAATCTGAGGCAGAATGAGATCCAGTCTTTTCTCCCACCCCACTTTTTGTCTCTTTGTTTGTTTTCGCTTTTTGCTTTTGTGTAACAGTCCTGGCTGTCCTGGAACTAGCTCTTGTAGAACAGGCTGGCCTCGAACTCGCAGAGATCGCCTGCCTCTGCCTCCTGAGTTCCCGGGATTAAAGGCGTGCGCCACCACCCCCCAGCTCCCTCCCTTCCTTTTAAATTCCATGGGAGTACAGCACATGCTGGTGCCCACAGCAGTCAGGGTACTGGGTCCCAAGCTGGACTTACAGGCAGTTGTGAGCCACCCTGTGGGTGCTGAGAAGACGAGCTGCTAGCCCCCCTTCATTAACCACCAGACCTAGTTTTTGTTGCTGCTGTTAACGTGCAAATCAGAAATAACCACAGATGAGATTTCCAACCCAGGTCACAGCTGCAGCTGTCTTGCTAAGATTGAGGAAAGCCCAGAGACGTGGGTGAAGCCAAGTGTCCGTCACTGAGTTACCCCTGACACGCCCACATCCTGGCCTAGCTCTAAAGATAAGAAACTGCTCCCTGTTTAAGCCACACACAGTCCATTTACTGAGGCTGATTTTGCTTTTGTGTTTGTAGAATCAACCATTGCCTTCAAAGCAAAACACAATTGTCTGACCATTCAAATGAGCCACGAAATGACTAGAGAATGTGGGAATAGGTGTCTAAATGAGAACACACACAGACAGACACACAGACACACAGTGGTGATAAAGAAACTGGAAAAGAAAAGACCAGTTCAAGAAAAAAAAATCAACACTGTTGGTTGCTAAACCCACAGAGAGTCTGGAAGGAGGAGGAGGAGGAGGAAGAGCAGTGGGTGCCCGGTAAGAGTTCAGTTCCCACATCAGGCAGGCAGCTGTGGGCCCTCTTCTGGCCCCAGGACACCTGCACACAGGTGTCATACACTCACACACAAGTATACATAAATAAAAATCTTTCAAAATCCGCCTGGCACCCACTACTTCCTGATTATAGAGAATAAAGGTAGGAAGCATGGGATGGCAAAGTTGGAGAATAACAGATCAAAATTAACAGGCCAGTGTAGGGCTCCAGCTACGTTCTGAGGACATGTAACCATGAGGACACACCAAACAAGCTCTACTTAAGGCGGGAAGGGACATGTATGTTTCTGAAATGTTGCTGGTTCTACAGAATTGAAAATGTTCCAGTTAAAGCGACTGAAGAGGCTTTTAGCTGAAGGCAAAGCATGATCCTAGACTCACCCTTGACAAGATGCAAGTACCGCATCGTGCTGCGTAGTCTGTAATCTCACCTGTAATCTTGTGTTCTTAGCCCTGTCAAGGCACAGCTGGGACCATCGCTGTGTGTCCCTTGGCTCTATCTATAGCACTCAGCAAGCACCGGACAGAGACAAGTGGTAGACGAGTTTGGAGGAAACATCCCTCCGACAGCTCATAAAGCCAGTGCTTGGCAGGTTTGTCCATGAGAGCACGCCATTCTTCACAGGCCCACGGAGCCATCTTTGCCATGTTTATAGGAGCAAAAGCACGGGATGGGAAAGACAGCATTTAAAGCAAGTACTAGGGGCTGGCGGCTCAACCAGCAAGGTGCCTGCTGCATGAGCGGAGGGATCTAAGTTTAGAGCCCTGGAACCCACATAAAGCTGAATGCAGCAGCCCACATCTGTCACCCCAATACTCTGTGGTGAGATGGGAGGCAAAGAGAGGGGAGTCCCCAGAAGTGCACAGGCCAGCTAGCCTGGAGTATGCAGCAGCGGAGAAGATAAGATCTGCCTCAAACAAGGTGGAAGGTGGAAACTGACCCCCAAGGAGTCAATGACTTCCCATACCACCATGGCACATGTCTGCCCGCCCCCCCACACACACACACAGAGTCGGGGAGAGAAAGGAGAGGGAGGGAAGAGGAGGAACAAATGAACGTCCAGACACTCGGTTCAGCACCACCTTGCGTGTGCAGTTTGAACTCGGCCATTGAGGGAAGGGTCAGAGAGGAAAACCCAGCCTCACTACAAAGCTGAATCCCCGAGAGGGAAATGATGATTTAACGTCCAGACTAATCCAGACCAGAGTTCCTAACAGAAAGCAAAGATGGGAAGAGCCAGGAAATCGAACACAGCAAGAAAGGTTAAACTGAAATTCCGCAGCTGCAGGAGTGGATGAAGACCAAACGCAGAGCGAGAGGAAACGGGAAAACAGAGAACACTGAAAAAGCGCAATGAGTCCTGCCTGGGAGGCCAACAGCCCAATTCTTAACTCTATTTGTTTTCTTTCTTCTTTTTTTCATTTGGGGTTTTTTGAGACAGGATTTCCAATACTTCAGGTTGTCTATGAAGCAATGGCTACCAGCAATGAACTCCCGATCCTCCGGCCTCCACCTCCCAAGTGCTAGGATTGCAGGTGTGCATCACCACACCTAACTTTCTTAAATAGGCAGAATATGAAGTAATTCACTGGGAAAAAGGCAAATATGATTAATAAATACACGAAGCCACACCCAACTTAGCTGCTACTTAAGAAAATGCAAGCAAAACATCAGCTTGTCTAAAGTTAAAAGGATTGTCAAGAGTGTGGGAAGGGCTGCGGAGATGGCTCAGGGGACATCACATTTGCCTCACAGATGTGAGGACAGGAGTTCAGATCCCCACGTCCACGTATATGTCACGCAACCTGTCTGACGTTCCAGTGATCAAAGTCAGAGACAGCGGGTCCCCCAGAGCAAGCTAGCTCACTAGATTAACCCAATCAGTGAGCTCTGGGTTCAATTGAGAGTCCCTGTTTCAATGAATAGGGTGGGAGATGAATGAGGAAGATACCAGAAGTGAACCTAGGGCCTCTGCATGCAGGGATAACACACATGCATGCATGTGAGCCTGTATACAAATGTGTGCTGGCATTCATGCAAACACCACACACACACACACACACACACACACACACACACACACATGGGGAAAGGACCACTACTGGCAAAGATATAAATCCCATGTGCTGAGATGTAAGTATGCAAGAAAGTGATTTGGGGGGAGTGCTGTTTGCATTCAATGCAATAATCTGGAAAAATCCATTAACTGGAAATACTTGCATAAATTACGGAAGAGCCCATGTTTGGTGTGCACGGCTATTACAGAGAAAGGACCATCCCTACCTACTGTCCTGGGAAACATGCAGGATGTGCCCTGAAGTGAGAGGTGGGGGCGGAAACCAAGCTGCAGGAAATACAAGCTGTGATGTTATTTGTCTGAACAAAGCTGGGGGCTGGAGAGACAACTCCACAGTGAAGAGTGCTTGCTGCTCTTGCTCACTGGAGTTCAGTTTCCGAAACCCACCTCGGGCTGCTCACAACCACTTACAACGCCAGCTCCAGGGGAATCTCACAGTCTCTCTTCTGGCCTCTTTGGGCACCTAGACACACTCACACACATACACACAGATAAACACACATGCAAAATTAAAAATAAACCTATTTTTAAAAGTCTGTCTGTGGGGGCTGGAGAGATGACTTCGTCAATGCAATGTGAACCATGCAAGCTTGAGGGCCTGAGTCTGGTTCCCAGCACTTACGAGAAAATATCGAGCTTGGTGGTGTGTACCTTGTAATCCCAGCGTTGGGTAGGGGTGAGGAGAGAAGGACTCTGGGGTTCCCTGGCCCCAGTCTACCTACTCAGCAAGCCCTTGGTCTCAATGACAGACCTCTTGAAACTCAAGGTAGGTAGCTTCTGAGGGACACCAGAGATTGGCCTCTGGCTTCCACACACATATGCTCTTGCACACATGCGCGCGCGCGCGCGCACACACACACACAAAAGGAAATATGAAAAGTTTGCACAGTGTGCACGACCTGAGTTTGAATCCCCAGAAGCCATATAGAAAGCCGGGTGTATAGCATGAGCCTCTAATCCTAGCCGTCCTATGGGAAGATGGAGGAAAAAGAGGAAAATCCCCAAAGGCTCCAGGGACAGCAAATTTGAGTACGCAGTGGGACAAACAATGGAGACCTGCCTCAAAAAACCAACGTGGAAGGTGAGGGAGGGTCTGCACCCACGGCTGTCCTCTGACTTCCTCCACACGGGTGCTACGCTCACACGAAAACACACAGTACTAAATTTGAAGTCACCCTATGGTAAAGTGAATGCCAAGGCAAATTCCATGTTTGTGCTGGCTGGTTTTATGTCAACTCGACACAAGCTGGAGTCATCTGGGAGGAGGGAGCCTCAATTGAGAAAATGTCTCCATGAGATCAGACTATAGAGAAAGCCTACAGGGTATTTTCTAAATTAGTGATCAAAGGGGGAGAGCCTGGCCCATGGTGGGCAGTGCCATCGGGGCTGGTGGTCCTGGGTTCTGTAAGAAAGCAGGCTGAGCAAGCCAGGGGAAGCAAGCCAGTAAGCAGGACCCTTCATGGCCTCTGCGTCAGCTCCTGCTGTGGCTTCCCTCAATGAACTGTGACTGGGGGCATACCATCCTTTCCTCCCCAGGCTACTTCTGGCGGTGGTGGTTCAGCACAGCAACCGTAACTCAAACTATGACATTTTTCAATTTTCTGGGCCACTTCTTGCACAACCAAAATTATGAACATCTCAACTGGAATGGGTCTCCTCTCCTCAAACAGCTGGCTCCAGAATGAATGAAATAGCACTTGGATCCCCGGCTTGTAAATACCGCATAACTCAAAGTCAAGTTCAGGGCTGGGGAGAAGGGTCTGTAGGTAAAGTGTTTGCCATTGAATTCCACTCCAACAACAAGCACACTTCGGTAACCCCAGCACAGGAGGGTGCAGACAGGCAGGCAGACACACACACACACACACACACACACACACACACACACACCGAGCCAACAGAGCCAAACTGGAGGGCTCTAGCTTCACTGGGACACCCTGACTCCAAAACTTAGATGAAGAGTCACAGGAAGCAGCCGACTTTGACTTCTGCCCTCCCACATGGACATGCACAGGCATGCACGCCACAGACATAAACCATAAACATGCGCACAAGAAATAAATGGAAAAACTTCATAGCTAAAAAGCACTCCATTCATCACCTCGGAGAAAACAACTCGGTATTTTAAAAACTCAGGTGGCAAAGGATCAGGAGATCCAGGCCAGCCTTGGAAACATAATGAGGTCCTGTCTCCACACAGAAAGGAAGACAAGAAGGAAGAGGGAGTGAGGGAGGGGAAAGGGAGAGGAGGAAGAGGTGGAAGGAGGAAGGGGGAAGAAAAGCAGGGTGGCTGGGCGTTGAGGAGGGGCATCAGGAACACATGCGTGCATGTTGGGTCACCTGTAACTCCAGCTCCAGAAGATCCAAAACCATTCTTTGGACTCTGCTGACAACAATACTCACATACACATACTCATACACACACACACACACACACAAAACTAAAAATAACCCTTTTTGTTTTAAAGGAAGGAAACAAAATGGATGTGTTTTTGGCCACCCAGGGGGATTCACAGGAAACACTAGCAGGCCATTGACACAGGACATAAATGAGCACCACCCGCAGTAGGCAGGAAAGGACACCGCCGTGCTGTCTCTCCAGCAGCTGGAGCCAGGCCCTTGCCTCCGCCTGTGGTTCCCTCAAGGTGTGGACCTGCCTCTTGGCATCACTGGTGAGCTACAGCTGCCAGTCTGTAAAATCTGGAAATGCACTGTTCAGTGTTTTCAAAACATTCATTTTTAAAGATTTTTACTGTTAACTCTGTGTATATGTGGAGAAGGGGGTGAACAGGGGAGTGTGGGTGCCCACAGGGGCCGGAAGGGAGCGTGAGTGCCCTAGATCTGGACACAGCTCAGTGTAGGTGCTGGGAACTGAACGCAGGTCCTCTGTCAGCGTCTGATGTGGGAGGGTCATCAGTCTATGTGTTACTTTTATTGGTCAAATAAAGAAACTGCCTTGGCCTTTTGATAGGGCAGCCCTTAGGTGGGTGGAGTAGACAGAACAGAATGCTGGGAGAAAGAAAAGCAGAGTCAGGAAGACGCCATGCTTCTACTAACTAAGACTCATGGTTAGACTCATGCCGGTAAGCCACAGTCAAGTGGTGCTACACATTATAGAAATGGGTTAATCAAGACGTGAGAGTTAGTCAGTACGAGGCTAGAGCTAATGGACCAGGCAGTGTTTAAATGAATACAATTTGTGTGTTGTTATTTCGGGTGTAAAGCTGGCCGTGTGGGACGCGGGCAGGACGAAAAGCAGGCCTGCCCCTCATCACTACAAGCATCCATGCTCTGAACCGCTGAGCCACCGCTCCAGCCCTCAAACACTGCATTACTAACATCTTTTTACATGCAAGTTCAAATGTCACTGGAGTTCTATAAATTGCTGAGAAAGGCTCCAGCCTCCAGGCCAAGGCCATGTAAAGGCATATCAGGTCTGGTTCTTAAGGAAGAAGCGGGGCGGGCAGGAGGATTTCTCCCTCCGAGGCCGGCCCTGTGACAAGCAGCTCACCAGAAGCCAGTGGTCTCCTTGAGCACGGCATCCGCACTCCCTACACTGCTGTGTGGTCAAGCAGCCCATTTCACCAAGCTCAGTCATCACCTACGAACAGGCATTCTTGGGACGGAACCAAGTACACTAGTGTCTCCGTCAGCAGGGTTCACTCATGCCCTTCCTTCTGGAAAGATAAACTCATTGGCCTTCAGAAGCCTCTGTAAGGGGCTTTTCATGGTTTGGCTTGTGTGTGTGTACACACACATATGTGTCTGTGTACATATGTGTGGTGTGTATATATGTGTGATATTTGTGTGTGTATGTGGTATGTGCACGCATACATGCGTATGTGTGTGTATCTGCATATATGTGTGCATGTATGTGCGGTGTATGTATGTGTGTGTACGCATGTGTGCCCATGAGGGAACAAAGCACAAAGCCGATGCTGTTCCTCAGAGACAGCCCCACATTTTTAAACAAGGTCTCTCACTGGCCTGGAACTCAACAGAGAAGATAAGCCAGCAAGTATGTCCTAAGGATCCATCTGTCTCTACCTCTCTAACCCCACTACACATAACTATTTTACATGTGTGCTGGGAATCAAATTCAGACCCTCATGTTTGCATAGAAAGCAATTTACTGAATGAACCATACCCTCAACCCTTATTTATTTTTTTTAATATTTATTTATTATATATACAATATTCTGTCTGTGTGTATGCCTACAGGCCAGAAGAGGCACCAGACCCCATTACAGATGGTTATTAGCCAGCATGTGGTTTCTGGGAATTGAACTCAGGACCTTTGGAATAGCAGGCAATGCTCTTAACCTCTGAGCCATCTCTCCAGCCCCTCAACCCTTATTTATTGATGTTAAATGCCTGAATGTACTTATAGTTTAGCACATGCATGCAGTGCCTGCAAAGGCCAGAAGAGGGCATCAGATCCCTTGGAACCAGAGTTACATGAGGGTGTGAGCTGCTATGTGGGTGCTGAGAATGGAACCCAGGCCCTCTGCAGCCATCTCTCCAGCCACCCCCTGCATTTATTTTTGAGATAAATTCTCATCACATTTATGAAATATTGATCCTTGGTAGCTAGCCATGTTTGATAGAAAAAATAAATCTCATTTTCTCACAAGTTGGATGCAGAGGCATTGGTACTCTGGGGACTGAGACAGGAGAATCTTGTAAGCCTATGATGAGAGTTTATCTCAAAAATAAATGCTGGCTTCTAATTCTTAGGCTTACGAGATTCTCCTGTCAAATGTGGCTAGCTACCAAGGATCAATATTTCATAAATTTCCCTACCCCCTATAACTTTTATGCAGAGGAATTAGAATCTCTTCGTCTCCCCTACCTTGTAAAACTTTGTCTACCTGCCCCACTGCCTTCTGCATTCCCAGAAGTTGGTGGCCCAGAGTGATGACTCATGACACCCCTTGCCTTTGACGTTAGACCATGAGGCTGAACCACAGCCAACGAGAACAGCCAAGCTCCCTTTGCTATAGGGGTAAAAGACAGAGGCCATCATGGTCACGTATGCTGCTTGCTATCCTGGCTTGGTGGTGGCGGCACACCTTTTAGTAAAAAAGGAATTGCCTCAGGCCTTTAATCTCAACACTCTGGATGCAGAGACTGGCGGATCTCTGTGAGTTCGAGGCCAGCCTGGTCTACAAGAGCTAGTTTAAGGACAGGCTCCAAAGTCACAGAGAAACCCTGTCTCAAAAAACCAAAAAATAAATAAAATAAAGAGCACTGACTGCTCTTTCAGAGGACCTAGATTTGATTCCACAGGTGGCTCACGCCTGCCTGTCAGTCTGGTCCCAGAGGATCCATGTCCTCTTCTAGCCTCTGCAGGTACCGTATTCACATGGTATACACCCATACACACAGGTAAAATAAAAATATATATATATATATACATATATATATACATACATAAAAAAGGGAAGAAATTGCCTTGCTGGGTCACTTTCATTTTGTGTGTGTTTCTTTTGTAATACCAAGAATATTCCTTTCCAAACAGCTCCATGGGCGTTTTGGGTTGTCTGCAGTTGGTTTCTTTGGTTTTTGTGTTTGTTTGCTTGTTTTTACTCTTTGGGGGCCCTCCACTCAGCTCCCAAGTAAACACATGGAGACTTATTTATAAATGTCCAGCCTTGGCTTGGCTTATTTCTAGCCAGCTTTTCTTAAATTACCCCATCCACCTTCTACCTTTCACCTCTGGGCTTCTATCTTTCTCTATTCTCCCTCCCTCCCTCCCTCTCTCCCTCCCTCCCTCCCTCCCTCCCTCCTTTCCTTCCTCCCTCCTTTCCTCTCTCTCTCTTTCTTTCTTATTCCATGGTTGGCTGTGTGGCTGTGTGGCTGGCCCCTGGTGTCTTCTCTTCTCCTTTTCGCACTCCTCTCTCACTCCCCCAGCCTAGATTTCTCCTATGTATTCTCTCTGCCTGACAGCCCGGCCTGTCCCTCTCTACTGCCTTGCTACTGGCGTTCAACTCTTTATTAGACCAATCAGGTGTTTAGACAGGCAGAGTAACACAACTTCACAGAGTTAAACAACTGCAACATAAAAGAATGCAACACATCTTTGCATCCTTAAACAAATGTTCCACAGCATAAACGAACACAAGACATCTTCAACTGATCTCCACAACAGTTGTCTGTCCTGGCTTCACCCTCGGCTCTGGCTGCTCTAATGTTGATGTCTTTCCTCTTCCTGCCCAGGGGACCTGTACAGCAAGAGGAGGCAGCTGCCTCCAGGGCCACGGCTGGGGGAGGGGCAGTGCTAGAACGGGATTCACTCTGCTGGGCCAGCACACCCTCAACACAGCTCTGCTTCTACTGGGACTGAAGTGAGGATGGCCCTTACTCCCCCATAACCAGGCCTCTCAGCTCACCTCGTCATCCACCTTGGCGATGACTCAAGCACTGTTCCCAAGCGCTTGGTGAAAGGGTTAAAACAGAAAGGTGAAATGGGTACCTTACGGGCCCTGCCAGGGCATGCCACTAAGCAAACACATCATGCCTAACACAGTCAGTGCAAGAGGGTTTTTTTTTTGGGGGGGGGGGGGAAAGAGTGGAATGAAAAGCCGTGTCGGAGTGGGGATGCGAGAGAGGCAGACACACAGACAGACAGAAAGACAGAGAACATGGAAGAGAAGAGAAAGAAGAGAGGCAAAAAAAGGAGCAAGAGGCAGGAGTGAGCTGTGCCTGGCGGCATGCTGAAGGGGCACACACATGTGGCGTGGCTGCTGGGGGAAAGGCGCCCGGCGACAGTGATGACGGAACTGCTGGAACAGCAGACGCCGGCTGCTGCCACAGTGGAAACTAACCGTGGCACTACCAGCGAGGCTCATAAGAACATTCTTCTGAGGTGCCCAGACAGATTAATGTCCTTTATCCCCACCCCCACCCCCACCCCCAACCACTTCCTGTTCGCCCTCCTTAGTCTCCCTCTTGCTGCAAATTCCCATATGGCTAAGGTCTCTCCGCCCACGATAAAGCCCTGCGCCATGCCTGTCGCCGCCAGACCTCCTTCCTGCCCACTTTCCTCAGGGACGGAGGACACTAACCCTCATTCTGCTTCTGAGAGCATCGTCCTCAGGAACCCCCTGCTCATGCAGGTGCAGGGAGGAACTCCAAGAGGGATATGTGGCTCTGAGAATAGCTGGACAGTGACCCCATGAAATTGGCATTTCCCCAGGAATACCGTGCTGAGACAAGTAGACCCAGGGCCTTGGTGCCAGGCTGGGGTGGGGGTTGGCGCCATTTCACGCAGTGCTGACAGCTGGTCAGCCCACCTTGCAGCAGAGATCGGAGCCCAGACAATGAGGGGTCAGGGCTGGGCAGAACCACACCTGGACCAGGCCGCTTTGGCTCTGCAAACCTCTAGATCTCTGTTTAAACCTGAACATCCAGTCAGCCCTGAAGATGGACTTATAGGGGGTCACTTTGTTTGTTCTTCCCAATGTGGCCACGTTGACTAAATTTCCTTTATCTGTTTCTCACTGTAACTGATCTGTTTAATTGGCATACCACGCACAGACTGCTGAGCCAGGCTCTCCGACTCTCCCAGCTTCAGAATTACTGAGTTCCAGGCCTCTTCTCCAGAAGCCCTTTCCTTCACTCAACCCAATACCACCATACCATGACCCTCGCTAATCTGGGTTTTCCTCTGGTCCTCCACACCACCTCCATCCTTCACGTTAGCGGGGGCCACACCATGCTGTAACGCTCTCCCACTGCTTGCTTCCAGGATCTTGCTCTCCCACCTCCCTCTCTCACGGCTGACTGTACACAAGCCCCCAAGTTAGCAGGAATCTGTGGCAGCCTGGCAGCAACCACACACTATGCCCACCAACCACACACTATGCCCACCAACCACGCACTATGCCCATCAACCACGGAGCACAGAGCCTTCCCCTTCCCTCACTCTGCCATGTGGACCTGATCTCACCTCGGACGCCCTAATATGCTGCTGTCTGTCTGTCCATCAACAGCATTAAGTAACTCTTTCGGTAAGTCTCTTATTTAGAAGGGGGGGGCATCTGTCTCAGCCCCTCTGAGCCCTGTATTAGCTATTTTTCTGCTGCTGTGACAAACAGCATGGCCAAGGCATCTAATGGAAGGTTATGGTTCCAGATGTTTGGGTCCACGGCAGTGGGTAAGCAAGGCAGCAACAGCAGGCATGGTGACTGGAGCAGCCACCGAGAGCTCACACTTTGAACTACAAGCACAAAGCTAAGAGCAAACTGGAAACGGTGAGGCTTTAACTCAAAAGGCTCTCAAAGGCTCCTCCAGCGACACGCTTCCTCCAACAAGACTGCGCCCCCGAACCACTCCAAACAGCACCACCCACTGGGGACCAGGTGTTCAAATAATTCTGTGGGGGACATCACATCCAAACACCAGAGCCCCAACCTGCAATCTTTCCAGTCGCTAGCTCAAATTCCACCTGTCCTCTCAACACCTACAAATGCTGACCCCAGCACATTCCTTCCAGGTTCTGCTGCCGCCCCAGGCTTAGGTGACACCTTATCAGGGCCTCCTGCAAAGATCCATCCTGTCCCTCACCCCCATCACCATTCTTCCTGGTACCTGTACTAGCAAGCTGGCCAGGGAAGGCATTCAAGAGAAAAAAAAATCATGTCACCATCCTCACGTAACTTCACATTGAATGCGGTTTTAAATCCCAAACCAGGACGGCACTCCCTCCCCACTGAGGCTCTACTGCTGCCCCTGTGCCCGCTTGGCAGTGCCCACCCTTCTAGACGTCAGACTTGCTTTCCCCAGGGCTTAGCCCTGCTCCAAGGCTTTTCCCCAGGTTTTCTCTGTGGTTCAGGCTCAGACTGCCCCTTGCCTCACTCTCCACAGTCCCCCTGAGCTAATCGCATCCCCTCAGGTGGCTTTCCGTCTGCCCCAGGGCAGAGCCCAAGGCCCCTTGGGCTTCTTCACCCCATTTGGCTGTCTTCCAGGAATTTCAAACTCAGACAGTTCGGAAATAGATTTCTCAATTCTTCATTCTTCCACCCTTGAAATCTGCTCCGCAGGCTGGCAAGGTCTCTTGGTAAAGGTGCCTGCTGCCAAGCCTGACAACCCGAGTTCGATTCCTGGGAACCACATGATGGAAGGAGAGGACCTACTCCTGAAAGCTGGCCTGTGAGTGTGCAAGTGTGTACTCGCCAACACACACGAATTAATAAATGAACAAATACATATAGTGTTCTAGCCAGCTTTAACTGCCAACACAGCCTAGATCCACCCGAGGAAGGAGTCTGAGTTGAGAGACTGTTCAGGCAAGACTGGCTGTTAACTCTGTAGAGGACTGTTACATTGTTAATCCGTGTAGGAGGGCCCAGGCCACTGTGCATGGCTCCATTCCCTAGGGAGTTCATCCTGGGCGATACAAGGCAATCATGAGCCTGGGAATCATGAAGCAGTATCCGCCATGGTTTCTATTGTACTTCCTCAGCTGCAAGTGAATTTCTTGCTTAAAATGGACGAGCAAGCAGACCTGCTTTCAGGTTCCTTCCTGAGTTCCTGCCCTGATGTCCCTCAGCGAGGTAAGCCAAATAAGTCCTTTCTTCCCTAAACTCCTGTAGTCAGGGTGATTCTCACAACAAGGAAGGGAAACTAGAATAGAGACTCCTCCACCCACTAGGACACAAGCACCCCTTCTCCGCACACTAGGACACACGCACTCCTTCTCCGCCCACTAGGACACACGCACTCCCTCTCTGCACACTAGGACACACACACTACCTCTCTGCACACTAGGACACACGCACTCGCTTCTCCGCAGACTAGGACACAAGCACTCCTTCTCTGCCCACTGGGACACACACACTCCCTCTCTGCACACTAGAACACACGCACTCCCTCTCCACACACTAGGACACACACACTCCCTCTCCGCACACTAGGACACACGCACTCCTCTGCCCACTGGGACACACGCACTCCCTCTCCACACACCAGGACACACGCACTCCTCCACACACTAGGACACAAGCACTCCCTCTCTGCACACTAGGACACATGCACTCCTTCTCCGCACACTAGGACACAATCAGCCCTTCTCCGCACATTAGGACACAAGCACTCCCTCTCCGCAAACTAGAACACAAGCACCCCTTCTCCACACACTAGGACACACACACTCCCTCTTCACCCACTGGGACACAAGCAGCCCTTCTCCACACACTGGGACACAAGCACTCCCTCTCCGCACACTAGGACACACGCACTCCTTCTCTGCACACTAGGACACACGCACTCCCTCTCCACACACCCCACCCCCACAATAGCAACTCAAGCCCCTAGGAGTGGGGACATCACACATCAGTCAAGCCAGACCTGAGAATCATTCTGTATCCCCTTGTTTCTCCCCAGTTCTATTCACTAGCTCTCCTGACCCAGGCTCCAAAGGACCTTTCCCATTCACCCCACTCTTCCACCTTCTCTGCCCCTACCAGGCTGTGGCAACCGGCCACAGCTGCCAGACTCCTTGTGTCACCTCAGCCCCTCCTCAAACCACTGTCCACACAGGCCCCTGAAAAGTGTGTGTGTGTGTGTGTGTGTGTGTGTGTGTGGTCAACATCAGGTGTATTCTCCAATAGTCAGCGTTCAGAGTGAGTGCGCGTCTTCATACCTGGTTTCACGTGATGCTGGGGACGGACCCAGGACTTGCTGTACTTCATCCAGGCAGCACTCTGCTAGTGGAGCCACATCCCCACCTCTACACCTGGTTTCTGAGACTGGGTCCGGCATTGGCCCGGAGTTCACTAATTAGGACAGGCCAGCTGGACACATCCCAGAAAGTTCCTGTTTCCACTTCCACTGGGATTACAAATTCAAGCTGCCGTGCCAGCTCTGACTAGCCTTGTTTTGTTTTAACATGGGTTCTGGGGATCAAGCTCAGGGCCCTGTGCTTAAATGCCAAGCACCTAAGCAAATAATCTGACTCTCTAGCCCATGTGAATTTTCTAAAGCAGCGAACGGTAACGTGTTTAGCACTCCAAAGGGTCACCACTGGTAAAATCTAAACCCTTTTCTAAACAGGGTCCACAAACCTTTCCCCACCAGCCCCTCTTCTCCAGTGACACCTAGAGCTTCCTTCCTACAGCGAACGTGGCTCACATTAGCAGAGCGCTCACTCACAGGCTTGAAGCCCGGGGTTCCATTTCCAGAAGCACACAAAGCTGGTACGTGGTGTACCTCTGTAATCTCAGCTCTTGGGAGGTGGAGACAAGAGGATCAGGCTCTCTTCAGCTACACAGGGAGTTCAAGGACAGTCTTAGTTACCTGTCTCAAAAAAAAAAAAAAACAAAAACCAAACCAAAAAAAAAAAAAAAAAAAAAAGAAGTAGGAGACAGACCTACAATACAGAGAGGGCCAGCCTGTGTGCAGAAGACCAGAGCATGGGGCTGGGGAAATGCTTCCGTGGGTAAAGCGCTGGCTGCAAGCACGGGGGTCTGAATTCAGATGCCCGGAACCCATGCGTGCTGGGATGGGTCTGTCTAGCAGAATGGGTAAAGCTGCAGGTTCAACAAGAGACCCTATCTCAGAAAGGAAGGCCGCTGGGCATAGTGCTGAACACCTTTAATCCAGCACTGGGAGGCAGAGGCAGGTGAAGCTGTGAGTTCCAGGCCAGCCTGGTCTAGATAACAACTTCCAGGCCAGCCAGAATTACACAGTGAGACTCTGTCTCAAAAAGAAGAGAGGCAGGGACATAGTGAGGTAGATGAACTGGTGAGCTGTCCAGCAGATGAAAGTCACTTGTCACCAAGTCTGACGACCTGAGTTCTATCTCTAGGATTCACACGGTTGGACAGAGAGAATCCAACCTCCACACATATACATGTATTCAGCCTCCACACACAAAAACAAATAAATGTCTACAAAAAAAAAAAAAAACCCTACACAGACCAAAAACCACTTTAAGCTGTTTGCCAAGGAGATCACTTTGTCAACAGGTTTTTTTTTTTTCACCCACTTGTTTTGGAGTTGATTTAAAAGAATCTCTGCATTCCATTTAGTTTGGGGACCCACAAGTTTTAAATTTCTAATTTCTAAAACTATTGCATATTTGGCCGATTAATTCTAGGAGCTGACAATGACGAACCAGAAGAAAGAACCTGAGGGTCCAGGTATGATATGGAAGTTTCTAGAACAGCAGGCACCCCAGAGGTATCTTTATCCCCTACAGCACCCACATGTTTTGGGAAGCACCCTAACAAAAATCATCTCGATAGTGTCTAGTCTAAAACTTTTTTAAAAAGAAGCTGGGTGGTGGCAGTGCACACCTTAGTTCCAGCATTCGGGAGGCAGAGGCAGGGGGTTCTCTGAGACTTGGCAAGTCTGGTCTACAGAGTGAGTCCCCAGGACAGCAGGGACTACAAGAGAGAGCCTGTGTCAAAAACGAAAACAAGAAGGCCAACAGCGGGGCTGGAGAGATGGCTCAAAGCATTGCCTGCTCTTCCAAAGGTCCTGAGTTCAATTCCCAGCAACCACATGGTGGCTCACAACCATCTGAAATGAGGTTTGGTGCCCTCTTCTGGCATGCAGGCATACACACAGATAGAATACTGTACACATAATTAATAAATAAAATAAATATTTAAAAAAAAAAGAAGGCCAACGGCGGTCTGGAGGCAACTCAGCTGCGGAGTGTGAGCCCAGCATACGTGACATCCTGGGTTCCATCCCTAGCACTGTGTGGACCACGTATGAGGATCAGAAGTTCACAGTTGGGACTGGAGAGAGGGCTTAGTGGTTTAGGAGAACTGGGTTGCTCTCCCATGTACCCACATGGCGACTCAGATCCCTTGAAGGCTGATGCCCCGTTCTGACCCTTTCTGGCTCGTCTAACAGCATTCTAAACAGGTGCTGCTCAGAAGTAATTAGAGCCAGGACGGAGATTTAGCTCAGTGAGAAAGAAGTTGTCCCTCATATACAAGGTCCTGCGTTCAATTCTTAGAATAGGGAACTAAAAAATTAAGAAAAAAAAAGTAAAATCAATAAAAAATAGTGGGGCTCAGGGCTGAGGGAACGGCTCAGCTGGTAAAGTGTTTGCTTTGCAAGTGAAAGGACTTGAGCTCAATCCCTGGAACCCATGGTAGGAAGCCTGGCCTGGTATATTTCTGAAACCCCAGTCTCAGCAGAATGCAGAGCTAAGAGGATTCTGGGAAGTCACAGACCAGTTAGCCTAACCTACAGGGCAAAGTTCAGATGAATGACAGACCCTGTGGTCTGTTCTGTGACCTCCAAATGCATGTGTATGTGTGTGTACACACATACATATACATACATATACATGCGTATATGCGCGCGCGGGCGCACACACACACACACACACACACACCCCTCTCCTGTGCTGGAGGGATTAGCTCAGTGGTAGAGGAGTTGCCCAGCATACACAAGGTCCTGGGGTCAATCCTCAGCAGCTCAGGGAGTGGGGTTTAGTATTCTGTCTTCCTGCAGACAGCTCACAGAATTCCACGACAACAGTTCTGGTTGTTATTACAGTGTCTCCAGATTCAAAGTCTCTGAGGATGATCCCCACATTCAGAAATGAGAAGGACGGGGTGGGGGAGACCTCTAGTCACAGAACCCAGAGAGGCTCACCATGGCGGAATGCTACAGTACAAACTCCCAGCCTTCAAACTTCTCCCCGAGCCTTAAGTCTTCATCCCCAAGGCAGGAACCTTGAAGAACTTCAAGGCAAGAATGGAGTGAAGATCTTGCCAGGTGGTGGTGGTACACACCTTTAATCCCAGCACTCGGGAGGCAGAGACAGGTGGGTACCTGAGTTCAAGGCCAGCCTGGTCTACAGAGCTAGTTCCAGGGCAGGGTCCAAAGCTACAGAGAAACCCTGTCTTAGGGGATTTTAATAAAAGGTCTTTTTCCTTCCTTTTGTGTGTGTGTGTGTGAGGATACATACGTGTGCACTATCAGGTGCTTTGCACACATGTGCACACGCATGTTGAGGTTGAAGCTCATGTCACAAATCACCCAGTCTAACCCAGAGCTCGCTGATACGGGGACTCTCACGTGCTGGCCCCCTGTCTCCAGGGATCCTGTCTCCTGCACATGCTGGAATTTCAGGCAGGCTGCTGTGCCCACTGGGCATTTATTTGGGCTCTGGGGACCCAAACTCCAGTCCTTACCCCTGCAAGGCAAGTGCTTTGACCCCTGAGCCTTCATCCTAGCCTAAGAATTAAAAATTCTGAGGCTCCACCCGTAGTACCAAATCAAACAGACAAAACACAAAGAACAGGCAACATCTCTATTTCCACTGTCCACCAAGAACTTTTCAGATGCCATATAAGGTTCTAATTCCCATTTTCCTATCTTTAGTGTCTAGGTCCTATTTTCCAAAAGCTATCTAGTAACTTACACCTACACTTTTTCTACAGAGAATCCTGGAAAAACACGGCCTCAGGCACAGTAAAACCTTGCTGGATCTCAGATAAGAACAGTTATTTTTGCCAGGCAGCGGTCCTTTAATTCCTTTAATTCCTGCACTTGGGAGGCAGAGGCAGGTGGATCTCTGTGTGTTCAAGGACTGCCTGGTCTACAGAGTGAATTCCAGGACAGCCAGGGATACGCAAAGAAACCCTGTCTCATAAAACAAAGACAAACAAACAAACAAAAAGAGCAGTCACTGTTCCCAGGTGGAACTGGAAGGAAGAGGAGAAGCTGGGGTGCCACACGGTGGAATGTGTGCCTCGCCGTGCACAAGCCCTGGTCCAACCCCTAACACACACACACACACACACACACACACAGGCTCTGGAGTGGGCAGAGTCAAGAGGGCACCTACAGGGGACTGTACCTCAGTTTCTTCTCTCTTACGTCACAGACTTGAGACTCCACTTAAAAAGAAGCCTCCAGGGCCATCGAGATGGCTTAGTGGGTAAGGTGCTTGCCACACAAGCCTGACAGCCTGCCTTTGATCCCGAAAACCCAAGTAAAAGTGGAAGGGAAGAACAAACTCCACAAAGCGACCTCTGACCTCCACACGTATGCCTAACACACATACACACAATAATAAACAACACGGCAGGGGCTGGAGAGATGGCTCAGCAGTTAGGAGCACTTGCCTCTCTTCCAGAGGACCCAAGTTTGGTTCCCAGCACCCATGTGGGGCAAATAACAATCGTCTGTCACCCTAGTTCCAGGGATCAATCCCATCCATGTCCTCTTTTGACTTCCAAGGATATAAGCACACATGGGCGCTCATGTGCACATGCACACACACACACACACCACAAATAAAAATAAATCTAAAAAAATGCATAAATATACATATATATACACAACATACAAGTAAAAATAAATCTAAAATACATATATATGCATATACAAACATGCACACAACAAGGCCGGGCGGTGGTGGTGCACGCCTTTAATCCCAGCACTCGGGAGGCAGAGGCAGGCGGATCTCTGTGAGTTCGAGGCCAGCCTGGTCTACAAGAGCTAGTTCCAGGACAGGCTCTAAAATAGCTGCAGAGAAACCCTGTCTCGAAAAACCAAAAAAAAAAAAAAAAAAAAACCATGCACACAACATATAAATAAAAATCTAAAATACATATATACACGCACATATGTAAGCACACACACATACATACACACACATACACCACAGCTTCAGCCCGTGGCTTATTGGCTTGTTGCTTTAGGGGTTGTTGCAAAGCAGTGCATCATGGAGGGAGCACCTGATAGCAGAAGCTATTTACCTCTTGATGGACGGGAAGGAAAGTCAGGAAGAGACAGCATCTCCACACTCCCTGGGAGGACCCAGGGAGATACCCCACCAACTCCCAACAGCTTCACGGGCTGCTGATCAATGCTTCACCGCGTGAGACTCTTGGCAAGCATTCCATCAAATCCCAGCGTCACGCCCCTCCCACAGAGAGTATTTTAAACGCTGCCTCCCGACTCAGACTCACAGAGTCCTGACCGTGGGGGTGGTTGACCAACCTTTTCACAGCTGTATTGATGCTGGCGTTCAGAGAAGGGACCTCCTCTAGATCACAGCACTAAGAAAGTTCCCGAGCCATTGTAGAGTTCTTGAGCATACAGGAAGCCCCAGGTTCCCGTTCCATCCTCAGCACAGCGTGGTAGAACACGCGGACTTCAGGCAGGAACATCAGAAATTCAAGGTCATTCTCATTACAACCAAGTTCCAGGTCAGCCTGGGCCACAAAAGACCAAGTCTAACACACAAGGAGTTCACCTGCGTCTAACCTTGGCTCAAGTCCCTGTTCTCCCCAATATTCAGGACCTCCTTTCTCTAATCCTCACAACTTCATCACCACTTTAATGTGTTCTCAGACTTGACATCCAAGAATATTGCTCTTTTAAAGCGATTGGCACATCTAACCCAAGTCCTTCCTCTCTGATAAGCTTTGATCATTCAATATCCCCCAAACTGAAGAAAAGTGATTAGGAAATCAAGGCAGAGCTACAAAGGGCTGAAGGCAAATCAAAGACTAATCTGTCCACTGGAAACTCCAGGCCAGCTCCCCAGAACAGCCTGTTAATAATATCAAAGTTCCAAGGTTCTAGTATTCACTTGGAAATGAACGCGGTGGGAGGAAGGACGCCGCTGTGGGTGTGGCCCACTCTGAGGCTCGAGGTCGGAGCCAAGCACCTGGAGTCAAGACGCCCAGGCCAGGAAAATCCTTCAAGCCACCGTGCTTCTAGAAGCCACCTTTAATGCTAGTCACACTCCGAAAGGCATTTGGAAGACCGAATCAAAAAGTAATTCACAACCAACCAAGTCCCTTCCAAACTTCAAGAATCCAAGCCCCAGGTCACCCAAAGAACAAGTTCCTTCCTACCTTTAAGAAAGAAGTTTGGGCAACATTTTATCGCTCTGAAAGGAACTGAGGAAGTGGACCAACTCCGGCGGGAGGCCCGAAAAGGCAGGAAGTGGTCATTTGTGGGAAAAGGGAAGGACAGGCAGCAAAGGAAAGAGAAACTGGGGCACTTCCCCCATGTCCTCAGCACCCCCAGATCTCGCTGGGAGGCCCTCCGGCTTTCCCAGGGGACACCGCCCCAAGCCAAGCGGGGCGCGGCCCGGGGCGTTGTCCTTCTTCTGGGGACGTGTCCCTCCCTCCCTCCCAACGTGGAACCAGGAGGCCCGCGATCGCGCGAGGAGCACACCCACTTCCCTATCCCAGAGCGCACCCCGTGCCTAGGGTCCCCTGCGGGGCGCAGCATCCTTACCTGGGGAACTCGTCCCACCGCCGCTCCGGCCGTACGCACAACCAGACTCGCCGCTCTCACGCGCGCCCCGCCCCGTCCTGGGGCCGGACCCCAGCTGTACCCAGTCGATTTGTCATTGAGCAGTCGTGAGCTCGCGTCCCCACCCCCCGGAGCGCGTTCCCGCTGTCCGCCCGGCAACCCTGGCCTCTCCAGAGCCGGCCCTCCCTTCCGCTCCCCGAGGCCACGCCTACCGACCAATCCGAAGCGGTACCTCCAAACTTTCGCCAATGAGGAAGCGTCTTGAGTGTAGGGGCGTGACGCTGAGGGACGGCCCCGCCCACCCCTCCTTCCTTACGCCTCCTCCGGGGGACTAGCGCACGTGACCGCTGCTGCAGTGGCGGAGCTTGGGAACTTGTCTGGGGACGCCGGGCGTGGGCGGGTGCTTTCCCGGGGAAGCCAAAGTGAAGCCAGAGTAGTGGAAAAAAAGAAAAAGAGAGGAAAAAAAAAAAAAAAAAAACAAGGACAGAGCTGATAGAAGGTAGTGGGGAGGACGAGATGGCCAAGTGTGGCCTGCGCCCTGGTGTGGAAGCGGACAAGCAGTTTTGGAGACCCTTGGCCTGAAGCTGGAAACTCCAGGTGGCGCCGCCTCTAGTTTAGCCTCTGACGTCCCAGTAGTAAAGGAATTACAGCTGTTAACTTGACCTAGGTCACATGCAAGGGCCAGAGCCCTAACCCAAGCCGTAGCCTGCGGCAAGACCTACAAACAAGCTGCCCTGCTATCACCCTCTTAAACCCAGGAGCTTGTAATTTTCTATCTAATAGGATTTCGACTAGGGTCTATTTTCCTTAGCTGAACACTAGCCACCTCCCACCGCCCCATACAAACTCCATGAAGCATTTCACTGTATGGCAATTAATAAATAATTCAATGCTTGTCTCTAATCTTTAAGGAGGGAAACAGTGATAACAGTAACCCGCACTATGTAATTACTCTTGTTGATAATTCTAAATTAGGATACATATATATTATATCTGAGGCTTTGTGCTTTGTTTAAATGGTTCCATGCCAACAAGTAACAGACCCAGTCCTCCCACTGACAGCATGGGGAGAAGCGGAGTGTTGGGGCAAGTCAGATGGCTCCAAGAGAATAAAAGCACCTGCAGAGAAGCCAGCTAGCCTCAACCTAAGTTGGAACCCTGGGGTCCACATAATGGGAAGGGAAAACTAACTCCAAGATGCCCTCTGACCTTTTCTGTTTCTGTGTGTCTCTGTCTCTTTCATACACATAGACAGACAGATAGATAGATAGATAGATAGATAGATAGATAGATAGATAGATAGATAGATGATAGATGTAAATTTAAAAGATTGCTTTAAAAGAAAGATACAAAAAACAGCTGGTGCCCTAGAGGAGAGGAACTAGGAAGCTGCTTTTTAAAAAAATAGATTTATTTCATGTGCATGGTGTTTCACCTGCATTGCATGTATGTGGGTGCCTGATGCCTACATGGTGCAGAAGAGGGTATGGATCCTCTGGACTGCAGTTGCAGGTGGTTGTGAGCCATCGCGTGGGTGCTGGGAACTGAACCTAGGGTCATCAGCAAAAGCATCAGGTGCTCCTAGCCGGAATCATCTCTCCAGACCCGACACAGGCATCTTAAAACAGCAGGCAGAGATCATGGCCTGAGAGTCACACTGAAGCCTGCTGGAGTCAGGAAGTGTTGGCTAAAGGAGAAAGCCTCCGTGTAACCAGCAGATGTTGTATTAGAGTCACTAAACCTCTGGCCCTGCATCTGTTCCCCAGCTAGCCAATCAGAGCAGCACCTCTGAGCCGTAGGTACACAGGGCTGAGTAAGGTTACACACGGAGATGGCAACACAAACACAAATGTGGGCTTAAACAGTGAGGGGCAACAAAAGCTCCCGCATGTATGGAATTCTTCCCCGGCAGGCCCCTTTGATCAGTCTACCCACAAGAGAAAGTAGTTCAGGAGACAGAGTCAGGAGCTGGGTCACGGACAGGTGTTCTGTCCCGTGTCCCACCCGACCTCCCCACCCCACCCTCCGCCATGCAGCCTCACAGGCCCTGACCCACCTTTCCTGGAGTGTGTTCCCGTCCCTTACAAACAGGATGCGTGGGCTATGTGAAAGGCTGACTCATGCTCCGCCCCTAGAACGCAGTGGGACCCCATCAGCAGAGTCTTGTTCAAGGTCTAGACATGCAAGCCCCTCCCCACCCCGAGTGACAGACGCGAAGAAGCAGAACTCAGGTGCAGAGGCTCTCACAGAGAACGTGTGCCCTGCTACGGAAAGGGTACTGTGGTATCTCATCCCGGGTCTCAGGTGGGCCCTTGTCCTCCATGCCGCTTCTTCAGGAACTCTGACTCTTGGCAGAACCCAGGGTCTCAGCAACAAGAATACATGATGCCCAGGCAGACCTGTACGGTCCCTCTGATCTACTGATGATGATGAGATGATGCACACTCCTCCTCCAGAAGCACTTCCTGCGCACTGGGAGCATCAGCTGTGCTGTTTGATAAATGTTCTCTCATCAGGGCAGTACATAGCACTGAACTTCTTGGCTATCTGTGGTTGGCTGGGGCCGACCCATGACTACTGAGCAAAAATGGCCTGCCTGTCACTTCTAAAACCAAAGCTGTGTGTCAGTTGGTATAGCGCCACCTCTAGGGCAGGACCAGGAATAGCTCCCTCCAGGGAGGAGGAAGGGAACTGAACCAATGGTGAGGGCTCTTCCCTCAGGCAACCCCATCCCTGGAGCCTTCCCTGCTGGGAAATGGTAGTCAGCGAGTTCTTTCTCTCTCTCTCCTCCCCCCCCCCTCTCTCTCTCTCTCTCACACACACACACACACACAGACACACACACCCGTGCCTTCTCTAACAGGACTGTAGTAGTGGGTACAGTGATGGGTACAGGACCTTCGGGCTACTACTTTCTTCCCAGCTAAGCGTACTGGCACTGTTGCTCCTCCACTTCTGGTTCTGACCAAGGCTCCCCTCTTCCCCGGGAGCTCAGTTCTCTGCCTTGCCCAAAGTCCGAGGAGGTCGCCGCATGCAGTGCTCGCAAGGGCCCTTTCTGAAGTCCCCACTCCTGAGTGTGGTGCCTAGCAGTCGAGCTTCCCCACGACTCGACAGTTCAAGTAGGGGAGGCGTGACCGAGGGAAAAGAATACATTCTGGTGGAGGAGGGCTTGGAATGATCTAGAGCAAGACTGGGTAGGCCTGCTGTTTCTCCTGTTGAAGGGTGGTTTACCTACCGTGACTTTGGTGCCCCAGAGTCCTGGTTTGCAGTGGCAGCTCTCAGGTCTGGTGGCAGCAGGGAGAGTGACATTCTGCCTTACAAGCAGGGGGACCTAAGTTCAACCCTCAGAACCTGTGTTTTGTTTGTTTTTAAAGCTTGGTGTTGCGGCACACATTTGTGATTCCTGTGCTGGGGACAGAGACAGGAATATCCATGGGGCTCACTGCTCAATCATCCTAGTCTAGTAGTTAAGTTCTAGGTGTTGGTGCCTCAAGAAGGTGAACTGGGGCTAGAGAGGTAGCTCAGTGGTAAAGAGCACACGCTGCTCTTGCAGAGGACCTGGTTCGGTTACCAGCACCCACGTGGTGGTTCACAGCTGCCTGTAACTCCACTTCTAAGGGGCCCGATGCCCTCTTCTGACTATTCAGGACCCTGAACACACATGGTACACATATATACATTGAAATACACACACATTTGTTGGCAGAGGTTTCTGTCCCAACCTATCCCGTGGCCATTCAGTCACAAAGAAACATACAGAGGTCTACATTATTTAACTGGTTGGCCTATTAGCTCAGGCTTCTTATTAACTCTTATATCTTACATTAACCCATAATTCTTATCTGTGTTAGCCACGTGGCTTGGTACCTTTTATCAATGAGGTGTTCTCATCAGTGAGGCATCCTCTGTGACCACTACAGACTGAGCCTTTTCTCTTCCCAGAATGCTCCTGTTCTGGTCGCCCTGCTTATACTTCCTGCCTGGCTACTGGCCAAGCAGCATTTTATTAAACCAATACAAGTGACAAATCTTTAGAGTACAAGACCATTGTCCCACAACACTCCCCCCCTTTTTTTCTTTTTTTTTTTGGTTTTTTTTTTTTTTCGAGACAGGGTTTCCCTGTAGTTTCTAGAGCCTGTCCTGGAGCTAGCTCTTGTAGACCAGGCTGGCCTCGAACTCAGAGATCCGCCTGCCTCTGCCTCCCGAGTGCTGGGATTAAAGGCGTGCGCCACCACCGCCCGGCCCCCCCTTTTTTTCAAAACAAGAACTCTGAATCTCATCTCCTTTGTTTAGCTTTTTTCTTGACCATTATCCATAACAACTTGTAACCAACACTCTAAACAAAGACAAACATCTATAATCCATTTTTGGGAATGTGGGTATAGTTTTCTAGGCTACTTCCTGCTGATCAGGGGCACTGATAATCTTATGACGACCTAAAGAAAATTTAGAATAATGATCAAGTCCTGACTGGGGTATCCTATGAGGCTTGAATATCTCAGCTAGCAGTCTTGAAGCTGTTCTGGATACAGAACATCCACTTCTATCTGAGATTTCTCAGGTGGTCTTCTCTGACCAAACCTGATTTTTCTTAATCCAGAAAGAATCTCTAGCCTTTCATTTCCTGTGGAAACAAAAGCAAAACCTCTTCTCCAAAGTAACGTATCTTTTGACTTATATTTTAAAGTCAAGGCATTTTCAAAATATATATGTTAGACTAATTCAGCAGCATTTAGAAGCAAATGTCTTTTAGCAGCTGTTGCTCCTTCCTCAGCCATCAAACAATTCAAAGATGACACAATAGCAAACAGTATCCAGACTCTGTGTTTTTCCATCATTACATGACTTTATTTTAAACTCTATTATTTTATTTTTATTATTAATTTTTGGTTTTTTTGAGACAGGATTTCTCTATGTATCTTTGGCTGTCCTGGGAACCCATTCTGTAGACTAGGCTGTCTACAGAACTAGGAACTCACAGAGATCCGCCTGCCTCTGCCTCTCAAGTGCTAGGATTAAAGATGTGTACCACCATACACAACTACTCTCTTCCTTTTTAAAAAAGGATTTTATCCTTTTTTTTTCTCTCCAAAACCTACATATATTTTTTAACACACTGTAAACCATTTAAAGGGTTTTTTTTTTTTTTGGTCTGAATCTATCTTTACTGTGTATCTTTCTTTTTCTGACTACATGAGTCTTTAATTTGCTAAGCAATATGGCTAGGATTAAAGCCATGACTTTGATGACTGGATCCACCCCATTCCTTAGCTTGCTGAGATTCTAGCTTCTGACAAAGGTACTGGGCAGAGGCATGTTCATTGCCACAATTCTATGGAGTTTTAAGGTCCATGCCACCGCCACCAAGAAGTATGCTGTCAGTTATCCATCAACACCATTTAAGTGTTATGGGGGGGAGGGCTCTTAAAAGAGCTGCAGGGTTTTTGAGTTAGAAGGCCTCTTAAATGAGACACACTTGCTTCTAGCAAAGAGAGCCCACCCAAGAAGATGCTGCTACCAAGAAGCCATGTTTAACTCTGTTCTTTTGTTTCTAGAATTACTTCCCAAGCTCTCTCAGGTTTTATGTGGATGTAGTTGTCCGCATTGGCACCATTTGTTGACAGAGGTTTCTGTCCCACCTGGTTCTGCAGCCGAGCAATGGTGGCGCAGTTGCAGCCGCGTGGCGGAGAGACACTAGCAGCCGTGAACAGCACGTGTTACTTACTTAGGTACTGCAAAATATGCTTTGTTTAACAAATTAAGAGCAGTTATTAAGGTGATCAAACAATTCTGAGAGTTGGGGACCAGGAAAAAGAGAAAACCCAAAGTTTTCTGTCAGTGTGAGTTGCAGACTGTGTGCACTGTGGGGTTTGCAGGCAGCAGCATGTGGGTCATGAGCCTGGGAGCACTGAACAGCAGCCTGCTATAGGCCACGGGCGGGAGAGTCAGTGCCCAGTGTGCCACGTGGCTGGCGAACCGATCCCAAAAAAGGGTGGACTGGGCCCCACGTTGGGACACACACACACACACGAATAGTGCCTGAGGAATGACAGCTAAGGTTATTCTCTGACTTGCACCCTCATGTGCACTCACATGCATGCACACTCATGTACATGCATACACGCACACACACAACTGAATAATGAATAAGCAAATTTAAAAAATAGCTGTGTCAACACATGCTATGTGATCCCAGGCAAATCTCTTCACCTCTCTGACCTTTATCTGTATCCTGCAGCCCAGGTTCAAGCTCTGTACCAGGAGAGTCCACCTCCTGATTTTTACTATTTAGTGCAGAGAGCCTCCCTCCCTCCACCCTAAGCCTGTCCTGCTTCTGAACCCCACTCCCACCCATGTGTTTGTACACGTGCGCGCGCGCGCACACACACACACACACACACACACACACGCACACACACAGATTCTGGACTAGAGAGGAACCCTTGAAGGACATTGGCCCTCCCCTTTTGGATCCAGGCTGGTTCCTTCTAAAGGGAAAAAACAAGCCTGTGGGCAGAACCCCCCCCCCCATCCTTTCTTTGTTTTCCAGTTTCCAGGGAAACACCAGGTCCATGGTGCTTTCCTTCCTGGCTCCCCCACCCACCTTCCAGAAATCCCCCATCTGCTGCCAAGCTTTGACACAAAGAGAAAGGTTAGAGCTACAGCCCCTGTGGTCACCTGGGCCACAAGCACGTGACTCCTGGGGACACGGGAGGAGTAAGGGAGACCCAGGGCAGTCATTTAGAGGAGGGCTCAATGGCTACCCATGTTAAGGATGCTTTGGGCATTGATGCCCCTGACCAGTCTGGGTTTCCCTCAGCATGGCATTAACTGAGCATGTGGAGCCTACGTACAATGCCCATGCTTGTGAGGTGGAGGCAGGAGGGTCAGAAGTTCAAGACCTCAGCCAGAGGGGAAAGCGGAGGCACCTGGAGATAGAATCTGGCACCTGATGGGCATCTAGGAGGCAGGTCTTTCTCTCCTTGGCCTTGTTGGGCAATAAACCCAGCCTGGGAGTCACACCCGCCCTCCTGCAACCTGGGAGGGGAACCGGAAGAGCTCACCACCTGAGGGCCCTCCTCTGTCTTTGCTGAATTCAAAGGCTCCTCACACCAGACTTATCTGCACCCAAGGTGGGAATGGCGGATTTGGGGATGAGGGCGGGAACTGGACTGGGGCTGGGGGTGAGCTCAGCAGAAGGGTGCCTGTGTTGCTCTCCTCAGGCCCAGAGTTCCATTGAGAGCCAAGTACCAGAGGGAGAGAGACTCAAGGGAATTAGTTTCCCACTGTGGGAGCCCAGAATTGGAGACACACAGGAAATGCCAGCCCTGTCCTGCCCATCTTCTCAAGGCAACCCCAAGAACAAGCTGATACTTCCCACATATATTCCAGGAAGGGAGGGCTGCAGGGCCAGGGGCCAGAACACAGACTGTGACTCATTCTGAGTCAGGGCTGACATCTCCCAGACAGCCCTTCTATCCTCCCTGTCCTGCCAGCGAGCTAGTATGCAGGGTGACACCTCTTTCTCAGAACCTCCCTCAGTCCCTGATAACATCGAGTCCCTTAGCCTCACCTGGTCCCTCATCCTAAGGCTCATTACATGATGGCTGGACCCTGTACCCACTGATACCCTCCACTGTGGCCGCGCCTCATCCTGTCCTGTGGCCCCCCCCCCCACCTCCTTCTGTTGCTCGTGGCTGTCATTCCTGTTTTAATGCAAGTAAGGTTCCTGTCCAGGCAGCAATGGAGACATTGCAAAGGAACTCTGGTGCCACTGTTTGGCTGAGTGTTGAAAAAATGGACCCCAAGGAGCTGGAATTTCCACAGGAGTCTACTGGTGGGAGAACAAAAAGACCCTACCTGGCACCAATCACGGGGATCTTGTCTCTGAAGAAGAGATTTCACAGTTTTGACAATCAGCCCATCCTGTAGGTGATGATGGGTCGGTGATGGGCAGGCCCACACCTGGACCAGGACTGCTCAGCTATACACATTCCTGCCTCTCCATTTAAACCTAAACCTCATTCAGGCCTGGGCTGTGGGAGGGCAGGAGGCTGGGGGTTTGGGTGGGAGGGTATCACGGGGCACACTGAATAAATCTTTCTGTGACTTCCCGTATTTCTTGCCTCTTTAATAGACCTACTGAGGACCAGTGCTTGTCAGGGCTGCAAGGCCCAGGCTCTGACCCTAACAACTCCAATAACAGAAATGGATTCTCCAAGAGGCCTCTCTGCAACCCCTCTTGCCCCCCAGCCCTGCTTGCTCCAAGAAGACTGTGTCTAACCACTGACCTCCCGTGCCTGACTGGAGCTGAGGCACACCATGACATTCAGAAGAGGAGATTTCACAGGCTTCGGTGCAAGTGGTCCTCCTGGAAGAGAGAAGCAGGCAGCTGGAGACTTCCTGGGAGAGTGGGATGAGGCTCACCTACTGGAGCCTGAGAAGTGAAGGGAGCAGGGGAAGGAAGGCCAAGGCTGGGTTCTGAGACACACACAGACCCAAGTCAGGAAGCCCAGGGTGACTGGGCCACAGCGGCTGGCCTCAGAGGGGCTGAGCAAAGGGGAGATTTTAAGAACTACACCACCAGCAGAAACCCTGGAATAACAGGAAACATCCCCCTCCCCACCTACCTTGCAGACAGGAAGCTTTGGGACAGTTCCTGGAATAAATCCCTGCAGACTTCCTCTGCAGGGTGAGGTTCTGTGACCTCAGAATTCAGAGCAGTTCTGAGACAGAGCCCCTGTCCCCACTGCTCAATTCTTCTCTCAGGATTTAGTGCTCCCTTGCACAGCTGCTGCAGCTTTCACTTTCCACAACCAGGGTCTGTGTGTCTCAGAGGTGTCTGCCCCCGTGTGTGTGCATGTGTCTGGTGTGTGAGTGTCTCAATAGTATGTGTGTGTGTCACAGCAAACTAAAGGTTGGGCTCATCTGTCTCTTTCCCCTGTCATAGGTATAGATCTGAGTCCCAGGAGACTCACTGGGATTTCTGGTTCTTGTGTCCCAGGGCAAAGAATTGTACCAGAAACACATGATTAGAAATAGAGTCAGACATTGGTGGCACACATCTTTAATCCCAGCACTTGGGAGGCAGAGGCAAGCAGATCTCTGTAAATTCGAGGCCACCCTAGACATCTGAGTCCCACCCAGGGACTGTCTGTACAGTGACATATGTGCACAGTGACGTGTGTGCGCAGTGACATGTGTATTCAGTGATGTGCATGTGCGCAGTGACATGTGTATTCAGTGACATGTGTATGCAGTGACATGTGTGTGCGTGGTGACGTGTATTCAGTGACATGTGTATGCAGTGACATGATGTGCAGTGATGTGTATGCAGTGACATGTGTATGCAGTGACATGTGTGTACAGTGACGTGTGTATTCGGTGGTGTGTGTATGCAGTGATGTGTGTGTGCAGTGACGTGTGTGTGCAGTGACATCTGTATGCAGTGACGTGTGTGTGCAATGATGTGTGTCTGCAATAACGTGTGTGCACAGTGACGTGTATATAGTTATGTGTGTATATTGACATGCATGTATAGTGTTATGTGTGTGGTGACCTGTGTGTGTAGTAACATGTGTGTGTACAGTTACACATCCCTGCTTTAGAGCCAGGTCCGTTTCTCCAACATCAATGATTCTGTAATTCTGTTCTTTTGGAGTTTTTTTGTTGTTGTTGGTTTGTGTGTATGTGTGTGTGGTTTTCCGAGATAGGGTTTCTCTGTGTAGCTTTAGAGCTTGTCCTGGAACTTGTGCTGTAGATCAGGCTGGCCTTGAACTGTCTGCCTCTGCCTCCCGAGTGCTGGGATTAAAGCACCGCCCTGCTTCTGTTAATTTTTTTAAAAAGCTTAAGAGAACAGTGGTGATCAAGTGATGGATTGGAACAAAAAAAGATCAAATCCAGTTTAGGGACACAGGTTCCTGGGTTTCCCAGTGAAATACTGCACAAGTTGACCTGGTGTTCTAGTGTGAGTGTTTTAGTGTGAGTGTTCTGGTGTGAGCGTTCTAGTGTGAGTGTTCTGGTGTAAACATTCTGGTGTGAGTATTCTGGTGTGAGCATTCTAGTGTGAATGTTTCGGTGTGAGTGTTTTGGTGTGAGCGTTCTGGTGTGAGCATTCTAGTGTGAATGTTTCAGTGTGAGTGTTTTGGTGTGAACGTTCTGGTGTGAGTATTCTGGTGTGAGCATTCTAGTGTGAATGTTTCAGTGTGAGTGTTCTGGTGTGAGCGTTCTAGTGTGAGAGTGTTCTGGTGTGAGCATTCTGGTGTGAGCATTCTAGTGTGAGTGTTTCGGTGTGAGTGTTTTGGTGAGCGTAGTGTGAGTGTTTCGGTGTGAGTGTTGGGCACAGATTCAAATAGGCACAATGACAGGATGTTTACCCAAGGCGCACAGAGTCCACCATAAGCTAAGTGAAGCAGTGGCAGAGATGGGAGAAACAGGCTGTTCTGGAGAAGTTCAAGCTTTACACCATGGTTCTGCACTGCAAACGGAAGCAAGAAGACACCCTTGAGGGTAAGAAGCAAAGGTACAACCCTGCCAGGGGACAGATGCAGAACAAAGGACATGGTCCATTCAAGAATGTCAACAGAATGGAGAGGAAGAAGCATCTAGAAGCAGCCATGGCAAGCCCTGTCTGGGGAGTTTACTCTGGGTAAGGCCAACACCTGCTGTGGTGTTTGGAGTCAGACATCAGAACACTGCCAGGAGTTCACCCAGCCTGGGCCTGACTCGGGCATCTCCTTCAGTCCCCAAGTTTGGTAGAAGGAAGAGAACTGAGTCCACCCAGACTTCTGGACTGCAATAAGCAGCAGAACTGCTCACTGGAGTCTGCACAGCCCGCTGTCAGGAGGAGTGGAGGAGCGACTTCAAGAGCAGAAATGCTAATCTCAATGCTCTGATCTCAGGCAAAAAAAAAAAAAAATCAGGTGGGGGCTGCAGAGAGGTGGCTAAGTGGTTAAGAACACTTACTGCTCCTGCAAAGGACCAGGTTCAGTCCCATAGCCTCCTGTAACTCTACTTCCAGGGAATCTGGTGACTTCTGATTTTCATGGGCTCCAGCATGTTAAGTATTTTCCTTTGCCAACAAACCTCTCCGCCGATGCAGTAATCCCAATCATACCAAATTAGAAGATGCCCAGGTTTAATGAATGACAGCGCTCTCGGGTTGCCTGCAGGAGAACACGAAGGGGGAAAGGAGAACCTGAGAGACCAGGGAAAGCTGGGAGACCATGTGTTCATTCTTTGGGGGGCAGTTTAAGAGTGATCTTGACCTTCCCTGGGGAGGGGTCACCCTTTGGAGAACTTTCTTGACCCTCCCTGGGAAGATCTCACTGTTTGTGGGCTTTCTTGGAGGTAGAGTCTGGACTGTGGCCACTCCCAGGGCAGGGGACTTGGAATGGAGTTTTCCCGCCCAACATTTTAAGATGGATGCCAGGGGACTGGGGAGAAGCCCCCCCCCCCACAACTAAACACAGTACACACACGATGCACATATATCCTCAGGCATTGCGGTGCTTTTTTTGGAAATGACCCTCATAGGCAAAATTTCTCTCATTTTTTCACTTTGAGCTTCGGGATCTCCTTAGGCAATAATTCTTTAAAAACAACTGCTAGCTGAGGGCATACTTGTTAGTGTCAGCACCCACCTGCCCCTACCCCATGCTGCTAAGGAGAGGCAGAAGGCTGCCGGGACACCTGAGCCAGGCTCCTCGGCTCCTCTGCTCTAATGCGGATGTTTTAGATATTGTCTTAGCTACTTTCCTGTTGCTATGACATAACACCAGGACCAAGGCAACTTAGAAAACATTTAACTTGGGGTTCACAGTTCCAGGGGCTGGCCCATGAACGTTATGGTGGGAGCAGGACAGCAGGTAGTCAGGTATGGTGCTGGAGCCGCAGTAATACATGACTTTAGCCATTGCAATGTCTCTTCCCTTCCAGCTTGTCTGCTGCAGCACGCTTCTCTCCTGGGCTGTCTCCACTCCCTGTCTGCAGCTCTCCCTGGCAGACATCCCACAGCACTGGCAGCCCTAGTCCCCTAGGGTCTCCAAGGCAATCCAGGCTTCTGTTTTTAACAGCTTTATGTAAGGGCCTCCCGGCCTCCATTGAGGAACTCCCCTGCCACACACCTGGCCTGGCGGAAGACTCCACAGTCCCTCGACTCCTGTGTCCTTAACCCTGAGGCCAGAACGCGGTGGCTGCAGCTGTGACGTTCTGCTGCCTGCTTGGTCTGGAACCCCGGTCCCTCTCGGATTGGGTCTGTACCAGTCTGACTTCCTGATACTTTCCTTTGCTGGCAGAGCAGGCGATCCTGCAGGCATATCCTTCTCACGGGTTGGAAGCTTAGCTGGGTGAGGTCTTGCCCCTCTTTATTTCACACCAGGCCTTATCTCTTTGAGTAGAAGCCTCTGCTCCAACATTAAATTTCCCAGTGCCCTTTTTCTCCACAAACTGTACATTTTGTGTTTTTGTCCTGCTTGATCCTTCTTATGATAGACATGCATAAGAGTGCTCATTAAGAACTACAGCTCCGGGTTAGGGTTAGGGTTAGGGTTAGGGTTAGGGTTAGGGTTAGGGTTAAAAAAAAATAAATAAAATAAAAAAAAAAAATAAAAAAAAAAAAAAAAAAAAAAAACTACAGCTCCAGGACAGGCTCTAAAGCTGCAGAGAAACCCTGTCTCAAAAAACCAAAAAAAAAAAAAAAAAAAAAAAAAAAAAAAAAAAAAAAAGAACTACAGGACAGAGTCAACATCAGCTTGTTTAAAATCTCCTCAGTCGATGAAATGAGTCCAGAACTCTTCCGTGGAACCTTGGATAGAGTCTTAGGACAAGAGTAGCCATAGTCCTTGCCAAAATATTACAAAAATGGTCTTTAGCCTGTGGCTCGTATTATTTCCTCTGAAACCTCTTGAACTGGGCCTCCATGGTCCTTATTGTTTTTAGCACCATTATCTTTCCAGTTCCTAGCAGGACTGTCCATTAAATCCCACTGACAGCATTCATGTTGGCTGGTTTTATGTCAGCCTGACACATAGACTTATGGGAGAAGAGGGAGCCTCAATTGAGAAAATGTCTCCATATGACCCTACTGTAGCAAGCCTGTAGGGCATTTTCTTAATTAGCGGTTGATGGGGGGAGGACTCAGGCCATTTTGGGTGGTGCCACCCCTAAGCAGGTTGTCCTGGGTTCTATAAGAAAGCAGGCTGAGCAAGCTCTCAGATGTAGCCAGTAAGCAGCACCCCTCGCGGCCTCTGCATCAGCTTCTGCTTCCAGCCAGATTCTAGTCCTCTTAAGTTCTTGTCTTGACCGCCTTCGGTGACGGACTACAGTGTGAAAATGTCAAGCCAAATAAACCCTTTCTTCCCCAACTTGATTCTGGCCATGGTGTTTCATCATAGCAAGAGTACCCCAACTATGACAGCATTCAATTGCTCTCCTAGTCCAGAGTCCTAAAGTCTTCCACGTTCCTCCAAAAAACCATGCTCAGGCCTATCACAGCAGCCTTTACTCCTGGTAGCAACCTCCTATACATATTTTACTCCTGGTACCAACTTCTGTCTTAGTTACTTTTTGTTTGTTTGTTTGTTTTTGTTTTTTCCGAGACAGGGTTTCTCTGTAGCTTTGGAGTCTGTCCTGGAACTAGCTCTGTAGACCAGGCTGGCCTCGAACTCATCAGAGATCTGCCTGCCTCTGCCTCCCAAGTGCTGGGCTTAAAAGTGTGCGCCACCACTGCCTGGCTTAGTTACTTTTTATTGCTATGACAAACACCAGGACCAAGACAACTTAAAAAAAAGAAAGTGTTTGGGCCTCACAGATCCAGAGGACTAGTCCATGACCATAATGGTGGGAGCATGGCACCAGGCAGGCAGTCCTGGCACCAGATCAGTAGCTGAGACCTTGCTTCTGATCTCCAAGGGGGGTGGGCACAAGTACACGCTAACCTCAAAGCCCACCATATGGCACACCTCCTCCAATAGGGTCACACACCTCATAATCCTTCCCAACCAGTTCTATGGGATCAAGCAGTTAAATAGATGAGCTACAGACATTCTCATGCAAACCACTGCAGCCGCTTTTCTCACTGATGTAACCAGATGCCTGGCAGGGAGCCCGCAAGGGAAGTTTATTTGGACTCAAAGTTTGAGGAGCTATAGTGCATCACGGCAGAGATGGTATGGTGGGATTTGTTTGTGTACAGACCAAGAAGCAGAGGCCACCCCAAGGACCCACTTCCTCTAGCCATGCTCCACTCCTTGGTTCCACAAGCTCCCTGGAACAGCGCCTCTCTTCCCATACCAAGTTTTCAAGCCCACGAGCCCGTGGGAGGCATTTCACACTCTAACCACAGCACGGGCAAACCTCCCACATGTGCACTGTGCTCCACACACCCGGGGGATGCGCCTGCACCTCAGCTCCAAGCTCTGCAGCCTGGGAGTTTGGGAACATTTCAGCACACTGCTGTCCCGGTCTTACGACTCCCCCACTTTCAATTCCACTTCACCGGGTATTTTTACAGGTTCCAGGCATATAAAATAGGTACACAAATCAAACATTCACTGATAAATCATAAAGAAATTTATTTTAAACAATTTTTTGGCAACACAATTTAAGGATGAAAGCAAATTTACATAGCAGTGCGCCAGAAAGGGCTGAATAAAAGCTAAATCCTGCCCGAATACTTGATAATGCAGAATGCCTTCATAAATCATTTTTCAGAGCTGACAGCTACTTAAATTTTATAACCTAAGTGCTGAGAAACAGCATGTGCAGGGCCATTTCAGAAACTGAGAAATTCTGTCTTCTCCCTAAGCCCAGACTCACCGAGGGATGTTTTCTGAAACTTAAGTCAGCAACTCAAACAGCTAACACAGCGCAGCTTGGAGATGTGCTGGCTTGGGGAAATCGGCCTGCTCTCCACATTAAACCAGCTTGGCTCTCGAAGAGCAGTAAACTTTGTATGAAAGACAGTAAAACCCTACAGTTCAGAACATACAGCAATGTGAAATCTGAGTACGCCGTTTCGGGCAGCACTGCTTAGTGCTGGTAGCTTGAGGCATGCGTAGTGGGAAGTGCGTGTGAGAATCAAGGCTGCGATGAAATCACAGTGTGGGGAGAAGCACTGCCAGAAACAGCTGTGACTCAGGACCTGCTTGATTTTCAAGTTCAAAACCCTCTTGCTACTACCAGATTATTTAGCAACCCCCACATTCAGTGACATGAGCACACATGGGGGCAAGGGCCACAGTTTAAAAATGTCACTGTGAGGGACAGAGACACAGCTCCAGAACATCCCCTGCATCGGTGCACTTACCCTTGGGGCCCTCCAGCCAGGTAAAGCTAGCACCCATGTCTTCACTGAGAAGAATCCTAGGGCAAAGCATGGTTGGAAAGGAAGACATTTTAGAGGGACCGCTCAGTGGTCTTGGACTCCACAGCTGAGGGAACAGAGCTAGTGAGATGGCTCAGTGGGCTAGCCCTGGACTCCACAGCTGAGGGAATAGAGCCAGTGAGATGGCTCAGTGGGCTAGCCCTGGACTCCACAGCTGAGGGAATAGAGCCAGTGAGATGGCTCAGTGGGCTAGCCCTGGACTCCACAGCTGAGGGAATAGAGCCAGTGAGATGGCTCAGTGGGCTAGCCCTGGACTCCACAGCTGAGGGAATAGAGCCAGTGAGATGGCTCAGTGGGCTAGCCCTGGACTCCACAGCTGAGGGAATAGAGCCAGTGAGACCCCCGAGGACCCAGTTTCCGATGCACATGCTTTATTGACAAGCTCAATCTCGGTCTGGAATCCAACTCTTCCACACAGTAGATGGAGGGAATGCAGCTCTCAGGGGAACGGGAGTTTTTTAAAGAGAAACTGAAAGCAGGGGGTTCCTTGTCTTGATATTTCAGGATTGGGTCGGGGGGTATGGGACAAGGTGATCGTTAAAATCGTCAGGCGATTCGAGCGAAACCGCAAACTGCTGACAGGTTGTCTGAGGAACACCTGGACTGGAACGTTTATCGCCCTGTCTTCTGATTGGCTGTGTTTGCTCTGACTGTGGTGTTTGCTCAGATTTTGCTGCCACAGCACACTTCATGGTTTTTTTTTTTTTTTTTTTTTTTTTTTGGAACTGAGTTCAACCTCTGATCACCAGATGTCTTAAGATGGAGACTGTGAGGCCAAGTACGTTTTCCTAGGACCTCACCACCATGCTGATGCGGAAAAGGAGACAGTTGACTGCTGAACCGAATGAGTATCCGTGGCCCTGCAACACAGACTCAGGCTGCTCCAAAAGCAGCGACCCTCATGGAGGTGGTCACAGGAGACCCTGTTAGTTACAGAATCACAGGTGGGTGGAGACAGCAGACTTTATGTGCTCTCTGGGGACATTCTTAGCTTTTGGATTGGTGGAAGCCAGTGGCCTGCCAGGAATACACTGAGAAAGTGTTGGTAATCACAGGAAGTCAGGTCACACACTGGCCTATGCCATGAGTGCCCTTTAAAGAGCAGAAAGTGGCCCCGGGTCACTGGGCTCACACCTTTCTAATCAGCAAACTCAGTCCTTTGGCCTCTTGGGATCCTTAACAGGTGTGGCTCTTGCTTCTGGGGGAGGGGGGATTCCACTGTGTCACATATTGTGGAAGAGAGACGTGATGCCCAGGCTGGATCATTTCATAATGGCCCCTAAGAGAAACCGGGGCTCAAAGACAGCATCTTTGGGGTACGGGGAAGTGTACACAGCCTTGTCAAGGAGACAGTAAGGCAGGAAATGCAGTCTGGACTATGGCTCTGCAATTGCCTGATAGTAGCTCTGAGTCAGTGCACACAGCTTGTCTCCGCCTACATCAGAAGTACTGGAAACACTTCAAGCAAACTCTGTCAGGTAGTTAACTAAATGCTGCCTCAAGTGGGCTGGCTGTACCTGTGGGAAGACTGCTGACCTAGCACACACACACACACACACACACACACACACACACACACGCATGCCCTGGGTTCTACCCCAGGCTCTGTATAAGATGTGGAGTGGAGTGGAGCACACCTAATCCCAGAGACAGGAGGGTCAGAGGTTCAAGGTTATCCCGGGCTACTGCGCTTAGTTCTAGGCCAACATGGGATCCTGTCTTTAAAAAAAAAATTAGCTTCAGCTGGGCAGTGGTGGTGCACACCTTTAATTCAAGCACTTGGGAGGCGGCGGCAGGAGGATCTCTGTGAGTTTGAGGCCAGCTTGATCTACAAGAGCTAGTTCCAGGGCAGCAAGGGCTACCCAGAGAAACCCTGTTGCAAACAAACAATAACAAAAAAATTAGCTTTAGTTGTTATGGCAGCTAGGCAACAGTCAAAGCAAACATACCTGTTCTCCCTCCAATGTTGTAAGATACTGAGATACCAAAGAGAAAACAAGTGAGCTGTCATGTTAACACTATGACCACAGGAGAAGCAAATGGATAGTAGCCTCCCTGTTTAGGACAAATGGAAGGAACGCACCATCAATATCCAGTGGTTTCTGTAAGTGGCAAGGCTGGAAACCTTCACGTCCTTCTTCCAGCACTCAGTACGCCCCACATTTTTCTGAAGTGATTATCAATTAGTGAGCATATAAGACACGGAGAGGGCAAGGCTTCCCATGCAGTCAACAAAGTCTGCCACATCACTCTGAGGCAGGACAAAGGCCCTCCCCTTTAGAGGAGCGGATGGGGAGTGGGAGGAGGGGAGTGGGTGGCATTGGGATAGGTATGTAAAATGAGAACAGATAAAAAAGATTTAAAAAAGAAAAAGGAGAGAGAGAACTGGAGAAATGTCTCAGTGTACAGGATTTAACTATGTAAGCCTGGTGACCTGAGTGTGGATCCTCAGAACCCAGTTCAAATTGGACAGTAGCACCATCTGGAATCCCAGTTCTTGCTCAAGTGAGAGAAGGCTGAGACAGGAGACCACAGAAGCCCAAGAGCTACCTACCCTGGTGTATGCTGCCGCCACCAAGAGACCTTACCTCAAACAAGGTGGAGGGTGAGAACAGACACTGACGTCATCCCCTGACCTCCACACACATGCTGTGACATTCACACACATGCACAAAAGAAACAGAAAGAACAAACAGGGTGCGGCATGCAGGGAGGTGACAATTTAGGTGGCATGGTCAGGGAGGGCTTCTTGGAGGAGGTGGCACACACTAAACTGGGAAGGGGCTGGCACAGAAGTCATGGAGAAGCTCGATGATGCACCTGTGTTTAGGACAGGGCAGGGTCACAGGGCAGATGCTTGCACTGTGTTTGTCTAGTTAATATACAAGCTAAGGAATGAATGCATACAGGAAAAGCTGCTAGGGCCCAAGACCAAGTTTCAAAGGTCCTGATGAAGCTTGGCTCCCTTGGGGAAGTAATGAGTCTGTGCCTGGGGACAGGACTCAGATGCTAGAGGAACACTAGCAAAGAGCTGCGCAAGGCCCAGGCCCTGGGTTGAGCAGAGCCTTGTAAATCGGCTCCAGGTGACATAATAATCTGCTGGTCAGCCTGGGTATGTATGTGTGTGTGTGTGCATATTGTGTGGTCAGCCACCTCAGCCCCAACAGTGTGTGTGTGTGTGGTCCTGTAGTCACGCTCTGCTGGTCAGCCTGGTGTGTGTGTGGTCAGCCCCTCAGCCCCAACAGTGTGCGTGTGTGTTTGTGTGTGTACGTATGTGTGGTCAGCCCCTCAGCCCTAACAGTGTGTGTGTGTGTGATCAGCCACCTCAGCCCCAACAGTGTGCGTGTGTGTGTGTTTGTGGTCAGCCACCTCAGCCCCACAGCACTTTTCTCACACAGGCCTGTGTGGGCAGCAGGATTGCTATGGAACCTCTAGGACTAGGCTCCTGTCCTTGGGAGAGGGGACATCTGATTTAATGCAGAGACAGCAAGTGACAACAGCCATCAGTGCTGGGAACCTGACAGCAGGTTTTCAGACACTGTTTCCTTTGTCCTCACTTTGAGGAGCTTATCTTTCTGTCACAGATAGGGCAGGGGGAGGCTTGGTAGCCTGCCACAGCATGGGGCCTCCTCCTCCTCCACCTCTACAACATGAAGAGGAGGTGCAGGGAGCTGGGCCCTGCTATTATAGGCAGAGGTGGGAGTGTGTTCTGTTTGGGGACAGGGGCTGACAGAGAACAGGGCCAGGTGTCACCTAGGTGGGGACTGGGAAGAGGGCTTTGTGCTTACCTGAGGGCAAATCCCAAGCAGTCTGTACGAAAGAAGCTGGGCATGGCTTCCTAGGCCTCTGACTCCAGAATTGGAGCTCAGAGGCTGAGGAGACAGGACTGCTGGGCCTTGTTGGCCAGCCTACCCTCAGGTTTAAAGAGAGATCTTGTGTCAAGGGAATAAGGTGAAGAATGACAGACAGAAAGGACACATGACATCACTGTCCTCTGCACATACACAGCCTCTCCCCAACACAGGTGTTCAGCAGATGACCAGGTGAATTCAGGAGAGACACTAGGGGGCGGGCCACATCTCAGGGCCTTCCCACCCTTTAGAATACACTGGTTCCTGCCCTCTGGGCTCTCGGTCTCCCCAAAGTCATGCACCCCCAGAAAACACAGACCCATGTTGGTGCTCTAGAGCAATGCACTCCACACACTCCGGGAAATGGGTCGTTTTAAGCTTCAGTTTGTGTGCGCATCAGGGTAGCTGTGCTTGTGGATAAAGTACTTGCCCTACATTGCGTGGAACAGACAGAAAGCTGGGTGACAGTGCCCTACAATCCAGTCCTTGGGAAGCAGGGACAAGGGGTCCTTTGGGCAAACTGGCTAGCTAGACTAGCTAGAATCTGGGAGAAGATCTGGGTTCAGCAAGAGAGCCTGCCTCAATAAATACAGTGAGCTGGCTATCAAGGTTGACACCCGACATGAATTTCAGCCCTCCCCCCACCGTGTACCTCCCCACCCCACCCCCAACTCACAAGTGTATTTGAATGTGCAAACACACACACATCATACAGTTAGAAAAACCTATGGTAACATCCTTTTTGAAATGTGGGAGTACCAAAAAGTCCGCTAAGGAAAACAGACTGTAACACCCCCAAGCACGGGCCATCACTGCTATGGAGTCTTGCAGACATCTCTGTCTGTTCAGAGTTGGCCCTGGGCACTGGTGGTGGCTCCTGAACTGGGGAGCCCTCTGCTGCCTGGCACCAGCCTCCTCCAGCAGTCCATAAGCAACTTCTTGATGTTCACCAGGCTTGAGGAAAGCCTGGTACTAAATGGTGGTTTCCACACTTCTCTGGGAGGGCTGAGAGCAGGGGCAGTAGGGGTCCACGAAGGAACTCTGCTTCTCCTTGGGCAGCCCTTCCTCCGCAGAGAACAGCAACCCCCACCCCACCCCACTACATCCCCCGTTTTCCTCTAACCACCTAAGACTCTCGTGACAGGGAACCTAAAGGCTAGGCCCAGGGCTGAAAAGCAAAAAGGACGAGCAACCAGGACTCCGTTAAGAAGGAGCGGGCGGAGAAGGGAGGGGGGAATCGTCTAGTTCTGCTCAGCAGGTCAGAGAAAATGGTGCTCCAAATCACAGAGCCACCGCAGTTTATTAGAGAGGGTTGGATTTGCTTCCTTTCTCAGCCGGTGGGTGGCAGGCCGCAGTTTACAACCTAAATGTCTTAAGCCTTGGTCCTTTCCTAACGTAGTTATAAAAGAATCAGACTCATGCAGAGCCAAATAAAAGAAAACAGAACTCAAGGTTGGGAGTACTGAATCCAAGTCCTAATTCTGCCGCTAACCAAGTCCAGTTTCTTCACCTGCTCCCGGCCTGGTGGTGTCGTGATATCCTCCCCGGTACCCACCCCTCCACTTCTGGTGACTCCACACAACCTTTTGGGGGCAGCCTGAGAATCGCTAATCGCTCTGCCAAGGTGGAGTTCAGCCCCGGGCACTACCCTAATCGGTGTACTGCCTGCACACCGGACCTTCGCACGGGGCCCAGGGGCAAAGCCTCTGCTCCTCGCTCGCAAGTCCATCCGTGCTGGGCAGTTGCTCTGTTGCTAGCGCGCCGACTCCCACGCCCTCAGCCACCCGCCTTTGCTCTTGCACACCCAGGCGTCCGCACACTCGCGCCGCAGGCGCGTGCCGCGCGCCCCCCGGGGGTCGGGAGGGTGGTCCCTCAAACCCGGCGCCCGAGCCCTGCTGTGACAGGCCCGCCCTGCCCTGCGCCCAGCCCCGCCCCCTCGGTTCCCGCCCCCGCCCCGCTCTGGGCCCCGCCCCCAAGCCTGCCGGGAGGATGTGAGCTCATTCCCTCCTCTGTGTTCCGGCCTCCTCCAGGAAGCGTCCTCCGGAGGTTTCGGCCGCTCACAGTCAGCGGCACGGGGGTCGCGGAATCCGTGGCGCGCCAGGTCCCACCTGACACCGCACGCAGCAAGGCGTCGGCCACGTAGGTGCGGAATGAAGGCGGGCGGCGTGGGCACCCACCCAAGCCTGGGCTCCCGGGCCGGGGTAGCGCCTCCGGCGTAGGCACCGCACCGTTCCCCGCCAGCTCACGCAGAGTCCTCGGCTCGCTTCCGGCCGGGCCACGTGACTGCGCGCACGTGTTCCGGCCTCTTGGAGCGGCGGTCTGCAGCCCCCTCCGCACAGCGGGCGGATGCCCATCTAGAGGCGGTGCAACCTTCGCCATGAACCCCAGGGGCCTATTCCAGGACTTCAATCCCAGTAAGTTCCTCATCTATGCCTGCTTGCTGCTCTTCTCCGTGCTGCTGCCCCTGCGCCTGGACGGCATCATCCAGTGGAGCTACTGGGCGGTCTTCGCCCCCATCTGGCTGTGGAAGCTCCTGGTCATCGTGGGCGCCTCAGTGGGTGCGGGCGTGTGGGCCCGCAACCCTCGTTACCGTACGGAGGGGGAAGCCTGCGTGGAATTCAAAGCCATGCTGATTGCCGTGGGCATCCACCTGCTGCTCCTGATGTTTGAGATCCTAGTCTGCGACAGGGTGGAGAGGGGCACGCACTTCTGGCTGCTGGTCTTCATGCCACTCTTCTTCGTTTCCCCCGTGTCCGTGGCTGCCTGTGTCTGGGGCTTCCGACATGACAGGTCCTTGGAGCTGGAGATCCTGTGCTCTGTCAATATCCTGCAGTTCATCTTCATTGCCCTGAGGCTGGACAGGATTATCCACTGGCCATGGCTGGTGGTGTTCGTGCCCCTGTGGATCCTCATGTCATTTCTCTGTCTGGTGGTTCTCTATTACATTGTGTGGTCCCTCCTGTTTCTGCGGTCCCTGGATGTGGTGGCCGAGCAGCGAAGAACACATGTGACCATGGCCATCAGCTGGATCACGATTGTCGTTCCCCTGCTCACCTTTGAGGTCCTGCTAGTTCACAGACTGGATGATCACAATACGTTCTCGTATATTTCCATATTCATCCCCCTTTGGCTATCATTACTGACTTTGATGGCCACGACGTTTAGGCGGAAAGGGGGCAATCATTGGTGGTTTGGTATTCGCAGGGATTTCTGCCAGTTTCTACTTGAAGTCTTCCCGTTCTTAAGAGAATATGGGAATATCTCTTACGATCTCCATCATGAAGACAGTGAAGATGCAGAAGACGCATCGGTTCCAGACGCTCCGAAAATTGCTCCAATGTTCGGAAAGAAAGCCAGGGTAGTTATAACGCAGAGTCCTGGGAAGTACATTCCGCCACCTCCCAAGCTAAACATTGATATGCCAGACTAAACTCACAGGCTGGGCCTTTAGGGGAAAGAGAAACCATGTGCCCGTGAGCTCCACTTTGGTTTTTTTTTTTCTGTGATCATCCAGCCCAGGAATTGGGGATGGGCCCTCCTCGTTTTACACCCTCCGTGAGATGGAAGCCCCTTGCCGTTGTCAGTGTGTACCGTAGACAAGGAAGGAGGCTATGTTAGTCTCTCTCTCTCTCTCTGTGTGTGTGTGTGTGTGTGTGTGTGTGTGTAATGTGTGAGAGAGCTTGCTTTCCAGGTCTGTGTCTTAAGAGCCAGCCAAAGGCGGTAAATTGAATTGTTTCTAGGCCTTCAAAAGACCTGAAAACTACATAGCTGTTTGTTTTTAAGCGCTACTTATGCCTACCAAAAGTATTGTTTAAAAAGTATTTTTATACACTGCTAGTCTACAATTGTATTCTAGACTGTGTCCATTGTGACATAATGGCAAATGTACCAACCCCCCCCCCCCCCCCCCCCCCCCCCCCCCGTTCCATAGCCTCATAGTTGGTATTCCTAGTGTTTCTACTGTTCAGACAGTTGTTTTCTTTGGACTTTGCTGGTACAGGTCTTTAGTATTCTAATAGGCGAATTTTCTAATGAGTGAATCTGCACATGTTAGTATTTATATGAATGTTTTAGCAGTGTTCTCTGTTGAATTGTAGTTCTTGGCAATACCATTGTATTGTGTTAAAAGTATTTTTTTTAAGCTTCTGTGTGAAGATACGTTTATTGCAACTATCCTTAAAGACTACAAGAGAGGCTGAGATGTTCCTGACGTGGGATGCTGTCGGCACCGGAATGAAGGTCCAGTGTGTCAGCAGTCAGTGGTAGACAACAAGAGTTATCTTAGAGTTGTCATGGTGCCCCTCCCCCCCCAGAGAAGGGACACTACCCTGAGAGTAGGTGGCGTGCGCCAGTGTGGTGCTAGGCCATATGACAGTCATTACCTCCTTGGCTTTTTCCTCAAGGTGGCATCATCCCTTAAGGAGCTCCCAAATTAAGCAGCTCCTGGTTTGGCCATTTCTAAGATCTGTCCTAATGTAAAGCATTACTGTTGGAACACAGAGAGTGGCCAGCACGGGGAGGTTTTACTGTAAAGTCCAGTCTTTCTTTCAGTAACAAAGGAACAACTGTATAGGGTGTTGTTAAAGATGAGTACAGTATTTCTTGAGGTGCTGGAGTCACCCCAGGAAATTAAAAATGGGACAAAAGCCAGACCTCAGAATAAGGTTCTGATAGAGAAGAACTAAATACTTGGAATTTAAACTGGAGTGCTCATATCACCGAGAAGAATGGAGGTGTGTCTTTTTATTAGCAGCTTACTGAGAATTACCTAAACCGGGTTCTTACATAACTGTCCCGTTTGAAGAAAAGGCGAACCTAGCACTGGGGAGATAATGTGGTCGGGAAAGTCTTTGCAAGCTAACTCCTCAGGATCCGTGTGACGTCAGCATGGGTCAGCATGGGAGCAGTGGAGCCGGGCGGGCCCCGGCAGCGTTTTGGCTAGCCGTTCTAAAACACTGAGTTCTAGGTTCTGGTGGAGTGTCTAGGAGATGGCCCAGGAGGTAAAGGTGCTTGCCACTAAGTTTGATCTCCAGGACCCACAAGATGAAAAGAGACCAACTCTGCTCTGGCTGTCACTCACATTGAACAGAGTTTACGATGAAGTGGAGGGGCTGGGGCAGTGGAGGAGCTCAGCAGTGGAGGAGCTCAGCACTGGGACAGTGGAGGAGCTCAGCACTGGAGCAGTGGAGGAGCTCAGCACTGGGGCAGTGGAGGAGCTCAGCACTGGGACAGCGGAGGAGCTTAGCAGTGGAGCAGTTGAGTTCAGCACTGGGGCAGTAGAGGAGCTCAGCACTGGGGCAGTGGAGGGGCTCAGCGCTGGGGAGGGGCTCAGCAGTGGAGCTCTGGAGGAGCTCAGCACTGGGGCAGTGGAGGAGCTCAGCACTGGGGCAGTGGAGGAGCCCAGCCCTGGGGCAGTGGAGGAGCTCAGCACTGGAGCAGTGGAGGAGCCCAGCCCTGGGGCAGTGGAGGAGCTCAGCACTGGGGCACTGGCTGTTCTGGTCAGGACCACAGCTTGAGTCCCAGCACTCACATGGTGGCTTCTAACTGTGGCTTCAGTTTGAGGGGATCCACTGCCCTCTTCTGGTCTGTGCAGGCAACAGACATGAGCGATGCACAGATATGGGTACAAGAGAAACACCTGTATACATAAAATAAATTTTTCAAAGGTGGAGAGCAATAGAGGATGACACCTGACGTTCACCTTGGGTTTACACATGCACACAAACAGGATGAATTCACTGTTTTAGCGTCATTCAAAGCCATGTTAACATCTGCATACATGTTAGCTAACACATGAAAAGCTACCTGGGGTTCTGTGTATATGCCACAAAGTTGGTCTGCACCAGCGGCAGACGTGAGAGGCAGCCAGGAGCAGCAGTGGTTGAGTGTGTCCTACACAGGGAATCCTTGAATCACTTTTGGAACAAAGCCTCAGGGCTCCTTGTGACACTGATGGGGGAGCACATAGCAGGTGCCTGTGGAGCAAGATGCTTGTGGGAGGCAGGAAGGAAGCTGAGAAGTCAGATACAAAAGCATGAAAGAGTGCTGCGGCTTCTGGGTTAACTTCCGCTGAGCTTCAGGCACCCACTATTCCTTCTACCTGTTCTCTACTCCATCCCACAAAATAGCTGGAAAGCAACAGCCTGGGCTCTGGTAAGGCATAAGGTGAGGGCTGGAGAGGTGACTCAGGTTAGAGCCATCTAACTGGCTGCACTTCCAGAGGACCTGGGTTCAATTCTCAGCACATAGATGGTGTCGGTAACTCCAGTTCTAGATGATCCGATCCGGCTTCCTGTTCTAGGCTCTGCGGGCACCAGGCACATGCGGTACAAAGACATATTTTTAGACAAAATACCTATACACAAAATAATTTTCAAAATTAATAATTTGTAGGGATGGATGAGCAGGTGTTTCTGAAGGATGATTAGGTTTGTGGTACTCAGTACAAACCCATGTCAACAGCCTGTCATCCTCCAAGCTATGCGTGTAGTGCTGGAGAGAGCTGCAAACATCCCGCCAGATCAGCTGTCACAGTGAGGCCTCTGTCACCTCAAAGACAGGCAGGTCAGTGACCGTAACTCCAGTTTGATGTATGACAGGGCTGTGCCTTGGTGTGACAGCCACACAGCACCGTAACTCCAGTTTGGTGTGTGCCAGCCTTGTCAAAATGTCTTCTGCAAACAGCTCTCAAGACCTCAATGGCTGGGCTGGATAACTGGCTCAGTGAACACACTGCTGTTAATCGTGAGGACCCGACTTTGATCCTCAGAACCCCCACAAAAAACAGATGTGGTGGCGTGAGCTTGTATCCCTCAGGCTTGCAGGCCAGCCTAGCCAAATTGTTGAGCTCTATGCCAATGAGAGACTCTTAAAAAACACAAACCTAAAGTCAAAATAATAATAAAAAAGGCCCAGCAAGGTGGCTCAGCAGGAAAGGGTGTTTGCTAGATAAGCCAGTGTTGGATTCCTGCATCTCACGGTGGAAGGAGAGAGTAGACCCCTGAAAATCCTCTGCCATCCACGAGATTGCTGTAGCACGCACGCACGCGTGTATGCACACAAACAGTAGTAATTTGTTGTACACATGTACTTGCACACACAAAATCTCAATGACTTGTTACCACAGACTCCTCCCTGGAGCCACAAGCTGGCCATGGGTTACACTCAAGTCTAGGGTCTGGTCCAGGCCGTCTTGATGTGTCCTGCTCAGGATGCCAGGTTGAAAGAACAGCAATCTTGGACTTTGCCCTTTATGGCCGAAGCAAGGAGGCCAAGTCAAAGCCTGCAAGCACAGACTGCTCCTGCTCACATGTGACAGGTGTTTAGTACACTCAATTGCAGTGGCCCACGCCCACAGTCAAGCCCGTCAGGTGAGGCAGTATGTGTCCGAGGGACAATAACGCAACCTACCTGGGCAGCTGTCAGTCCACGAACTGATAGTGTTACAGGAAGGTTCTGAAGGAATCAAAGTGTGTGATCATGAACGATGTTCTTCCCTTATAAAACGTTCTGCAGTTTCCAAAACTTGTTGTCCGCCGTTGGAAGGAACCTGCTGGGATCTGGCGTGAGATGGGAAGGCGCTGTGTTCAGATCCGTTTGTGAACAGTGGGAAGACCCCAGCAGCTGTGCAGGGCAGCGCTCCTCAGGTGGGAACAAGCTCAGTGTAAGGCCAGCCTGGAATGAGATCTTGTCTCAGAAAGGAAAAGCAGATCAAAATAAAAACGGCTGAAGAAGCGCTGGAGTTGGGCCATTGTAACGCACTAGCCTTTAATGAGGATCTGAGATCAAGCCCAGAAACCATTTAAAAACACTGAGCACCGTGGAGTATCCTTGTAATTCCAGCTGTGGGGAAGGAGGTGGTCCCTGGGGGTTGCTTGCTAAAAGCCTGGCCTAATTGGCAAACTCCAAAGCAATTTGAGACCCTGTCTCGAAGGATGTGGCCTGTGTTCTTGAGGATGACACAGAGAGCATCCTCCCCCCGCCATTGCACACATTCCTGCACACTCTCATTAAATAAATAAATAAAAAGCTGGATTCCAGGGGCTTCCTTGGAGGGTTACTTTAGAAGGGTCAGGATGGTACAGGGAAGCCATATAGGTAGAGGGTACTGGGAAATGTGGAAGCCAGAGAGGACGATGGCCTGGTTAGCAGACACCACCCCACAATCTCCAGGGCTCAGGGTTAGAACAGGAAGCTTTGGGGATACAGGGAGCTCACAGGAAGCAGGCAGCAGGAAGTATATGCTGGGACACTGGAAGCCCCAGCTGGAAACCTAGTCAAAGGCTAAGTACCTCAGAGAACATGTGCTGGAGAGGCTGCCGCTGGAGCCACTGCCATCATAGGCTACCATGGAAATATCTCACCCGATCTGTGTAACAACCTTCTCTGAGACTGAAGTACTCTGTCCTGCATGGAAGCTCCTCAAGCTGGAAAGTAAACAACTCAAAATAGCTTCAGGAAGTCCCTGAAGCCGACAGAATCCACTAGGCCCCGCCCTACCTGAGTAAACAGACAATGGGAACAGAGCCGCCAAGAAGACTCAGGAAAGCCTAGCTGCGAATAAGACTCAGACCAGACCAGATTCCTGGAAGAAGTAGAAGCCAGCTCTGGTGTCTGGAAGAGGTTTAGGCCAACGGACCAACTGAGTCACCTGGAAAGGGCTCTCCAATGTTGATCTGCCTACAGGCTATGCAGGGTGTTCCAGGTTCCCAGCTTTGTGACCTGTCTCCCATACTGGGGTGAACCTTGGTGATGTAACTGTTTTGGAATCCTTTTTACATCTCTAAGTAAACCCTCATCTATTCTCCTGTACGTAAAATAAAACTCATTGGTTCTCCATGTTGGACTTTGGTGGTATCTGGACTTTGGTCAGTTGTGGGCTCTCTACCTGGAGTGAGCAGACATGAGTGTTGCGTCTCTCCAGGAAAAGTCTGTCTCACAACTACTTACTAAGAATGCAGGAGCAGGATAGGATTGGGCTGGCCTTGGTGGAGTTTCTCTCTGCAGCCTTTAGAGCAGGAGAAACGAGGTCATGTGGCTTCCTTACCTCTCCTCACTAGTGGAACAGACTCACTACATAACCAGACAGTGCCACACGTCCCATTCCTGAGCTGTCTGGCACGCACCTACTTACCCTTCCTCCTCCCTTCTCCTCCCTCCTCCTCTATGCTTCAGGTGCATACGCACTTTGGTGGGTAGTCACATGCCCAGGTAAGGCTCATGGGTCAAAGGCACAGAGAGCAGTAGGGGGACTCTTGGTAAAGACAATATGTGCCCTAGTGAACAAGCCCGGGCAGGACGGCCTGAGGGCCGACTCACTCTGCTATCTGAGACCAAAGGGCCTGAGCTAGCTTCACCCTCCCTTCCAGGGAGGGCATGTCAGTCCCAGGTGAGGGCTGGGCGACCACACTGGGGAAAGCATGTGTTCACACTGTGGGACAAGTCATTACTGAGAGCCCGTGAAGCTTAATGTCATCTTAGCAGGACCTAGAACAACCGGGAGACACACTTGAGAAGGACCACCTTGGTTAGATTGCTGACGTGGGAAGGTTCATCCTGTGTGCCAGTGCCCTTCCCTGGGCCAGAGTCCCTGACTGACTGAAAAGGAGCCAGCTGAGTACTCCCACGTGTGTGTCTCTCCCTCCTGACAGCAGAGGTGTGTGTTTCCAGCCATTTCCTACTCCTGCCCCCATGGCTTCCCTGTGATGACAGATATGGAAATGTAAGCTGGAATCTCCCCTTTCTCCCATAAGTTGTTTCTTTTTTTAATATTTATTTATTATGCATACAATATTCTGTCTGCGTGTATGCCTGAAGGCCAGAAGAGGGCAGCAAACCTAATTACAGATGATTGCTGGGAATTGAACTCAAGACCTTTAGAAGAGCAGTCAATGCTTTTAACCTCTGAGCCATCTCTCCAGCCCCCCATAAGTTGTTTCTTGTCAGACATTTTGTCATGGCCACAGGAGCAGGACCTACCACTGCCCTAGCCTGACATCTCTGCTGGATTTCCTTCTGTCCCCTGGTCATTATATTCCTTCCTTTTAAGAAGAGGCCTCACATAGCCCAGGCTGGGCTTGGGCTGGCCACGTAGCTGGGGGTAACCTTAAACTTCCGATGCTTTTGCACCCACCTCCAGAGTGCTAGGATTACAGGTGTGCACAGCACACTCAGTTTATGGAGAGCTGGGCCTAGTGTGCATGAGGCGAGCACTCTAAAGGCTGAGACAATCTGCAGAGTCTCTCTCTGCTTTTCTTACTGTATGTGAGGAATGTTGAGGCTTCCTCTGCTATCTTCTCGGTACCACGCCTCCCTCTCTGAGTGTCTTGTCTCAATCTGGCTGAGCTTAGACAATGTTTTGTCTCTCCAGAAGAGCTAACCTCTGGCATCAGGCTTTTGTTTTTGTCTCCCCATCCCCACTGCCCCAGAATAAAGTAAGGTCTATTAATGAAAACACCAGCTGAGTTAGAAGTCCCACACCCAGTCTGTGGATGTAGCTCCATTGACAGAGTGCTTGCCTAGTGTGCCTCGCCTTCTATCCTCAGCATTGCTTAAACCAGGTGTGGTGGCACACACCTGTGATCCTAGCATTAGGGAGGGGAGACAGGAGGACCATCTTCTACTTCTTAGTGAGTGTGAGGTAAACCTGGGCTGCATGAGAGTCTGCTTCAAAGCACAACACACAAAATATAAACCCGGGTCCATGCCTCCAAACATTGCAACTAGTTGGCTGGTTGTAAGAACTTTAAATTATGGCAAGGTTGTGGGGTTGGAGTGGGAGGCTGGAGAGATGGCTCAGCTGTTAAGAGCACTGGCTAGCCATCTCAAAATTATTCTGAGCAGTGTGTAGTTCAAAGCTGATTTTTAGGTGGTGTTTTTCAGCTTAGTGGTGTTTTCATAGTCCTGGAGGAATCGTCACTTTGGGACCCCCATCCTCCTTTTGGAGACTTCAAAGGGTACTGTTAGACATGGTCATGGTTCACTGCAGAAAACTGATAAAGAATCAACCTTAAATCTTGTACAGGAAGGTAGAAGAAGCCTTTTTCTAGAATTAGTTATTATTCTATATGACCATTATCATCATGACAAAAAGTTAATACATATAATTGTATACATTTTGAAATAATATTTATACCTTAAGAAAGGCTGTTAAAGAGTCAATATAAAACCAAAGGATTATGAGATTAGTGGCAATAAAATAGTCCCTTAATTTTGTTTTTTCTTCTGTTATGTCAGGTGGCTCTTCTGACATGATACATCAATTTTGGATTTTATTTTAATAGGCATGGTTGGGTTTGGAGAAGGAGAGAGCCACACTCCAACTCCAAAGCCAGTTTTAATCTTCAACTAGACTGGGACTATAAATTTGTTAGTTTTATAGATTAATTTAGTTAGATTAAATAGTCACACTGCTTGATGAACTGTTATCTCTTCTAATTAAGAGGTACCTCTTGTTCAAATTGAATCTTTATCAATTTTGATGGTATCCATAGATTCTTTTCTCCTGTAGAAACAAAAGCAAGACCCCTCCCCCAACATAACACATGTCCTGTTTTCCACTCTGAGGTCAACACATTCCTAAAGTATACCTGCTGATTTCATTCTATAGTTTCTCAACTATCCATTGTCTCTCCATAGATGTTGTTCTTTTCTCATTCAGAAAACACAAAATTAATAAGGCATTATACAATCTATTGGGGGGGGCTTTATTATCCCTTTCTGTTTATTTATCATATCCTAGAGTTTAATTTGATCTTTCTGTAACTGCCTGGCCTGTAGGATTGTGTGGTATACCTGAATATGCTTTATATTATAGTAAGCAAAAAACTGTTTCATTTTCATAGAGACATATGCTGGAGCATTGTCTGTCTTTATTTGTACAGGTATGCCCATGATGGCCATGACTTCTAGCAAATGTGTGATTACCAAAACCGGCTTTTCAAACACAAAGCAGTTATCCACTGAAAACTTAAATAGGTCTCAATGGTGTGGTGTACATATTTTTGTAGTTAGGAGGCTGCTTGTTTGTTTTCGGCTGCACAGACTCCCAAAATAACCACATAGAAACTGTATTAATTAAATCACTGCTTGACCTTTTAGCTCTAGCATCTTATTGGCTAGCTCTTACATCTTTTTTTATTGAGGATTTTTTTAGCTTTTTTTTAGCTCTTATATCTTAATTTAACCCATTTCTATTAATCTGCATTTCTCCACATGGCTGTTGCTTACTGACAAGGTTCTGTCTGTTGTCTGTCTCTGGCAGGGCTACATGGTGTCTCCCTGACTCCGCCTTCTTTTTCCCAGCATTCAGATTAGTTTCCCCCACCTAGCTCTGTTCTGCCCTCCTATAGGCTCAAAGCAGTGTCTTTATTCATTAACCAATAATAGCAACACATATACGGAAGGACTTCCCACATCATATTTTAGTTTTCCAAATTTTACAAAATGGAACACATGCACCTACTATATTTCATTCTTTTGAGTACCCTTTATAGTACTTCCTGTAGGTAGTGGTGTTTTGTTCTATAAAGAACAAGTAGAACATTTCCTTATGATTTCCTTGTTTTTTTTGTCATGTGATGGAAAAGTCTTTTTTTTAAACTTTGCTATTGACATGATGTTTTAATAAAATTATGAGGCTTCCAGCACATTTCCAATCAATAGATGATCATTTTCTTCATTATCTCATGCTAGAGGATCTGGAAGACCTGTATGGGATTAGATGTGTGTTACATTGTATATGTGATAATTCCTATTCCTGATTATTTCTTGTAACTGAATAAATAGTAAAATCAATTCTGTATCATCTGGTATAAAATTATCAGTTTCAATATGCAAAACAACTCTTTCCAGATATTGCAAATCAGTAACTATGTTGGGAAGTTCCATAAACTCCATTAGTACCATGAGAATAGCATGTAATTCTGACTTTTAGACAGAATCATAAGTACTTTGATCCACTTTACTTAAATTTTCTGATTTGTATTCTGCTTTTCCTGATTTATTTGCATCAGTATAGAATTTAGGGCTCCATATATTGGTGTTTCCAATAAATTGTGAGGAAGGATCCAGTTAGTTCTCCTTTTAAGTTGAATTCTCTTGCTTTTAGATAGTTGTTGTTAATCTCTCCCCCAAATTACTGCAACCTTTTTGCCTGGGTTCACTTTTTGCCCATAATTTATCAATTTCATCATTACTAGAAGGTACTACAATATCTGATGGACTGGGTCTATTCCTGCTACTTGATCTATTAATAAGATGATTCAGCCAATGGGCTCTATACAGCCAGGAATTCCCTAGTCTTCTTTATTACCTAAAGGATGATCTATTTTAGTGATTGATTTAAATGACTGCTTTTTAAAACTATACCTTTATAAGAACAGGATAGAGAAAAATGTGGCTTCACAGTGTCTACTTACAATCATCCCCAGACTGATAAAGGTGTCAGTGGAAAATTCTTCCACAAGGGGTGTTAAACAGCCCCACCCTTTATCAGTGTTTTATACAACAGCACTGTAAATGAACTGTAAATTGTCCCCTCGGTCTATAATTTACCCTTCTATGTATGATATCTCACTAGCTGACTCAGATGCACCCTAGGAAAAATATTTGAAGAAGTAAAAAAATTTTGCCTTTTAAGGATTACAAATTGCTCCTGAAAAAAAATACAAAGAGAAGATTCTATTAAGAGGAGATTCTATTAATTACTTGGGATATAAGATAAGCTTGCAAAATTCAACAACAGAAAGTACAAACCATGAGAGATCAATTATAAACTCTTAATGATTTTCAAAAATTGCAGAGGATATTAACTGGCTACAGTTAATCCCGACAACTCAAGAACTAAGCAATTTATTTCAAACCTTACAAGGTGATAAAGACTTAAATAGTCCAATAAAGTTATCGGTTGAGGCTGAAAGAGAATTGGCTTTGGTAGGATGTTCATGTGGATCAGTTGGATCCAGAGCTTCATTGGAGTCTGGTTATTTTATCTTCTATGCATTCTCCTATAGGAATTTTCAGGCAGAGAGAAGATACTATCTTAGAATAGAGATTTTTACTACACAAACAGATTAGAAAGTATTGATTCTGAAAGAAAAATTGAGACTTTTCCAATTATCAGAAGTAGACCCAACAGAAGTTGTGATACTTTTAGACTAATGTTTATATTGGCTCATTGTGGGCAGAAAATGAACAATGACAAAGAGCTTTCAGTAATTTGGGGGGAAATTACTAGGAGAGATAAACAACACACATCCCAAAGGCAAGAGACTGAAGTTTATAAAAATAACTAATGGAATTCTTCCTCACATTGTACGAGGAACATGAGTTTCTGGAGCCTCAGTATACATTCTATACTGATGTAACTAAACCAGGGAAGGCAGGTTATAAGTCAGGAAATTTAAGTAAAATGGCTCAAAGCCCTTATCATTCTGTTCAAAAGTCAGAATTATATGCTATTCTCATGGTATTACTAGATTTTCCCAAATTTCTTAATAAAGTTACTGACTTTCAATATGCAGAAAGAGTTGTTTTATATATTGAAACTGTTGAATTTATTCCAGATGACTCAGAATTAACTTTTTTTACTTATTTAATGACAAGAAATAATCAGAATTAGAAATCATTCCTTGTATATAACACATATCAGATCCCTTATGAATCTACCAGACCCTCTAGGACAAGGGGATGATGAAATTGATCAGCTATTGGTAGAAAATGTGCTCACAGTCTCCGAACTTCCTAAGAAACACCATGTTAATAGCAAAGGTTTGAGGAAAGGTTTTTCTATCACTTGGCATCAAGCCAAGAAAATTATAACGAAATGTCCTACTAGTTCTTTATATAACCAAAGTCTACTACTTGCAGGAAGTAATCCAAAGGGTACTCAAGGAATGAAAATTGGCAAATAGGTGTGTTTCATTTTGTAGAGTTTGGAAAATTAAAATACATGCACAATACCATAGATACATATTCAGGATTTCAAAGGACAACTGCTTCAACTTTTGAAAAGGCAGATTCTATAATAACACATTTGTTAGAAGTTACGGCCATTATAAAAATACCTGTACAGATTAAGACTGGCAATGTTCTAGCATGTGTCTCTAGTAAAATGAAGCAGTTTTTTTGCATATTACAATATAAAGCATATTGCAAGTATACGACACAATCCTACAAGCAGTTAAGAAAGATCTAATCACACTTTAGAAATTATGTTTAATAAACAGAAAGGGGTAATAAAGACCCCCAGAGATAGATTACACAATTCTCTATTAACTTTAAATGTTTAAATTCTAACAATAAAGGAACAACAGCTGCAGAGAGACATCGGATAATAGGAAAAAAAAAAAAACCTGCTGAATTAAGTCAGCTTGTATACTTTAAAGATTTGCTAACCTCAGAATGGAAACCAGGATATGTGTTATGTTGGGGAAGAGGTTTTGATTTTGGTTCCACAGGAGAAGAAAGCTGTGGATAACATCAAAACTGATTCAAGCAAGAGAGATCTCTTGATTAGGAGAGGCAATAAATAGCTTATGAGATGACATGGCCATTCAATCTAAGCTAATTTGTAAGACTAACAAATGCCTTTCATTTGACCAGATATATTTTCCCAAAAAGGGAAACTCCCCAAAGTTATGGTTGGGACAGGGTTTTTATTCCAGAAGAATAAAATCATCCAACTAAGGAATCTGAAGACCACTGGACAAATGAGGCATCTGAAGAAAAAGGATGAATCATCCAGAGAAAATGTCCTAAGAAAAAGAGTAAATTGCCTAATGGTGTATCGCATTTCCAAAAGGATAAAATTTCATAAATGTTCCCAAATGTTTGTTTCTGCTGTTCTCTACAGACATATAATACAAATGGTCTTTTTGTAGTCCCGGTCCAATTAAAGATTAAAGATGGTTTTGGAGTTGGAGTGTGGCTCTCTCCTTCTCTAAACCCAAACATACTTGTTAAAGGAAAATACAAAATCTCTGTCTCATGTTAGACAAGCCACATGGTATGGGACAGAAGAAAAACCAAAGTTAAGGGACTATTCTATTGCCACTAATCACATAATTCTTCTGTTTTATTTTGAATCTTTAAAATTTTTCTTAAGGTATAAATATTATCTCAAAATTTACAAGATTAATGTATATATTTAAATTTCCTGTCATAATATTAATGGTCATATAGTGTACTAACTAATTCTAGAAATAGGCTCCATCTAACTTCCTGTATGTGGTTTCCAGATTGAGTCTGAAGCAGTTAACTAGGAATTAAGCTTGTCTACCCCAGGTGTATTTAATAGATTGTTGTCCTTTAACCTCTTTGAGATCTGCTGCATATGACATTTAAAATGTTTAAGTTTTCCGCAGTGAACCGTGACCATTCCTAACAGCAACCTTTGAAGTCTCCAAAATGTGATAGGGCCTCACAATGACGATTCCACCTCGATTGTGGTAATGCCACTAAGCTGACAAACACCGTCCAAGTACCAGCTTTGGACTACAAATTGCTCAGGATAATTTCACGGTGATTAGCTGAGATGGCCCAGCCCCACAGACTACTCCGGTCAGGATTTCAGATAAGCCCTGCATTTCCCCATCACACTGAGACTGGATCAACAGCTCTCCCAGGACTTGATCATTATCTCAGTTTTCTCAGGGTGCCCTAAAGATCCATCACCCTCAGACAACAGGAACTAATTTTAAGAATACAAAAGCCACATTCCTAAGAGGTGGGGTGAGCAGTTTTTGGTCATTCTATGGATTATGAAGATTTATTATCATTTTTTTGGGGGGGGGGTTGTTGCAATTTGTTATTGGTCACAATCAGTGAGGAAACTAAGAAAAGGAGATTGGATTCAGGGATCTTGCTCAGAAAAGAAAAGGGGGCTATAGAAATGATAGAATAAAGGGGTAGATTACTGGATCTACTTTTAAACTAAAAAAACAACTACTAGTCTTAAATATTTTATGTTGGTATGGATTTTTGCACACTGATACAAATTTAAGGGTTTTTTTGTTGTATATGTATTTTGTTGTATATGTATTTCTACTCTTGTTTAAGGTATTGTACCTATGCAGTTTATTTCAAAATGTAATGTCAAGCTCTAGTCCTTAAAGGCTATTATTACAAACTGTTTAGGATAATTAAGAAATATAGGCTAGTATGCAGTGATCTTTTGTTTATGTTTTAACAAATAAAGCTTGCCTGAAGATCAGAGTGCAGAGCTAAGCCACTAGAGGCCAGGAAGTGGTGGCACACACCTTTAATCCTAGGACCCGGGAGACAGAAGCAGATGAATCTCTGCTAATTGAAGGCCACCCTGGGCTACACAAGACTGAATCTGTCTAAAAGAGAAAGAGAGCTCACACAACGGTGATCCCAGCCCTTGGAAACACGCGCCTTTAATCCCAGCACTAGGGAGGAGACAGGAGTGATACGGCTGGGTGGAGAGAGGCGCTCAGTGCAGTCTAAGGTTGGTAGAGACAGCTGCACTCCAAGGACTGCCTCTGCAGTCAGAGGATGAAGTCTGAAGACAGGATCACCCCTTCTGTCTGAGCATTGACAGAGGTAAAAGAACTCGTTAGTGTCTGGTACTCTGCTTCTCTGATCTTCAGCATTAGCCCCCAATATCTGACTCTGGGTTTGTTTGTTTTTAGATTTATTTATTTATTATGTATACAACATTCTGCCTTGCCTTGATGTATGCCCGCACGCCAGAGGAGAGTGCCAGATCTCAGTACAGGTGGCTGTGAGCCACCATGTGGTTGCTGGGAATTGAACTCAGGACCTCTGGAAGAGCAGCCAGTGCTCTTAACCTCTGAGCCATCTCTCCAGCCCCCTCGCTGCGTTTTTATTATTAAGATCAACTAGAATTTGTGCTATACTAATAGTTAGTCATCTATAACAATCAAATTTGTGTTCTAAACAGATGGTCTCCAAACATTTCAGGGACCTACAGAATATGGCACTTAAGATGTTTTAATAACATAAAGCTTTTCATGACAGTGAGACACATCTGTTCCTGGTTGCGCCAATTTACTTTAAAAAAAAAGGATTATGGGCATCAGAAAACCTACATATGGAGTTTGCTTTCATTGTGGCAAAGTTAGTCACTGGGCAGGAAACTGCCCTTGCCTCAAGTTTTGACAGTATGCTGTCCAAATTGGACAGGCAGGACACAGAAGAAAGCAACTGCTGATAATAGCCAAGACAAGGTAGGACAGCTCTTGAAAATTCATGCTTAACAGAAAAGTCTGTCAGATATTATAGGTCTATAGGACAAGATGGATGCCCCAACGTTGCAGAGGAACCATGGATGACTGTCCAGGCAGCCAGCTGCTTCTGCTGTTTCTGTAGTTTTGGAAGTTGTTTGCTCTGCACTTCCTGTTTATTCAGGTCATATTATGTCCTTCTCAGGTCTCTGATGGAGTTGAAGAAGAGATAGTTATAGTGTTCCTTGTTACCAAATTCATAAAAGAAACTCACAAAAGAGGTATAAAGTGTGTAAGTTTGAAAGACATAAAAGCTTAAATTGTTTATCTAAGAAAATGTTTGAGGTCTAAAAAGATAGTTTTGGGTTGGTAATACAAGTTAGGATAGAAAGTAAATTAGGTACAGAACTTTGAACTAAGATAGGAAGATAATACAGTGCTTTCTCCAGATCTGCCAAATACAAATGGACTGGACATTGTGGATGTAATTCTTACCTAATAATTTTTCTTATTGTATATAGTTTTAATGTGTTAGAATCAAAACCTTCCTTTTTATTTAGACAATAAGGGGGAAATGTTTTGGGTTATTTTGATCACACTCTACACTCCTGAGACTGTCAATAAAGTTTACTTTTAATAAGTGGGTGAAACAAGCTATTAGCTGACGAAAATTAGCCATAAAGGTTTTGTGGTACAGGAGAATTGTCTGTAATCTGTCAATCATGTTTTAAATAAAACACTGATTGGCCAAGCAGGAGGTAAAGGTGGGAAAACCAGACAGGAAGGAGAAATGATGTAAAAAATGGGTTAATCAATATGTGAGAGCCAGTGAGAGGCTAGAGCTAATGGGCCAATCAGCTTTATAACTTTAGAGAGCTCTGTGTTATTTCTTTGGGGCTTGCCAGCTATGGGGTACTGGGCGGGACAGAAACCCAAACAAACAGGCCTAAGCCCCGTTCACTGTTACAGTTTTGGAGGACCGAGGACATACAGAGAGACACGGGAAGTAGTAGGGAGGGACTAAGAAAAATTCTTGCCCCTTTTATGGACCAAGGGAGGAGAGAGGAGGTCACTGGTGGCTTCTCCACTTCTCCGATCATTCAGGTTCTTACTCTGATAGCTGACTCCTGAGTGTTTATTGATAAAGAATAATTAAACAAATATTTCATTCCATGTGGTGAAATTATGCAGTGCACTCATGCATAAAATCCTCAAATAAAAGAAAATGTGAGCACAGAAAAACAGCACTTCAACAATGAGGTCACACCCGGAGTGAGGTGGGATTGTGATGATGGAGCTAATTCTTGGGTCACCGTGGTCAGTGAGCAAGTCCGATGTGCTCACTGGTCTCATCAAGGCAGATGGTAAAAACTGTATTTCAGTCTGTTATTGGTGCCAGTCTGGGGTAAAGCAGACTTCAGAGGGCTAACGAGATGGCTCAGAGGACAAAGGCACCTGCCACTAAGCCAGATGACCCACACACCTCCAGCGAGTTGTCCTCTGACCTTCATGTGTGCTGGGGCATGCACCTCAACCACCACACATATGAACATGACATACTAATAACTGAAAAGACCTGGAGAGGTGCAGCAGGCATGGCTGACTGTTCAGCAGAGGAGAGAAGGGAACTAAGGTGGATGTGTAACAGGCCCTAGACCTTAACACAACTGACTCCATAGTAAAAGCGCTAATCAGGCTGTAAAGCTCAGCATGTAGACAGCACCCAACAAAACTCAAACAAAGGCCTAATCCATCAAAGCCTGGGAAAGTCTCTAAATGTCCTAGCCTTGCTTTCAGACTTCTGTTGTTCCTCTTCTAGCTAACTGTTCTTGTTAACTGAAGTATGCCAACCTAGGAAATGTTTTTTGAGCTTAAAAGTTCACCCCGAGGGCTGGAGAGATGGCTCAGAGGTTAAGAGCACTGACTGCTCTTCCAGAGGTCCTGAGTTCAATTCCCAGCAACCACATGGTGGCTCACAACCATCCGTAATGAGATCTGGCGCCCTCTTCTGGCATGCAAGCATACGTGGAAGGAATGTTGTATACATAATAAATAAATAAATTAAAAAAAAACATTTAAAAAAAAAGTTCACCCCGAGAAAGGCTCAGGGCTACACTGGGCTCCTGAACACACAGTGTAGTGGCTGGCCGGCTAATAAAGACTTTCTATTGGCTTAAACTATGACCCAGCAGTCTTCTCTGGTGAATACCACACAATAAAACCAATGCTGTCTGGGCCTCCAGGAGGCAGCAGTGTTGCTGAGTTGGAGTGTGAGATCGAGTTCCAGAGAAAAGGGCTTACCTGTGTCCGACGTTCGGCACAGCTCATTGGTTGTTTGCAGAGAGCTGGGCTGTACCAGGTTGGGGGTCATTCTCTGGTGTTAGCATCAGCCCCATAGCCATTTACTGTCGACTTCTGTGTGTGATCTAACGTCCTTGTGGCTGTTAGGTAAGGTCCTTTGGAATGTACACACAGACTCCTCACCTTCGTCAACCCACGGTTAGGAATGTTACCTGATGAGGTCAGAGCAGGGGGTCTTTCTGCTTCGCTGTGACCTGTGTACCTGGTGGAAATATGACTTTCAAAAATGCCTTGATTGTTGACCTTTCTTTGTTCTGTTACTATGAAAACTTCTTTCATCACCCCGCTGGAAGACGGCATGTGAGTTATCGTGACTCTGCTCCCAGCCACGGTCTCTCACATTTCTCTATAGCATACGTCCTTCTCTTTGAAGCATTGCTATAAACCGGAGCTCTTACCGCAAAGGGACAGTTTATTCTAGAGTCAAATATGAGCGACCCTGACCAGGAATACAGATTAAGGTCAGCCCAAATTCCATGTTCTAGTGTGGAATCAGTTTATAAAGCATTTTTAAGCAACAGAACGAAGACATTCGTATATGAAGGCACTTTTCAAATACGCTCGTGGGAGCATTAAGTGCGCAGCGGAGAAGCCTCAGCTCTCGGCCCAGATGGCATTTGATGACTCCATCTTTCGGTTAGGGAAAATTATGGTTTTGTTTTTTTTTTTGTTTGTTTGTTTGTTTGTTTTTTCGAGACAGGGTTTCTCTGCAGCTTTAGAGCCTGTCCTGGAACTAGCTCTTGTAGACCAGGCTGGTCTCGAACTCATAGAGATCCGCCTGCCTCTGCCTCCCGAGTGCTGGGATTAAAGGCGTGCACCACCACCGCCCGGCAAAATTATGGTTTTGTTAGTACATTTTGGAGATGTTGTTTTGTTTCCCCCTTTCCACTCTATCCTGAATTGAATCCTCCCCACCCCCACCCCCACCCCCACCCCTTCCTTTTTTTTTTTTTTTTTAAACAGGGTCTCAGTGTGGCCCTAGCCAGCCTGGAGTTTGCAGTGGAGGGGAGGCTGACGTTGACAGAGATCCGCTTGCCTCTGCCTCCACAGAGCCTCCCCAGAGCTGGGATTAAAGGCTCATGCCACCACCATGCCCAGGCCAAAGGTTCTCAATCTCTTACAGGACTTTAAATCCTGTGGCGGCCGCACTTACATTTCGCCATTACAAGATGGCGCCGAGGGCTAAAGTAAACAAGTATGTGGCGCGAACTTTTCGCGCCACATCTGCCTAGCAACAGGTTTCCACCAATCCTTTTCTGCCACGTCACCTAATCAGTAGACACGCCCCGTCCTCCTGTATATAAGCCGCCACCCAGCCCGGCTCGGGGGGCCCCCTGCTTCCAGCTCTCCCTCAACCAAGCAGCGCTTCATTAAAGTGTGATCAGAGAAGAATCCTGTGTCGGTGGTGATCTTTCCCTGCTGGTCAGGGCTCGCTCGCCGCAGCTGGTGCCGAAACCCGGGAACTTCGGCGGACACACACGGGGGGGCCGAAGAGGATTCAGAACTCTACACACGAAGCGGTTGGCGCCGGTAAGTATCCTCAGGTATGCTTCTTGGAGGAATTAGTCCTTTGTGGTTTGCATTAGCAGTGGTTGTTTTTGCTGTAGTGGTTTATGCCTTTTGCATTTTTATCCGTTGTCATAGACCAGGAGAGGAGTGTCGCTGCTGTAACATCTAAAGCGAAAGTAAGTCCGTGGCAGATAAGGCGACTTTTCTGCCCTTTTGTAAGCCTCTTGTAGAAAAGTAAGCAAAGATGGGCAACGATCAGTCTGTTTCCGGTGCATGCGATTTTGTAGATCCTATACAGCGGTTACTACAGGAGAGAGGATTGAAAATCTCGAAATCCACCATAAAGGTGATTGTCGGGGATATTGATCGCATGGCGCCGTGGTTTGCGGTGTCTGGGGATCTAAATCTGCATTGCTGGAGAAAGCTAGGCAAAGATTTGGAGGCAGCAAAGGAACAGGGGCAATTAAAGAAGGGAACTTATCCTTTTTGGAGATTAGTACACTCCTGCTTGAAAGACGGAAAAAATGTAGAGGAGTTAAGAGAAGGAAGGAAAATGTTGGCAAGACACCAGGACAGCCTTTCAGAAGCAGGTTCAAAGACAGAGGAGGATACTGAAGAAAAGTGCACGGTAATAAGGAACAAAAAAGGGGAAAAGAAAGATATAAAAGAAAAAGAGGATCCTAAGATAAATAAACCTTCAGCACCTCCCCTGTATCCGGTGCTGGATGAATTCGCAGCCTTGCGGCTGGCTGAAGAGGAGCTGGTAGAGGCAGAGGAGGAGAGCTTAGAGGAGGAAGATGCACATTATGAGGAGGAGAGATATGGGCCAGCTCTAAAAGTGCCCACTAGAGAGTTTCCCCCTCCTTACGTGCAGCCCAGGAGTAGCTGCCATTTCATTGACAGGGGCACTCTTGCGCAGTTAGCTGTGCATTATCCACCTTTAGTGGTGGTATTTCCTGTTTTTGAGGATCAAAATCAACAAAGATATCATGAGCCAGTCCCTTATAAAAGAGTTAAAAGATTTAGTGGAAGCGGCAAAGACTTATGGAGCTAATGCGCAGTATACCCGCACATTACTGACTCGGTTGACCACCAGAGCTATGACACCAACAGATTGGTGGGAAATTGCTAGAGCATGCCTTTCTACAGGTCAATATCTAGATTATAGATCTATAGTAGTAGAAGCTGCTCACACTCAGGCTCGAGTAAATGCGCAAACGCCAAATCGAGCTCCCTGGAATGCAGACATGTTATTAGGGCAAGGGCAATGGACGGCTAATCAAACAGCCTATCCAGTGGAGGTTTATCAACAAATTAATGAAATCTATACAAGAGCATGGAAAATGATACCAAAAAGAGGTGAAGTGACGGGCAACCTTACTAAAATTATTCAAGGCCCTACTGAACCTTTTTCGGAGTTCGTAGCTCGCATGATGGAAGCCGCAGGGAAGGTGTTTGGTGAAGCCGAAGAAGCCATGCCTTTGGTTCAGCAGTTAGTGTTTGAACAGGCTACTAAAGAATGTAAGAGAGCCATCATGCCATGGAAAAATAAAGGACTGGATGCTTGGCTTAAGGCCTGCCGAGAGATAGGCGGCCCTCTAACTAATGCTGGTCTAGCGGCTGCTATGCTAGCAGTCTCCAGGGGGCAGGGAAGATCAGGTACCTGCTTTAATTGCGGGAAGCCGGGGCATATACGAAAAAATTGTCCCCAAGGCACACATAAAAAGAGCCAAGGTCAGAGACAGCCGGGCACATGCCCGCGGTGCAAAAAGGGAAAACACTGGGCGAATGAGTGTCGATCCGTAAAGGATATCAATGGACAGCCCATACCCAATGCCACATCAGCCATGTCAAAAAACGGGCAGAAGGGCCCACTACCCCAGGGCCCGAGAATTTATGGGGCAATTCAGGAGCCAAACATGAGACCACCCCAGTCATCAGAAGGGCCACCACAGGCTCCGCAGGGTTGGACCTCCGTGCCACCACCGGATTGGTACTGACTCAGAGTATGGGTGTTCAAGCTATAGACACAGATATGTCAGGACCTCTAGAGGAAGGAACAGTGGGACTAGTTTTAGGAAGATCCTCCGGTACTCTTAGAGGGTTATTAGTGCTACCTGGAGTGATCGACCCTGACTACAAAGGCATTATTAAGGTAATGTGTCATTCTCCGTTTGGCATCATTTCGATTGCACCCGGAGATCGTATTGCACAATTGTTAATTCTTCGATCAGACCATGAAAAATTTCCCTCTTATGAGAAAGAGAGGGGCAAGCGAGGGTTCGGCTCCTCTGGGGTTGAGCTAGCATGCTTGTCTATAGGACTTGATGATCGCCCCATGTGTACCCTAGAAGTAGAAGGAAAGCTCTTTACGGGCCTGTTGGATACCGGAGCGGACAGAAGTGTGATGCGTAAACAGGATTGGCCGAAGAGGTGGCCGTTACAGACGGCTGCACAAACCTTACAGGGTCTAGGATATCAAAATACTCCAGATATGAGTGCTAAGCAATTGCATTGGAGGATGGAACACAGTCAAGGCATTTTTCAGCCTTTTGTCATAGACCTCCCTTTAAATTTATGGGGAAGGGATGTACAACAACAATTAAAATTGATAATTACCAATGATTATTCTCAAGTGAGTAAAGATGTCATGAAGGCACAAGGCTTTGTACCAGGAAAAGGGCTGGGGGCTCGCCTTCAAGGACGAAGTGACCCCGTGTTGCCCACTCCCAAATCTGATCGGAAGGGCTTGGGTTTTTCCTAGGGGCCACTGATGATGCGTTACGCATCCCCTGGGGCACAGATACACCCGTTTGGGTGCCTCAGTGGCCCCTGTCTATGGAAAAGCTCCAGGCCGCACACATATTAGTTAAAGAACAACTTCAGCTTGGTCATATTGAACCTTCTGTGTCTCCTTGGAATTCCCCTATTTTCATCATAAAAAAGAAGTCAGGAAAATGGAGGCTGCTGCATGACCTTAGAGCAGTTAATGCACAGATGCAACTCATGGGATCTGTCCAAAGAGGGTTGCCTCTTTTAAGTGCTTTACCAAGAGATTGGCCTGTTTTTGCCATAGATGTTAAGGATTGCTTCTTTTCTATACCCTTGCATGTTTTAGATAAACATCGTTTTGCATTTACTGTTCCCTCTATAAATCACGAACAGCCTGATGAACGCTATCAATGGAAGGTCTTACCACAGGGTATGGCCAACAGTCCCACCATGTGCCAGCTATACGTGGATCAGGCGTTACAACCAGTGAGACGTAGTTTTCCCAAAGTTAGGCTGATCCATTACATGGATGATATCCTATTGGCAGCAAAACAAGAGCATATGCTAGAACAGGCATTAGTTGCCCTGGAGGCATCCTTAAAACAAAAGGGGCTGATTATTGCCGCCAATAAGATTCAAAAAACAAGTATTATAGAGTTTTTAGGAGCCCGTGTTACCCCAAAACAGATTTTTCCACAAAAAATTTGCATTCGTACATCACATTTACGCACTTTAAATGATTTTCAAAAGTTGCTCGGAGATATAAATTGGCTGAGAGGATATCTCCCCATTACCCGTGAAGCTTTGCAGCCGTTGTTCTCAATATTAGAAGGAAATCCTGATGTAACGTCACCTAGAGAGCTTACACCCAAAGGAAAAGAAGCATTAAAGATAGTGGAAAAGGCCATAGAACAAGCGCAGGTTCTTCGGTTTGATCCAGAACAACCATTATTGCTTTGCATTCTGCGCACTGTTGGTCATCCTACTGGAGTATTGTGGCAGACAGGCCCGATTTGGTGGATACATGGTCATACACTTGGTTCGCGCACGTTAAGCTATTATCCTGATTTAGTGGCACAACAGGCATTATTGGGAGTGAGGTTCAGCTTGACCTCCTTTGGAAAAATGCCAGAGAAGTTAATATTGCCCTATACCAAAGATCAAATTGAGGTTTTGACAGGGACTACTGATGATTGGGCCGTATTGATTTCCTCATATTCAGGCGTTATTGATAATCATTATCCGTCTGATAAATTGCTGTCCTTTATGGCACAGAATGTTGTATATTTTCCAAAGATTACCAGTGCTTCTCCTTTGAATAATGGCTTGACTATTTTTACTGATGGGTCCAAAACTGGAATTGGAGCCTATATGGTATATGGCTCCCCGCCTGTTACTCTGAAATTTCGCTCTGGAGCACCCCAAGTCGTGGAGTGTCAAGTAGTGTTGGAGGTCTTTAAGGCTTTTCCCCATCAGCCTTTTAATTTGTATTCTGATTCATGTTATGTAGTTAATGCTGTAAAACATCTGGAAGTGGCTGCATATGTTAAACCTAGTAGCATGGTTGCATCTTTGTTATTACAAATTCAGAGTTGTATAGTTCAACGTGCTAAACCATTTTTTATCGGTCATATTAGAGCTCATTCCGGTCTTCCTGGACCTATGACTGAAGCTAATGATATGGTTGATAGGGCTACCAGGGAAATGGCTTTAGTTGCCCTGGATCCTATGCAATCGGCTGAACAATTTCATAGAAAGTTTCATGTGCCTGCAAATACCCTTCGCCTTAAGTTTAATATTACTCGCGACCAAGCGCGTGAGATAGTTAAACAATGTTCCTCCTGTGTGGTTTTTCATCATCCGCCTCATATTGGGGTTAATCCACGTGGGTTAAAGCCACTTACCCTTTGGCAGATGGATGTTACTCATGTTTCAGAATTTGGTAAACAAAAATATTTGCATGTTTCCGTGGACACTTGTTCAGGTGTTATACATGCCACCCCGTTATGTGGTGAAAAGGTCCTTAACGTAAAGACCCATTGCCTAGAAGCCTGGGCTGCTTGGGGCAAGCCTTATTCTTTAAAAACGGATAATGGCCCGGCATATGCCTCTAAAAGTTTTCAACAGTTCTGCTCTATTTTTGAAATTAATCATATTACTGGTTTGCCCTATAATCCACAAGGACAAGGCATTGTGGAAAGGGCTAACCGCACCATTAAGGAATTGCTTCAAAAACAAAAAGGGGGAATAGCCGAGGGCGCATCCCCGCGAGATAGAATATCTCTCGCTCTCTTTACATTTAATTTTCTGACCTTGGATTCCAATGGCTGTTCAGCCGCGGAAAGACATATGGACCACAGACACAGAAATACAGAATTAGTAAAATGGAAGGATGTAATTGATAACAAATGGTATGGACCGGACCCTGTGATACAGAGGTCCAGGGGAGCTGTTTGTGTCTTTCCTCAGAATCGGCCAGATCCGGTGTGGATCCCTACCAGACTGACAAGGATCGTGACAACACTGGAACAGCCTGACGAAGAGCAAGGAGATGTTGCTGCTCCTGATCCTGTTGGTGAACCTGCCGGTTCCGGTTGAATCTGAAGAATCTTATTTCTGGGCTGTGGCCCGTACATGGCCCATTCCAATTCCTGTTCACAATGAGTCCACAATATTGCCACAATTTTTTGTTGATAGTTGCCAATTGAATTTAGTTTGCAAAAAGGTGGATGCACAGGAACAAAAATTTAATCAAACTGTAGTGCCCCTAGCAGGAACTTTATGTTTTACCACAAATCAGAGCACTTCTATCTCAGACTGCATCTTGCTAGATGCCATGAATCTTACTGTAGCTAGAGATCCATTTTTAGAAGATACCCCCAATTTTTTGAGAAAGGCCATTAGCATAGCCCTGCCTCAGGTTAGATCTGGAGCTAAATCTGGATCTGGCTCCTATTCCGGTTCCAATGATACTGTTAATGTTACCACTTATGGGATCAGTTGCAACCTTACAACGCCCAATTGGGTACAGGTTAGCAAGGTTAATAATAGTGATTCACAGGTTGGCAATAGTAATCATACTAGTAATAATATTTTTTCTTGGTCTGTCCCTAGATGCTCTGGTAATGATTTGAGCTATCCCCCTGAATTTGTGGATTGCAGAGGACGATATGATAAGTTTTACAATAATTCTGGATGGGTTCTTAGGAATCTTAACCATTTTAAGGTTAAAAGAAAACTTATGATAAAGGTTGGATCACCCTTTACTCCGTGGATACTTATGAATTCCAGAGGAGCTATAACTGAGTTGTCTCCATTTGCTACATTTGTTCGCTCTGGAATAATTACGTTAAATAATTATACAGGGATTATGAATCACACTTCTAAAGAAATTAATATAACTAGTGTAGAGAAAAAACATAATACTACTCTACGGCAAACCAGAGTTTGCCTGGATCCTCCCTTTGTCTGGCTTTTGTTTAATACTACAGGGAGTTCAAATAATACTGCAGTTGATTGCAAGAAGGATAATTGCTCTCTGTCACAATGTTGGAATTTCTACCATTCAGGTGCGATTGTTATGCGCATCCCTACCTTTGTGTTTTTGCCTGTAAAAGCCAATCCTAAGAACTTCCCATTAGCCACCCTAGTTCGCCGGAAAAGGGATTTTGGCATTACAGCAACTATTGTGACGGCTATTGCAGTGTCTGCTGCTGCGGCTGTTACTGCAGGAGTAGCTATGGCCAATCAAGTTCAGACAGTTACTATTATCAATTCCGTGGTACAAAAAACCTCGGACGCTATGTATCTACAAGAAAAGATTAACCATCAATTAATGTCAGGTATTTTATTGTTAAATAAGAGAGTTGATTTGGTGGAAAGAAATATGTTAGAAATGTTTGATATAGTTACCTTTGGTTGTGTGGATCGTACTAAGCACTTGTGTGTTACCCCCTATACTGCTACCCTTAATGAATCCCGAGCGATTTCTCAATATCTAAATGGCAATTGGACAAGGGAATTGGAACAATTGCAAGCCAATTTTAGTTTGAAGATTTTGGCTTTGAATCAAACCCAGGCGACTATGGTTTCGCTGGGGGAATTTACAGATTGGCTGGTAGATACCTTTTCATATATTAAGGAATGGGCAGGGGTTGGCGTGCTAGGATTAATATTAACTTCGGGAGTGATATTGGCGTTGTTTCTGATTCTAAGGCTGATTCGGGTAAGGAAACGGGAAAAGGTGGCCATTGCACGTGCCCTCGCAGCCTTGGAGGCCGGTAACTCCCCCCAAGCTTGGATCAGCATCTTACAGGACTCCTGACCCTAATCCCTGCTTTTGCACCCGAAGGCCATTGAGCCATTGCACTCGGAAAGAGGGATCGATGAGGTTCCCCTGAATCTGGGGATGTGTTGTCCTGGACAGGAGGTTTTGCACCTAAGAGTGCACTGAGTAGGTCCACTCAGGAGATCATGACCTTATGCATATGGGTAGTCCCGCTTATTTTTCCCATCCCTGAGAAAAACGGGACATGTCTACATTTTCAGGGTAAGGTCCTCTGACCTCAGCCTTGACTGTCTTTTAAATGTCATAAAATTAAAAGGGGGGAACTGTGGCGGCCGCACTTACATTTCGCCATTACAAGATGGCGCCGAGGGCTAAAGTAAACAAGTATGTGGCGCGAACTTTTCGCGCCACATCTGCCTAGCAACAGGTTTCCACCAATCCTTTTCTGCCACGTCACCTAATCAGTAGACACGCCCCGTCCTCCTGTATATAAGCCGCCACCCAGCCCGGCTCGGGGGGCCCCCTGCTTCCAGCTCTCCCTCAACCAAGCAGCGCTTCATTAAAGTGTGATCAGAGAAGAATCCTGTGTCGGTGGTGATCTTTCCCTGCTGGTCAGGGCTCGCTCGCCGCAAAATCCTAAAAAGAGGTGAGGCAGGAACGGCTATTTAGGTGATTAAAATAAAGCCCAGATCCATTGTATTTGGTTTCCAGGTGCACATCACACAAACCTTCCGCCGTGAGGGACGCTGACAGCCCTTTGGAAGGGCCAGTGGAAGGTGCAGCTCCTTCTGGGGGACATTTATTCACAGAAGTGAGAAGGTTTTTGTGTCATTACGTGTTGGGGGAACCTGCAGGGACACCCCTTGGAGGAGGGGACGAGAAGGCCGGGAGTCAACAACGTCAACTCTGGGAATTGAAAGAGTAGCAAAAGCCTGTTTATTGTGTACACACCCCTTCCAAAGTCCCACTGGCTCAGGCATGGGCTCTGCTGTTTTCCTTCCCTCATGGGCATCTCTGGTCAGGTGTCTCTGCATCAGCCGTCTCTGGGTGTAGCGATAGGCCTTAGGTAGGCTCAGGGAGGAAGTACCTGCCGTGCATGCTCATGCATGCTGGTTTGGGCCAGGCGACTGAAGCTTAGGTAGGCCGGCCAACCATTTCTCCTACATTCATGGGGATTTGCTTTAGACACTGGCGGAAGAATCATCTTGATGTCACACAGAGGAACACATGAACTAAGCAAAAGCAATTTGCCACCAAATGGCTTCTGTCTTTTATTACTATGTAGGTGGTGACCGAGCCTCACCTTATGGGTGGGAAATCCATGTGCGACTGGTAATCAGCACAAAGGTGGCTGGGGAGGCTCAGGAAACATGGCCCTTGTCCTGCTGACTGCCTTCAACACAAAACTGCTCCTTTCCACACTGAGATGTGCATGTAAAACCCAAATGGGGCACCAGAGGAGGGATGGGGGGTGATGCAGACTGGACACCCAGAGGTAGAGAGAGGCTCTGGAGTCATGCGAGCTGCCTGCCAAGCATGGGGATTTGGAGGACAGCGCTAACAAAGGAAGCCACACAGCATCAGGCGGGCAGGAGAATGCGGCGAGGCCCTTGAGGTCCACCGTGGAGTCAGCTGGTGCTCTCCCCTCGCCCCACCTTTCTGAACACAGGCATACTTTTGTGATTTGTCCTGCCCAACAACAGGGACGAGTGTCACTCTCAGGCAGAAATGGGACAAGCCCAAGCATTGCTGAGAACAGCAAACGCCACCACGAGGCCAGGCGAGGCTGGGCGGGGCTCCTGGGGTCAGAACACAGAGAACAATTCTCTCAGGAGCTATGTCTGAGGGGAAGCTAGGAGATGTGACAGCAAGAGCTTGGGCTGCTCATATCACATCAGAAACAGGCGGGAAGCTTCCAGTGCCAAAGTGAAACTGTACTGAGAGGAATCCAGGAGAGGAGGATTGTGGGATGGGCCTGCCGGAGCTCCACTTCCGTTTCAACAGGAAGGACTGCAGAGAACACTCCTGACAGAGGCGCTCAGCTTTTACTACTGAGGTGTGAGCTCCTGTACTTAGGGTGAGAAACCCCGATGGGAGGTGTCTCAGGCAGCTCTCTGCAGGTGAGGTCAGGTCCCATAAACAGTGACGGGGCCAATCAATACTGTGGAAGTCACCCGGTGGGTGGGGACGCAGTGGGACCATGAGGGCAGGCTCGGAACACACCACCATCACCACTAGCGTCTAAGAACGAAGCATTCAGGGCTGAGATGGCTCAGAAGGCAAAGGAACGGCCACCATGCTCCACCTGAGTTTGAGCTCTGGGATACACATGACGGATGCAGAGAGCTGACATACGAATGGACATGCCTCCACCTCCTATAAAGAATGTAATTAACGCCGGCAGTGGTGGCGCACCTTTAATCCCAGCACTTACAGAAGGAAGGGGTTATTTTAGCTCATGGTTCCAGAAAGTTAAGAGTCCACTGTGACGGAATCCTGGCAGCAGCTGGCAGGCACGGCAGCAGGAACAATTGACAGTTCACGTCTTCAGACCACAGGCCAGAAACAGAAAGCACACAGGAAACAGCCAATTCTCAAAGCCCCGCCCAGTAACGTACCTCCTCCTGCGAGACCACGCCTCCTAAGCCTTCAGGATATTTAAGACAAATGAACTCTTCCTCAAGCTGCCCTTGGTCGTGGTCTTCTGTCCCAGTGCTAGACACCCGAGCTATGGCAAGCCCAGTTTGCTGTTTGAGCTGGGCTTCCAAAGTTCATGTTGCCTGCCGCACTGTCTTCCGAGCAGCTATCAGGATGGCCCATTAAGCACCACCTACAAAGTTCAGCCTCTTTTCAGTTCCAAGGGCCAAAGCCTTCCACATTTCTCAAACAAACAAGCCAACCCCAGCATGGTCAGGTCTGTCACAGCAATAGCCCAATTCTCACACTCCTGCCCCAACTTCTGCTGTGATAAGACACCAGGACCAAGGTGACTTCCAGAAGGAAGGGGGTATTTGGCCTACAGTTTCAGAGGGTTAAGATTCCATCGTGGCAGGAATCTGGCAGCAGCACGGTGACAGGAACAGCTGAAGGTTCACATCTCAAATCCCAATCAGCAAGTGGAGAAACTCAAAATGACCAAGTCTTTAAATCCTCAAAACCTGCCCCTAGTAGCATGCCTATTCCAACGAGGCCACATCTCCTAAAGAGTGCTTCCAGCGGGGACCAAGTATTTACTAAATGCTTGAGACTATAGAGGCCACATCATTCAAGCCACCACGGTGTACTGTCACGTGTATCCGCTTGCTGTGTGTGTGTAGGCCAGAGTCCTCATTCCTTATTTGTTGACAGAGGGTTTGTCCCTGATCCACAGTTTGTCACTTCAGCTAGACTGGCGGGGCAGCAAGCCTTAGGGGGTCTCCTTAATTATCCCTCCCCAGTGTTGGGGTGACATGCCTACACCACTACACCCAGCTGAGTGGTTGCTGGTGATTTGGGCAGCAAGCGCTTTCCCGCTGAGCCACCTCCCCGCTTTGTGTGCGGCCCTTTCTGCAGCCTGTGCTCACTTAATCCTCACCACAGTACAAGGCAGTGATGTGGGGTGCCCCTCTGTACGCTGTGAATACCGCTGGTTAATAAAGAAACTGGCTTGGCCTGTTGTCAGGGCAGAGTAGAACCAGGTGGGGAAAACCAAACTGAATGCTGGGAGGAAGAAGGTGGAGTCAAGAGAAGCCATGGAGCCACCACCAGAGACAGACGTGCTGTAACCTTGCTGGTAGGCTACAAGCCTCGTGGTAAAATACAAAATACCGGAAATGGGTTAATTCTAGATGTAAGAGCTAGCTAGCAATACGCTTAAGTGATTGACCAAGCAGTGATTCAAATAATAGTTTCTGTGTGATTATTTCGGGAGTCTGGGCAGCTGGGAAATGAACAAGCAACCTCCTACAACAAGGCAGCATTGAAAGCACTCCCATTTTACAAGGCCCAGGCAGTTTGGTGAACAAGGTTACGACAAGGTCCGTTTGTGTTCTGAAATTCTGTACTGCTCTACATGGGCAGCTTGCCAGTGTCACGTGACTTCATATCCTAGGCCATGAACTTTTACTCCGAAGATGGCGTAGGGATCCAAATGTGACCTGCAGCCACGCTGAGTTGTCACTCTGGCTTCTAGTAACCCTGGTGGTGAAGTCGCCCAGCATACTACTGATGGCAAACCTCTAAAGTGGTGTGGAACTTTATAATCAGACTCTAGTCCCATGGGCATCAGGAATGTGCCTGGCACCCTTGATAGCAGCTTGAGATAAATGAGGTACATTCCAGCTCCACCCTCTGACTTGAGGATCTCCCTAAAAGATTCACTGGCCCAGCTGCTGCTCTGGATCAGGCTTCCCGAGTCCAGATAAAATTGTACCCTGCCATCCTGGATCTGTCTGCTTTTCTTCAGCCTCTCAACGCTTCCTACCAGTGGAGGCCAGTTCTTTTATACCGGATTCCCTAAACAGACCCCTCTGTCAGCTGCTCCTCGGGCCTGCCTGACACACAGTTCAGCCCAGCAAACAGCAGCCAACCTGAGGTCCCTAAGAGATCAGTGTGTGTAAAATCATGTGCAAATCTCCTGTGTGTCCAGCTCCGTAGACCTGCAGCCTGAAACAAGTCTCAGCCAGGGGCAGCTGGGGCTGCAGCTCACTTGGCAGACTGCTTGCCTAGAATGCATGAGGGTTAGATCCCCGACACTGCATAAACTGGACAAGATGGACACAGAAAAACCATGAATTCAAGATCATCACAGTGAGCAACTCATAAGCTACACGGTGAGTTCCTGGCTGGCCTTGAATATGAGACCCCCATGTCCAAAACAAACAGAACAAAATAGCCAGCCTCAAATCAAGGAAGGGTTCTAAGGAGAGGGTGGCCTTTTCCAATAAGCTGTGTGGTGCCCAGAACTAACACACACTCTCTTGGTTTTTTCAGCACAGGGTCTCTCTATGTAGTCCTGGCTGTCCTGGTACTTGCTATGTAGACCAGGCTGGGCTCTAACTCAGAGACCCGCTTGCCTCTGTCTGCTGGAATGAAAGCAGGAGGCTACCCAGGCCTGACTACCCAGGGCTCTTACAAACCAGTACATGGGGGTTTGTGAGCAGATGACAGGAACGGTGGGAATGCAGGCTGCACTCCAGGGAGAGGGAGCGTGGAGCCCAAAGGGAGGCACACAAACACAGCCCCCAGGTCTGTGTGTGGACGCGCCCCTTGCTTTGGGAAGGGGCTGCTCTCACAGATAAGCTCCCGTGGGGCTTCGGCTCTGCTGGATGCAGCTGTGCTTTGGGCAACAAGCAGAGAGCAGAGTCGATGCCCTGGAGTGTCATGAGCTGAGCCGGAAGCTTGGGACAAGCTGGTTCCTCTCTGTACAATGAGGGTCCAGGCCAGGTCATCTGTTTTTTTTTTGGGGGGGGGGGTGGGCACTCTCCTGTAGCCCAGGCTGGCCTTATGTAGTAAAGAATGACCTGAACTCCTGATATTTCTGCTCTACCTCCATGTGCTGGGATTGAAGGCACTGACCACCATGTCTGGGTTTATGTGGTGCTGGGGATGGGATCCTGGGCTTTGTGGTAAGCACTTGATTGATTGAGCTAGATGTCCAGGCTTCAGGAGCCAGGGCAGTTGGTCCTCACAATGTTTCTCCCTAACATCTTGCTATCCTGGGAGCATGAGTCAGACAGCTGTCAACCTGGCCTAGGACATATATCCTCCCTGGGTGAGATGACCTCCTCCCCCTCTCTGCTCAACCTCAGCATGAAGTTGTGGAACCTCAGTTTAGGGAGATGAATACTCGCTGAATGGACCACACTGAGCTAGGAAGTCAGGACCCATCAGGGCCCCTGACCATAACTGACTCAGGATCTGCTCTGCCAAACAAGCCCTGCCTGGGTTTATCTGGGTGTCTCATAGCTCAGCATCTGTCCTCTTTTCTTTCAGGGTAGTGCAGCCTGGGCGGAGCAGCTGCTGGGTACCTGTCCACACCAACACCCACTTTGTTCTGTCCATGACCTAGCCTTCTGTGGATGTGGAAGACAATTCGCTTTTCCCATGGCTTGTCCTGGTTGGGTCAGAATGGCTTTTGTTGCTTATGTCTGGTGTTTTCTTTAGTGTCCAGCACAGGTGAGTGAGCCCATGTTCCTGTCCTCTAGGCACATCTGAAGGGCCTAGAAAAGGTCCTGTCTCTTGGCAAAGGAGGGAGGGAGCTGGAAGATGTCCCCACTTTCCCAGAAGCCTTGCTACCTTGTGTGGTGTGGTGTCTTGGCCCACCAGAAGCCTGTCAAGTGACCTGGACAGCCACGCTGTTCACAGAACACCGCACCTAAGAGGGCTGGGGACAGCAGATGAGGCCTACTGTCAGCAAGAGGCTGAGTCACACATGTGGCCTTTCAGACAACAGTACTGGACTCTGGTCGGGATGACTCACCTTACGCCTGTGGGCAGTAAGCAGTGGAGATTCGTCCCAAGATGTTATCAAATCCCTGGAGTGACACTGCAGCCTTCCAGGGCGGGCTAGGTAGTACCAGTGAGGGCTTTATTATTTTTATTTAGAGATGGTGTTGCTATACAGTCTGTGATCCTTGAACACTGACCGTCCAGCCTCCCAAGGCTGGGGTTACACGGATGTACCATTATGACCTATCAATACCTTTTAAAGAAAGCTTTGTGTGTTGTGTGTCTGTAGTCGTGTGTAGGAGTGCAGAAGCATGCATGTGCAAGTCAGAGGACAACCTCACATGTAGATCCTAGCCACCCACCTCGAGGCAGGGTCTCTCACCTATCGCTGGGCATGACAGGCTGCATTAGCCAGGTGGGTGGGTGGCTGTGAGCCTCAGGAGATATTCCTGTCTTTGATCCCACATCACTGCATGAGTGCTGGGATCATAGAGATGTGTGCCCGTAGCTGGTTTTGTGGGCCTCATGCTTGGGGGGCATTACCCACGGAGCCACCTACCCAGCCACCAGCACGAGTCTTGGCTTTAGCAACATCTCCACTCCCAACCTCCCGCACCCACACTGACACAAATCCCCAACACAGTACCAGTGCTCCAATTCACTCCATCTGGTTAATATTAATGGTGGCTCTGACTCAACGATCCAGCCAGGGCCATGCATGGTCAAAAAACAGCTCATAAAACATGAATGTTCTCATCGTTTTATTTGAATGGGTCATGTCTAGAGATCGTGTTCAGTGTACAGACTACTCACAGTTCAGGGTAGTGCTTCTAACACAAGCCATATACAATGGGGAGTCACTGAATATAGTGTACCTCATACAAAAATAAATTACAGTTTACCATTGCAGAGCTTACCATGTAGAAAAGTAAACACAAAATAGCTGGTAAGAGTTCTCATAACCATCTACTGTATCCAGATGTGAAAACTAGGAGAGCAAAGGGCTCCATGAAAAGACACACTCACACACATACACACTCACACACACACTCTCTCTCACACACACATACAAACACAGACTCACACACTCACATATATACACATATACACAACAGACTCTCTCAAACACATACACACTCACATACATACACACAGCATAACACACAGACTCACACACACTCACATACAAACAGACTCACACACACACACTCACATAGACTCTCTCTCTCTCTCTCTCTCTCTCTCTCTCTCTCACACACACACACACACACACACACTCCTCTGATAAGAAATCCTGAGAATTAGTGGGTATCACCCCCCACAATGCAATGAGAGAAAGGACTGCAGCCCCACCAGCAAGAACTTCTGAACCACAGCAGAACTCAGCTCAGGACAAGTTCCCCCAGCGCAAACCGAGCTCCCCATCCTGGCAGCACAGGGATGTTCCAGAAAGTCCATCCTGACTGCTCACCAACTCAGGTATTTTTTTTTTTTTCAGTAAAAAGTACAAATGATCTATAAACATGCATTCTTTATTACACAAGTGTATCCGAGTTCAGTAAACTCCATGGCCAAGAGATGGATTAAGAGGATCGCACCGACTCTCACGGCTGAGACCTGGTCTCACCTTGCAGCTTCACGGACAAGCAGCACTCACTGCTCTCAGAGCCGGGGAGCAGCACTTGCAGCGGTTCCCAACCTTCCTACTGCTGTGACCCTTCCTGTTGCAGTGACCCTAGCTACAAAATTATTTAGTTGCTACTTCATAACTGTAAGTGTGCTATCGGATATGTGGCCCCCAAAGGGGTAGTGACCCACAGGTTGAGAACCACTGGCTTGGCGCTTGGTTGTAAACAAGCTTTAATGAGCACAGCTGTGCTCCCGGGCACTGGCCCTGGTGATGCTGGGCAGCAGCAGCAGCAGCAGCACAGTGGTGAACTGTTTGTGGTCTCCAGCTCTGGACCTGGAGACAGAGCTCAGGGCAGAGTGAGACAAGGGCCTCAGGCCTTGGTCTGCCTGCAGCTCACAGAGATCCACCCGCCTCTGCCTGCTGAGTGCTGGGATTACAGGCAGGTGCTGCCACTCTCAGTCCAAGGTCCTGGTTCTGGTCCCTAGCAACTCAAAATCCAAAACCAACCAACCAAAACCTTGTCAGTACAACATTCGCTAGGTCTGGCGGTTCATGACTGAAATTCCTGTACTTGGAAAGTGAGTTCAAGACCACCCTGGGCTACACACTGAGACTCTGTCTCAAAACAGCAGAACAAAGTAAAACAACAAATGAGTAAATGATACTTGCTAAATGAGAAGACAAGGATTTTGTTCCTTAAAACCCTTGCTTAGAAAACAGCCAAGTTGCTGGGCGGCGGTGGAGCATGCCCTTAATTCCAGCATTTGGGAGGCTGAGGCAGACAGATCTCTGAGTTCCAGACTAGCCTGGTCTATGGAGACAGCCAGACAGCCAGAGCTACACAGAGAAACCCTGTCTCAAACAAAACAAAACAAAACAAACAAACAAACAAAAACAAAAAAACCAAAAAAACACCCAAAGCATAAAACAAAAAACTCCAAGTTTTTCACCAGTTGAGCGACTAGCACACACTCTTGCAAACGACAGCAAGACTTCCTGGGGCTCAGTTAAGAGAAGAGAGGTCTCCAAGTTTTAGCCAGAAATGGGAGGAAGAGCAAGCAGCAGATGCTAGAAACAGCTCAGAGATCTCATCCGCAGACACACCCAGGGCGCTTGAGCCTGTGCAAAGAAGTGCCCACCGTCCGTCAGCAGGACAAGAAAAGAACGTTTCCACAAGAATTTTTCTCAAAGCAATGTAAGACGCTAAGGAGTCTGCTCCTGGCTCTGTCCAGCAGCCTCCCGGGGATCAGGAGAGACAACCGAGGGTGCCGTCCATGTGGAGAGGGCCGCTGGTCTCCAGATCATTTACATATTTACATGGACAGACAGACTGCTTTCCAGTGCTGAGGTGGAGTCTAGGACTGCTAACTGTAACCTCCACATCCTCCCGACCCCAGGCGGAGGCACAGTGTGGACTTTGTCTGGCTGCTCCCCTGGGCACACGGCACGGCAGCTTCTGGGCACTATCTCCAGTGCGACACAGAGGCACAGCACTGGCAGCTGCCCCTTCCTACCCAGCTGTCACCTCGCCTCACTCTACCCATTCTTGACAGCTTCACATACTCCCACCTACCGCTGCCCAGGTGCCCCCGGTCTGTCGCGATAGACCGCTACCCTTCAGAGGGGCAGAACACCCCTCTGACAAGTCTGACGTGTGTCTGATCTGTCAGGGCAAATGCATCACTCAAGCGTTAGTTCTAACTGAAGACTCGACACTAGGACAGAGGATTTCTTTTCACTGGAGATTCAAGTGACTCCTAGCCAAGTCCCTAGCAATACTATGATTGCAAGAATTCATGTACCTGGAGGCACAGACGTTATGGGGTACTTTCAGCTACTCTGTCTTGAAAGGACAGTGCTCAGTCCTAAAAAGGACGAGACACGTAGGACTTCTAAGCCACCATGCCTTAGCCATTGCGTGGTTAGCAGCACAGCAGACTGTGTAGGCCGCCAGGAGCCAGCCCAGTGTCCTGGAGCAAGGCCGGGTTCTAGGTCCCACACTGCGAGGAATGTCTCAATACTGAGGACTGGCAAAACGCTGCCAGGGAAACGCACGAGCCGCCTACTGGCTAGGGGAGCCAGCAAGAAGGGCAATTCTGTCTCCTTTCGCAAAAGTGCTTTCTAACTGTCCAGCTCCCCTCAAAACTGTAAGGCAGAATCCCCAAGCTTCCCAGTCAGACACTAGCATCTGCCTGAACACATAATATGCTATGGGGAAGCCAGGGTAGTCCAGATCACAGCATCTGAACTACTGAGCTGGATGTTCTCTTAGCTGAGAAGAATGAGTGCTCAACCATACACACGTCACATGACAGGCAGAAACCAGGTAACACCAGTTGCTTCCCCAGTCCCCATGGCAGCTCAGGCCCTCATCATCCAGGCCACACAGCTGAGCTACTTTAGGTCATTCTCTGTGCTGGCTCAGGTTCATATCCATACACTTTCCACGATGAGCACGTACCACTTCAACATCAGAACTTCTTTGGGTACAGAGAATATGGAAATCTAGAGAACTTTAAAAGCAGACACAAAACCCTAATATAGGCTGCCTTCATTCACTACACTGTGCATAGCTTCCTAGTGGATTCTTCAAGAACGCGGTCCCTCACCACTATTCCCCATCTCTGCCCGGTGCTTCCCTTTTCTTTTCACTCAGCCTACGCAGAAGGAACCGGAGGCTGTGTCTAAACAGGTCCTGGTTTGGAGCACTGCTGCGCTGGCCTTCACAGCTGTAAGCCATTAGGGTTGCATTTCCACTGGCTCAGCATGGACGGCACAGGCCGCAGGTAGAGGACTCAGGTCTCTGGCCAGACACCTGCTCCCTCTCCCGCTGCAAAGTTACAGACGGGAGTGATGCGGATCCTTCCTCTAGGAAAGGACAAGGCTGGAGACGATCAAGTCCAGAGCTGGTCACTGCTCAGGCCGCAGAGTGTGGCTGACACAAAGCCTCCATCTCTCAGTGTCCCTGGGGTCCTGTGACTGTGAGAGCTGGCCTGGGATCCACCTACAGTGTTTCCATCTCTTCCTAAGTTCCCACTTCAGGACGGTGCCACTCGTTTCTCCAGCAGGCTTTCAGGTCAGGTGTGCTCACCCTGACATCACAGGAAACAGCAGTGAAAAGGCTCTGGACAGCAAGCCTTGCCATAGGCTGCTACAAACAGTTGGGACCGCTAGGTGGAGCCAAGAGTTTGCTGGGAAGTAATGAATTTCGGTGATGGGGAATTGATTGGAAGAAGAGGAGGTTATCTTCAGTTATGTGGGGTAGACTTCCAGTCGGACGGAAAACATAGCTACTTTCTTCATGGAGTTGAAGTCAAATCCAGGTAGAAGGTTTTCTCCAAGTAAAGGACTCACTGGGCTGGATCCAGGGCTGACGGGATAGAATGGGGCATTCCAGATCCAGCGGGAGCAGCAGCCCTCAGAGCTCAGTGGTCAGCAAGCACTTCTGTTTCAAGGCTGGGTCTTCAGCCAGAGGAGCCGAGCTGCATGGAAGGGAGAGACTTAGGGAAGGCTCCTGGCTCCCTGACCACAGGCTAAAATATATTTAACCCTTTCTTCACCGGCCAAGCTTATCATGGATGGTAAGAACAGTGCTGCACTGAGCACAGAGCAGCACTTCTGCTTATCCTCTACAGAGAGGGGACGTTCGGATAGCCCCCAGGACCCGTGTTCACATGCCTATCTAATAAAAGCCATGAGGGTCCTCACCTTGGGAACACCCCACCCCTACTTTATACTGCACTGTGTCATATGTAGTAACGAGAGCAGGCCACAGTTGTAAGAGTAAAGAAGAAAGGATAAAGAACAACCTGGTTTTTAAAACAGAGATCTCAAGTCTACTAACATTTTCTTAACAAAGAAATCCCAGTTTTTTGAAAATTATCAATATGCAAGAAAAAATACTATGTTAAACAATATTCAAAGACCTATACACTTTCAATCAAATTCAATTAAGACCTTACAGAAACTAACGCTGTTATTTTAAATATAAATTTCTCATCATTTCTCTCCTATCAGAAAAAGCTGCAAATGAGTAGTAATTTCCTCACCTGGTCACAGCATCCACCAAGAATGGTGCTGGGGGGGAGATGAGTGAGAATCCGTCTTTAGTGCCACACCCTTCGGTCCCGGCCACAGACGTTCCACACCCTGTCAGCCGGTTGGAGACGGCAGCACTCTGCAGTAGGAGACGCACACACGCACGCGTCAGCACAGAGGCAACAGCACAGCCCTCACCCCCAGCAGCCTCACATCAGCGTCGCTGACCCGGCAGCAAAGACAGGGGCCTGATGCTCCCGGCGTGTATGTCTGTGCACTGCATGTGTGCCTGGCACCCAGTACCAAATGAGGGCATCAGTTCCCTAGAACTGGAGCTACAGACGTGAACCACCACGTGTGTGCGGAGAACCAAAGCTTGGCCCTCTGAAGGAGCAGGCAGTGCTCTTACCCACTGAGCCGTCTTGCCAGCCCCCAAGCTGCTTATTTTAATATGTGTATGAATGCTTTACTTGCATATATGTCTGTGTACCACACATGTGCCTGGTGTCTGTGGAGTCTGGAGGAGGGAGTCAGATCCCCTGGAACTGGAGTTACAGATAGTTATGAGCTGCCATGAGGGTGCCGGGAACCAAACCTAGGCCCTCTGCAAAAAAAGTAAGTACTCTTAACCACTGAGTCATCTCTCCAGCCCCTTTCACGTCAGATTTTTTTTTATCTGTCTGAATCATTTAGCATTTACAGAAAAGTTGAGCCACAAATCCGAAGCTGTTAAATTAACAGAGTTTTGATAATGACCCCAATATTTGTAGGACAAACAAGAATGTGAGATTCCTTTATGCTTCTGAGACTGTAACCAAAAGAATTGAATAGCATGGACTTACTGGAATAATCCACCGGGGTGTGATCATGGATGACGAAGACACCTAAAACAAATTTCATAGCCACTTACTTTTAGGGAAGACTGACTTATTTTTGAAATTACACTCACAATATTTTCTACTGTGAAATGCACTGTAGGGAATGCAGTTTCCATGGAGACTCCTGAGATGACATAACTTTTAGCCCCAGGCTTAGGACTTTGAGGATCTCTACAACAGGGAAGACTATAAGTTAAGAACACTACTGCTACTGTTAATTCATTTATTACATTTTTTTTTAAAGATAGGGTTTCTTTGTGTAGTCCTGGTTGTCCTGGCTCTGTAGACCAGGCTGTCATTGAACTCAGAGATCTGCCTGCCTCTGCCTCCTGAGTGCTGGGATTAAAGGAGTGCACCACCACTACCTGGCTCATTTATTATTCTTAAAAATCTTTTAAATTGTATTTATTTGTGCATGTGTGTGACTGTGCACACACAAACACACACACACACACACACCACACACACACACATACATACACACACACACACACACACACACACACACACAGAATAGTAGCTGCCAGCAGACACTGGGGCATTAGAAGGATATATGGTCTCCACTCTTGCTGACTTCCAGGTACTGGAGTTAGGTTAGCACAGGAGCACCTGAACATGACTCAAGTGTAAATGAGTGGAGGATTAAGACGCCGTTGTGGTGTGGGAAGTCCTTCTGTATACGTGTTGTTTTTATTGGTCAATGAATAAAGAAGCTGCTTTGGCCTGTGATAGGGCAGAATAGAGGTAGGCAGGAAAACTAAACTGAATGCTGGGAGAAAGAAGGCAGAATCAGTGAGACACCATGTAGCCGCCAGAGGAGAAAGACAGGAGCTGCCAGCCAGCTCCTGTAGGTGATAAACCTCATGGTAAAATATAAAATAATGGAAATGGGTTAATTTAAGGTGTAAGAGCTAGCCAATAAGAAGCCAAAGCTAATAGGCCAAGCAGTGTTGTAATTAATATAGTTTCTAAGTGGTTATTTCAGGTCTGGGTGGCCTTCCGCCAACAGCGCTGGAGGCACAAGGTCTAGAGATTAGTAGCATCACTATCAAGACCCTAATAGTTCTAACCTAGGCTTACCAGGTCCAGAGATCTATGTACACAACAGTTCACCAAGGGCATGGTGATGTTTGCTGTGGGCTTAGTCTGATGTGGAGACAGGAGTAGAATAACCAGGAATATACACGGAGCAGCAGGGACAGGTTGAGAATCCTTTAATTTTGATTACATCTGGGACGGCTGTGACTGCTCCACTTAGCATGTCAGTCACTCATACAGAGAGTGAGCCCATTGTTTGTTCGTTTTATGTTATTAATATTTTAATTTTGGTTATATTTTCACACTGGGTGCTTAAGACCACGCAGTGGCCAAATTTAATCACTATGTTTTTTTAAACAAACAAACAAACAAACAAACAAACAAACAAACCTGTTAAGGCCAGTTGAGGGTCTGGTCCTCAGAGGTCATGGGCTTTGGGAGGAGGTATGGCATTTCAATTGTATTTTAATAAATAATAAATAAATTAATAAATGAAGATCTGAGAGTAAAACAGTAAACTGGTCTGTAAATTATGGAAAGATAGGAGGAGACTCTGGCTTCTTGAGATAGGTCAAGGGCCTTGCTAGACCGGCTTTGCTTAGAAGCATGGAGGCTATTTCTCCTCTGTGCAGAATGGATAGTCTACACAGTGGGGTGGACAAATTCAAACTGATGTCTAATCTACAGCACTTGAAGTGAGTATGGAAGAGAACCAGCTAAAGCAGGAAAACACTACCAGAGGTTCTTTAAAGAAGAGGAACCCTAAATGGTATCAAAATACTGGGGGAAATAGCCAATTTAACTCATATAATTGAAACTCTGAGACAAACTCATTAGACAAAATTAGAAAGACAGACAAGGGTAAGTGAGATAGCTCACGGCATAAAGGCACTTTCGCAAGGGCCTGACCACCTGCGGTAGATACCTGGGACACACATGACTAAGGAAAGATTAACTCCAGCAAGTTGTTCTCTGACCTCACCTCACAGTGGTGCTGCATGTGTACCCACAAGACACTAACACACCCGATAAATAAACAAATGCCAAAAATGTAAAAGTCAGACAATTCAGGCGTGGGAGACTCACACCTGTAATCCCAACACTAGGGAGGTGAAAGTAGGAAATTTCTAGTTCCTAGGTTACTCCTAGGTCAGCCTAGGCTACAGGGATTGAACCCAGGGCAAACACTGCATTGAGTCTATCCTGATCCCTGGAAAGGCCCAAGATCAGGAGCTGTAATCTAGACAAAACATTAAATAAGAACCTTACTCTCAAGGCAAGCTTGAGAGTATTGTTGACCTAAGTCAGGGTCTATTTTGGTCTGTTTAATTAATTTATTTATGTGCGTGTCCCAATGACTTTTTGTATTCATGTGTGCAGAAGCCTGGAGTCTAGGAGGAAATAGTAGATTCTCCTGCCTCTGTGTGGGCCACTCTGCCACACTACGGTTGTGGTTTTGGGTAGCTCACCTACCCAGTAGACAAAGAACAAACATACTGTAAGTGTTCTCAATTATGCTCTTAGGAATTATGTCTCTCTGGGCTTCAGGTTACTTTTGGTATTAATTTTGGAGGCTGTCTCTTGTCTCTTTCAAGATTTATTATGGTTCAAGATCAGATTTGGGATTATTTCTTCTCCTTTGGTAATGTCTTATTTATTGATATAAGCTGGTAGTCTATATCACCAAATATCACATGGAAGCATGTTTAGAAATAAAAATTTATAGGTATATCTTCCCAAGATATACCTATATATAATTTGAAACTGAGATGAGGCCCAACAATCTGTTCAGTACACCTTCTGGCTAACTCTGACACACACTCAAGTTTGTCCACTAATGATTTACACAACAACAGAAAGTGCCATCTGTGCCCCCTGACTCCTGAGAGGCATCTGATGCCCACAAGCAGCTCCTGTCCTAGAGTAACTAAGCCACTGAAGTAGTTCTGTGTGTCTTTACGCTTCAGTCCATGAAGAAATGAACTGTGACGTATCTGCTCATGGCAATGGTACTGAGGATGCTGCCTTCCAGGTTAGACAGGGCTGAGATTTTCAACACTACTCATTAATTGTGCCCCCACTTTTTTGTAAAGTAAAATAAAATAAAATAAATAAACATGTTCTTATAGTTTTACCATATGTTTTAGAGAGGCTTTTGCTATAGCCCTGGCTAGCCTGGAACTTGCTCTGTGGATCAGCTGGCTTTGGATTTGCAGCCACTTTCCTCAATGATGGGGTTACAGGCATAAACCACCAAGCCCGGATTATTATCTTCATTCTTGAATTTTTTTTATTTTTATTTTATGTGTCTGAGTGTTTTGCCTATATGCATATAAGGGCATTACAATTGTTCAGTGAGCACTGAGATCAGAAAAGGGCAATGGATCCTCGGGAACCTGAGTTAACTGGTGCTGTGAACCACTCCATGGGAGCCAGGAACAGAACCTAGGTCCTCTGCAGAAGCAGTAAGAGCTCGCAACCACAGAGCTCCTTGTCTTAACTCTGTGGCTGGTACAGGCCCCCGGTTTTCTCTTGTTATTTAATGAGGTATTGAATTATGAATGGGCTCATAGTGACGTGCTTTCCACAAGGCGAAATGCAATTCAAAGCAGAACCTGAGGACAGCAAGGCAAAGCTAAAGAAGCAAATCCAAGCTCTTTGTGCTTGTGTGGGTGTGCACATGCCACACCACACACGTGCGGGTCTTAGGTACTAGCTAGTCTGTCTGTCTGAGGGTTTCCTGTGCTTCACCGTGAACATCTGGCTACCAGGTCTGAGAGTTTCTGGAAATCCTATTTCTGCCTTGTTTCATGTGCACTACTGTGTCCAGCTTTATCTGAGTTTTGGGGATCCCAACTGAGGTTCTCATAATTGTGCAGCAAGTGTTTTACCCAGTGAGCCGTTTTCTCAGTCCCATAACTCTTATTAAATGAAATGTTTTACTAAATTATTAAATTAGAAAAAAAATGGAACCTAGCAGTAACATTTTCAAAACAAGTCTACCTTGCTGTTTTGAGGCATATTTACCTGAGGTGTGACTGTGTGGTCCATCAAATTCTCAGTTAGAGAAAGAAGTAAGGCATCCAATTCATCTGTCGCATCCTGCAGAAGACAAGGCAAGAATCCATGAACAATTCGGTATTGCACCGTACTTTCCCACAGTCTCTGAATTTCTAACAGTGACTTGGGCCTAGCTAGTGTGGACCTTCTAAGCAGAAAAGGACATTTGGAAATGAGCTACCAACGATTCCACTTCGAGGAGGAGAATCTACACTATAATCAGAACCAGGAAAAGAAGTGCTCTGTAAATACTCTTGTAGCTACTCCATTTACATAGAAAAACTTGGAAGAGTTAAGTCAGCGACTGGTTCGTGGCCGGCTAACAGGTTTGGATAGGACAGTTATGGTGTCCCAGCTGAATTCTTCGACGATGAGAAGGGAAAGAACATTCGAGTGGTGGCGGTGTTCAATATGGAAGGGCAGAGAGCCAATGCCCATGCAGCAGTAGAATGTGATCAGGAAGGCTAACTGTTCCAGCGGCAGGGCTGGTTGGCAAGAGAGAGCTCAAGGGAAGCTATACTTTTGGTATGGTTTGGGGCATCTACTAAACAAACTGGTGTTTACCAGAGTGCTATTTGTTCAATTCTAGATAAAGTTATTGGCTATAATTGCACAATCTTTGCATAAATGAAACAATTATTTTTAAGCTGATAAAAAGTATAAATATATGTATTTGGTTTTGATTTAATATTTAAAAAAATCTTAACAGATATGGCTAAACTGGAAGGCCCGGCTCATTGTGGGTGGTGCCAACCCTGGCTGGTGGTCCTGGGTTCTGTAAGAAAGCTGTGAGGAGCAAGTCAGTAAGCAGCACTCCTCCGTGACTTCTGCGTCAGTTCCTGCCCCAACTGCCCTCAGTGATGGATTATGATGTGGAAATGTAAGCAAATCCTCCCCAAGCTGCTTTTGATTATATTGTTTTATCACAGAAGTATAAACCCAGACTAAAATAAGCCCTAACTGAAATATACGATACATAAATATTAACTATGTACTATCTTTGCATACTAGGACTAAGGGTGATTTATAGTTTTCCCTTTTGTGAAGTATCTGGTAAATTTCTACAACTAATATTCGTTATGCAACAAAAATGGCGAAACTGCTTGTGTTAAATGAGAAAGTCTGGGTTTCTGTGAGTTCTGCACTGGTTAGGGTGTGGACACATAAGGGTGGAACCTGGAGTGAGCTGGTGATGCTGTAATACAACCAGTGAGATGCGCCTGTTGTTGGCCACATTTTATAATCAGTTCCTATTACTTGCCATCTGCTGTTCGAGACATTAGGAATACAGCAACAGAACAGGAATGTTGGTGCACTGCTGTGATCCTAGCCTGGGCAAAGGGAAGCAGAGGACTGAGCACCAAGGCCAACCTGGGCTACACAGCAAGGTTGTGATTCAACAAAACAAAACAGGAATCAGCCCACTCACACAGCTTACGTCTTCCTTGGAAAATCATACAGTGAATTTCAGCAAAATCACAGGTGTGCTGGACAGACAGCGTCTAATGTGTCCGCTTGAAGAGAACAGTGTGTCTTAGAGATGCCAAGTGAAAGCACGGCCAGCACCCGAGACTGTCTCAAAATAAAGCCCCCAGCAGCACAGACACTGGAGAGAAGAGTCTAGTAACTCTTCGGGAGTAGGCAGGGAAGACCCAGGATCTTCCCTAGGGAGAAGGCTCAGTTGCTCCTCCCACCTCAAGCCCCAGGGCCACTGAGAAATGGCCAGATGTCCCTGGTCACATGAGAGGTTAAACTCACTACTGTCTCTTGAAAATGAAAAGCAATCTTCTTACCTTGAGTGCAGACCCACTGTCTGCAGCTGTGGCATGCGTTGGAGTGGGAGAGTCTCGGCAGGGGGGCACATCCTCATTCACTACAGTGCTGGGAGGAAACAGAATCAGATCAGGGAGGACGTGTACACAGCTGGCACTGCTGGAGAACCCTTCGGGTTAATAAGGCCATGGAGAGGAATAAGACAGGGCAGTCAGAGGAAAACCTTCAGATTTGTTATCTGAGTCAGAGTCCTTTGCTGCTAGATCTAAACAGCTCACTAGATTGCTTCCTTCCCCAAACCACACTAAATGAGGAAACATTTGTCTTTAGTACACAAACAAACACGCACGCCAATTCATAGTATCTCAAACTACGAAGGGTTGTCAGTGTAGTTTAAAACCTTCAGAAAATTCAGAATGATACAGTTTAGAAAAGGATGGTTACAGCTTCAAATCCAGAGAAATTATGTAAAAAAATGGGAAGTGAGGAAGATCTACAGACTGACTTTATTCCCTTTCTTTTTCTGTTATCTTTTTTCAGACAGGGTCTTACCACTTTCTCTGGCTGTCTGGAACTCACTATGTAGACCAGCTAGCCTTGAACTAACAGTTTTTGCCTCCCAAGTGCTGGGAGTAAAGATGTAGAGCCACCCAGCTTGGCCCCACTGTCTCCCTCAATCTATGATAAAATACATGAATGAAAAAGCTAAGTTGATCACATATCTGATACATAGCCAAGACAAAAGAGCAGAGTGAGGAACCAGGGGAACCATGGGGAAGGTACAGGCTGGAGAGCTGTTGCATAAGGGAGAAGCAACATCCAGGATGCTCCAGATACCGTATCAGACGAGAGGATGCTGGAATATCTGTAATCTGCAGACCTAGCAGTGGTGATATTTTGTTTGTGTTTTAGCAAATATAGCTTGCCTGAAGATCAGAGTGCAGAGCTACTAGAGGCCAGGCAGCGGTGGCACACACCTTTAATCCCGGAACTCGGAAAAAAGAGGCAGACAGATCTCTGTTACTTCAAGGCTACCCTGGGCTACATGAAATTGATCCAGTCTAAAAGAGAAGCAGAGCTCACACAAAGGTGATCCCAACACGTGGGATGACACGCCTTTGTCCCAGCTCTAGGGAGGTGGAGACAGGGGTGATATAAAGCAGGAGGAAGCAGGAGCTCAGTGCACCAGAGGACACAGTCTGAGGATGCAGGCTGAAGTGCACTCTGAGGACGGAGTGCCCTTTTGGTCTGAGGCAGAGGTAAAGGGTCATCCTAGTGGCTGGCTGCACTGCTTCTCTGATCTCTCAGTATTCACCCACTAATATCTGACTCTGGGTTTTTATTAATAAGAACAATTAGGGCCGGGCGGTGGTGGCGCACGCCTTTAATCCCAGCACTCGGGAGGCAGAGGCAGGCGGATCTCTGTGAGTTCGAGGCCAGCCTGGTCTACAAGAGCTAGTTCCAGGACAGGCACCAAAGCCACAGAGAAACCCTGTCTTGAAAAACCAAAAAAAAAAAAAAAAAGAACAATTAGGAATCATACTACACCTGGCATATGACAGGGGTTCTTATCTCTTGATGAGAGTAACAAGAATGTTCTAGACATGGCTTCAGTGCCAGCAGAGAAAAGGAAAGGCCACAGCTGATTATCTATCAAGTCACCACCACCCTCACTATCACTACAAAGCGTGGAGTCATCAGCAGCTGCCCTCACGCGTCCCACAGAGGCCTCAACCACAAAATGCAAGACACAACCATCAATGAATGGAAGCGACTTCTGTTATACTCAGTCTGGGGGTAAACAGAGACAAATAAATATAAGAAATAAGAGTTATGAGACACAAGTGATTAAAATTTCCCAACTAATGAACACTGAATATTCAAAATCAAAAGCCTTAAAACTTTCTAGAACCCACCTTGAATATTAACAATAGAAGTCAGTCTATGCTAAGCCTAGGCATAGTACAAGTGCAGAAAGCCAACAGCAAATAGTAACACCTAAGAGTTACAAGACAGAAAATGTCAGTTCATGCTTCTGAAGAAGGAAATGACTCAGAAAAGGAATCAAGCAAGCACTGAATTTTAAAGTCTGGACTACATTTTAAAATGACTTCTAAGGCTCTCCAGGAAGGCGGACTCCTGCGGAGCTCGCAGTGCTGCCCACGCGGGAAGCAGAAGAGAGGTCTCCCAGCCACCAGCCTAGCCCTCCAGCTAAGAAGTCCTTATAACTGCTGTGTGGGGAAGGCCACTGCAAAGTAAGAATGGACAGCCGTGGTAGACTTGCGGGATGGCAGCTAAGTGAAGAAACAAAAAAGTTCAGAAATAGAAAGACACAAAACTGAATGACACATGTATTTTATCTTACTGATGCAAGGCCTAAAAACCATGCAAACCAATATATATATATATAAAACAGAGGTACTACAGAACCCGTGTAAAATGATGGGTGTGATCATACAAGTTCCTGTACCTCTAACACTGTAGGTGGCAGAGGCAGGAGGATCCCTTGGGTTTGATGGTGTTAGTACAGCACCAGACTCAGTGACAGCCTGTCTCCCAGGGAGCAGAAAGTGCTAGAGCAGGACACTGCAAGTTTCCTCTGGCCCGTGCACCACAGCCTCTTGCAGGCTAAATTATAGGCTGAATTACACAGGCTTGCTCTCATTCTGCTTTAATCTGCCCGTGAATTTCCTAGAAAATGATGCAAGGAATACGTGCACTTTGTCTAACTCAGAACTCACAGAACACTGAGTTGAACAAAAAGATGTCCCTAGGAAATGCTGTAAGCCACCTGCTGCTCAAGGCAAACAACAAAAAACTAACAAAAACAAACAAACAAATAAGCCACCAACCAAACATCAACAAAACCAATACAATGGAAACACAAGGGTTGAGAGACAAAGTCACAGCAAGAAATTTTGGGATGGAAAAAAACCCAAACCATTGGGAGCCCACATGAAATGGAGGCCTTTAGAAAATGATGCATGGGCCAAGGGGGGTGTGGGTCTCCTGCTAAGAGTAGACTGGAGCTTGGGTACCAAGTACATGGGCCAAGGGGGGATGTGGGTCTCCTGCTAAGAGTAGACTGGAGCTTGGGTACCAAGTACATGGGCCAAGGGGGGATGTGGGTCTCCTGCTAAGAGTAGACTGGAGCTTGGGTACCAAGTACATGGGCCAAGGGGGGATGTGGGTCTCCTGCTAAGAGTAGACTGGAGCTTGGGTACCAAGTACATGGGCCAAGGGGGGATGTGGGTCTCCTGCTAAGAGTAGACTGGAGCTTGGGTACCAAGTACATGGGGCAGCAGCACCACCACCAAGCCCAGCCTTGCAGTTGTCTACCTTCTGCAAACCATCCTAACACACCGTCAACCGGAAAGACTTTCTGAGAGCATTTTCCTCTATTAAAAATATTTTATTATTGCCAGGTGGTGGTGGCATATGTCTTTAATCCCAGCACTTGGGAGGAAAAAACAGGCAGATATCTGTGAGTTCAAGACCAGCATGGTCTACAAGAGTTAGTTCCAGCCGGGCGGTGGTGGCGCACGCCTTTAATCCCAGCACTCGGGAGGCAGAGGCAGGCGGATCTCTGTGAGTTCAAGACCAGCCTGGTCTACAAGAGCTAGTTCCAGGACAGGCTCCAAAGCCACAGAGAAACCCTGTCCCGAAAAACCAAAAAAAAAAAAAAAAAAAAAGTTAGTTCCAGGACAGCCAGGGCTGTCACACAGAGAAACTCAGTCTTGAAAAACAAAGAAACAAAACAAAACAAACCCAGAAACATTTTATTATATTAGTTTACATTTTTTAACCTATGTATCTGTATAGGCACTGTGGTGCCAAGGTGCAGGTGCGTGTGTGGAACGTAGAGGACAATTTGTGGCAGTCAGTTCTCCCCTCCTACCACATGGGCCCAGAGATTAAACTCCGGTTGTCAGGCTTGGCAACAAGCGCCTCTGCCCACTGAGTCATCTCCCTGGTCCCTAAAGATTTACTAATTTTTATTTTATGTGTATTAGTATTTTGCCTGCATATATGTACAAACATCATATATGTGCTTGATGCTCACACAGGCCAGAAGACAGTGCTGGGTCTCTTGAAAATACAGTTATGCCAGGCAATTGGTAGCTCATGCCTTTATTCCCAACATTTAGGAGACAAAGGCAGGTGGATCTCTGAGTTCGATGCCAGTATGTCTTCAAAGTGAGTTCCAGGACAGTCATGGCTACACAGAGAAACTCCTTTTTCTCTTATGTCTTGGTTCTGGTCATATGACATCTCTGTCAAATCACTACTGAGTTCTATACTAGGGCAGCAGGCATCGGAGACTGCAGCTACAAAGGAGTCTCCAAATGTCACTTTGAACAGGCTCCAGCTATCATATAATCATAGCAAGCACAACGAGGAAAGCCTAAGGGAGAGAAGACTCTGCTGCTGAGAATAACATCGTCAAGATCAAAATGTCCACGTTTCAAATTCAGTGTGACAGAGTATGGCTCATCCACAAGGAAGACTGGAGCAGACGCTCCCCCCAGAAAGCACAGACAACTGCACTTACTGGGCAAAGGGTGCAACTGGGTCAAATCCCTCAGAAAGCAAGAACTACAGGAGATTAGGACACCGACAACAGGCAGAGGAAGGCTATATGGATGATTTACAGCTAGAAAGTAGGACTTTTTAACGAAAGATATACCACAGGATTTCAACAGCAGATTTAGTAAGGTTCGCAGAAGAATCTGAGCTTAAAGAGATCTGAAGGAGCTGTTGGCCAGGACCATCTCGCCAGAGGCTAGGAGAGATCCTCATCTGGCCCTACAGAGGTCCTTTTCTACATGAACTTTCTCAGTTTTGATGACAAAGGGCTCAGTCCAGCTTACAAGCATTTGACATCTCTGCGAAGGAACACACTCTTGCCCCTGGTGAGATGGAGGGAGCCTATGTCCCTCAAACAGTAGCCACCAGCCTACTGCTAACCCTTGGGAAGAGAACAGGCTATGTTTTTCCTCAGACTGCCATGATGCCAATATGGGTCCTGGTAAGAGATGTGCACCTGACCATGGATCAGCCTGCTTCTATCACAGAGAATAACCCAGGATGGATAATGTATATACTCCCCATTCTTGCTTTCATTGCTCCCCCCAATGAGATGATTTATTTAGGAAAGAAGTTGTAGCCTTTGACTATTCATTTTTTGAAAAGGTTTAGCATAATATAAAAAGGCTATTTGATCCCTCCTGGATGTTCATATATGCATTAATTAATAGGGTGGTATTGTTGATCCTTATTCTCTTTAAATATCTCCTGTAGCAGATCCGACATCAGCAGACAGCAACTAAGGCATCCTTTTTGCAGTCCTCTGTAGGAGGTTATAAATGCCAGGTTATCTGTAATTCAAAAAGCTACTGCCTAGTCCCCCAATGCTGGCAGGTCTCCAGGAATGAATCTCTTTGTTAGTGACAGGTAACAGCTTGTTTAGCAGGCCAACCTAAGACAGGCACAGTCCAGCTGCTGAGCCCTCCTCAGGTGGGGTCAACAAGGCCTGAGCAAAGAACTCTGGCTCCCAATGAACACCCATGTAACAAATAAAAGGGTGGAGATGTAGGAAGTTAAGGCCTACCAGGCTGAGAGGGGCCAACATGGAGCTGTCAGAGGTCCTGATGGTGCCTAGCCAATGGGGGCAACTACACAATGCCAATGGATTAGAGCGCCTGGGAGCTGGGAGAGTATATACAAGTTTTTCACCATTGTTAAATAAATGACTCTACTCTATGCCTTCTACCTGCCTCCCGATGTTTGAGACATTAACAGTGTGCCTTCTCACCCCCTCCCCCAGGAAGACATTAGGGTCCAGCAACACCCCTACCTCCCACAGCCCCCCTCAGCCATTTCTCCTAGCTCATCTCTATTTCTCTCCACCAATCACTGACAGGCAGAACTTTCTACCAGGGAACTCAGAGGTACCACAGAGGGCAACAGCAAACAAAGAATGGATCACCTACCCAAAGACAAGGCCAGCTATCAAAACTATGAACATCACAATCATCATAATTCAGATGCCTAGACCTCAACGCAAAATAAACATGAACAGCCAAGACAATAAGCTTCTCCCAAAACCTAGTGACTTTACTAAGTACCCCCTGAAAAATGCAATATAGCTGAAGCACAAACAAGGACTTATAATAGCAAGTATGACTATGTTCAAGGACCTTAAAGAAAATGTGACTAAATCTATTAAGTTCATGAAAACACAAAAAACAGAGTAACAAAATGAAGAAAACAGTTCAAGACATGAAAGTAGAAATAGAATCACTAAAGAAAAACCAAACTGAAAAAAATTTGGAAATGAAAAATTTAGGATGGCAAACAAAAACTTCAGAGACAAGCCTTACTAACAAAGTATGAGACATGGAAAGGAGAATCTCAGGTGTTGAAGGCAAGGTAGAAGAAATGGATAACTTAATAAAAGAAAAAGTTAAAAACAAAAACAAAACCCAGGCACAAAACATCCAGGAAAACTGGGACACTATGAAAATCTACAAATAAGAGGGACAGCGGGGGGGGGGGGGGGAAGGGTAAGAAGAAACCCAGGTCTAAGTCACAGTGAAAATCATAGAAGAAAATGTCCCCAACCTAAAGAAGAAAGTGCCTATCAAGGTATATGAGATTTAAAGAACACCAAATAAACAAGGCCAGGAAGGAAATTCCAATGGTACAAAATTGCCAGAATATTAAACATATAGAACAAAGAAAGAATATAAAAAGCTGCAGAGAAAAAGACCAAGTAACATATAAAAGCAGACCCATTAGAATAACACCTGACTTCTCAATGGTGAATCTGAAAGCCAGAGGGCCTAGATGAACATTCTACAAACTCTAAGAGACCACACATGCCAGTTCAGACTATTATATCCAACAAAACTATCAATCGCGAGTGACTGGGAAAGAAAAACATTCCACAATAAAAGCAAATTTAAGAAATATCTAGCTAAAAATCAAGCTCTATGGAAGGCACTAGAAAGAAACATTCAGTCTGAAGAGGTTAACCTCACCCAAGAAGACACAAGGAATAAATAATCCCAGAATAATACATCAAAATAAGTGGAAAATCCACACCATGAACAAAATAACAGGAAGCAATACACATTGCTCATTTATAACTTTCAATATTAATAGTCTCAATTCCCAAGTAAAATGACACTAATAGATTGGGTTAGAAAACAGGATCAAAGAAATACACATACCATCAAGTATGAATAGCACTTCAAGGTAAAAGGATAAAAAAGGCATTCCAAGCAAATGGCCTAAGAAGTTAGTAGGTGTAGTCATTTTAATATCTGACAAAATAGACCAAACCAAAACCAAGCAGAAGAGATAGAGAATGACACTACATAGCCATCAAAGGAAAAGTTCAGCAAGAGGATATTGCTACTCTAAACATTGCTACACCTAACACAGCGACACCCACGTTCATAAAAGAAACACTACTATACACTGACACCCATACAGTGACAGTGGGTGACTTCAATCCCCCACTCTTATCAATAGACAGGTCAAACAGACAAAAGACTAAACAGAGAAATGCTGGAGTTAAATAACAACGCAATTCAAATGGACCTTGCAGATATTTACAGAACATTTCACACAAACACAAAAGAATACACCTTCTTCTCAACAGCTCATGGAACTTTCTCTAGAACTGACCACATACTTGGACAAAAAGCAAGTCTTAACAAGTAGAAGAAAACTGAAACCCCTTGCATCCTATCTGACAACCACAGATTACAGCTGGGTATCAACAACAAAAAACAGGAAGTATACAAACTCATGGAAACTGAACTTGTGATCAAATGAAAAGCGGGTTAAGACAGAAATCAACTTTTAGAATGGAATGCAAATGAAAACATAACATATCCAAACCAATCGGACACAATAAAGGGAGTTTTAAGGCAAGTTCACGGCATTAAGTGCCTACAATACAAAAACTGGTGAGATCTTACATAATAACTTAGTGACATACCTGAAAGTTCTAAAACAAAAAGAACAAATAACACCCCCAAAGAGTAGACACAGTGGGCAAGAAATAATCAAACGCAGGGATGATATCAGTGAAATAGAAAACAAACAGCTAAAAAAATTACAAAGAAAAATGAAACGAGTTGGTTCTTTGACAAAATCAGTTGAGACTTAACCAACCCTTAACCCAATAAGCCAAAGATACACAGATACAAATTAATAAAATTAGAGATGAAAGGGGGGACATTACAACAGACACCAAGGAAACTAGGAGACTAGGGATACAAGGAACATATTTAAATATAATAAAGGCAATTTACAGCAAGCCCATAGCCAACATAAATGGAGAGAAACTCAAAGCACTTCCACTAAATCAAGAAGAATAAGACAAGGTTGTTCACTCTCTCCATACCTATTCAATATAGTACTTGAAGCAGTAAGACAACACACACACACACACACACACACACACACACGGCTAACCAAAAAGGCAAGTGAAAGACTTGTATAATAAAAACTTTAAGGGCTGGAGGGATGGCTCCAAGTATGAGAGCACTGATTGTTCTTCCAGAGGTCCTGAGTTCAATTCTCAGCAACCACATGGAGGCTTACAACCATCTATATTGAGATCTGATGCCCTCTTCTGGAATGCAGACATGTATGCAGACAGAATACTGTATTCATAAACAAAACAAAACAAAACTTCAAGATACTGAGAAAATTGAAGAGGACATTAGAAGATGTAAGATCTCCCCATGCTCATGAATTGGTAGGATTCATATAGTGAAAATGGTCATCCTATCAAAAGCAATCTATAGACTCAATGCAATTCCCATTAAAATTCTAACACAATTCTCCACAGAACTTTTCAAACCTAATTTTCAACTTCATATGGAAATACTCTAAAAAAGCTAAAACAATCCTGATTAATAAAAGAGCTGATGAAGGTATCACCATCCTAGATTTTAAGATGGACTACAGAGCTATAGTAATAAAAACAGCATGATATTGGCTTAAAAATAGACACATTTATCAATGAAATCAAAATGAAGACCCAGACTAAGTCCACACACCTATGGACACCTGGTTTTTGATAAAGAAGCCAGAAATACACACTGGAAAAAAGACAGCATCTTCAACAATGGCACTGACCAAACTGGATGGCTGCATGAAAGAACACAAACAGATGCACATTCATCACCCTGCACACAACTAGCCTCCAAGGGGATCAAGGACCTCAACGAAAGATGCCTGAATCTGACAGAAGAGCATGTGGGGGAAAAGTCTTGAGCTCACTGACACAGAAAAAAAAACTTTCTGAACAAGACACCAATATCCCAGGCCTAAGACCAACAATTAGTAAACGGGCCCCAGGAACCTGAAAGACTCATCATGGCAAAGGAGACATTGTCATTTGGACAAAGTGGCAGGCCACACAATGGGAAAAGATTTCTATCAATTACACATCTGTTAGAGGGCTACTGTCTAAAATACATAAAGAACTAAAAAAAAAAAAACACAACTGGACATCAAAAAAACAAATGACCCAATTAAAAAATGAGGTATAGAACTAAGCAGTGTTCTCAAAAAGATGAAATACAAGTAGTTGAGAAACACTTAACAGAATGTTCAACATCCTTAGTCAACAGGGAAATGTAAATCAAAACTACATTGAGATTTCATCTTACACTGGTCAGAATGGCCAAGGTCAATAAAACAAATGGCAGCTGATGATGATGAGGCTGTGGAGGAAGGGGAGCACTTGTTCATTACTGGTGGGAGTACAAATTTATACAGTCACTATGGAAATCAGTGTGTTGGTTCCTCAGGAAGCTTGGAATAAATCTACCTCAACCTCTGCCTCTTGGGCATATGCCCAAAGGACACTACAACCTACTACAGAGACACTTGCTCAACCACGTTCATTGCTGCTCTATTCATAACAGCCAGAAATTGTAAACAGTCTAAGTTTATCAACTTATGAGCAGATAATAAAAATGTAGTATATTTATACAATGGAATATTATTTACCTATTGCAAAATTATGAATTTCACAGGTAAATAGATGGAGTTAGAAAAAAAAAACCATCCTAAATGAGTTATATAAATATTGTATGTTTTCTCTTACATATGGGGATGTTGTTTTTTTTAATGATTTATTTATTTTTATTTTATGTGCATTGGTGTTTTGCTTGCAGATATGTCTGTGTAAGGGAGTTTACAGACAGTTGTGAGCTGCCATGTGGGTGTTAAAAATCGAACCTTGTCCTCTGGAAGAGCAGTCACTGCTCTTAACCACCGAGCCTTCTTTCCAGCTTCATGGATGCTGGTTTTTAAGCCTCTGATATGTACACTATGATCTGTATAAACATAGAGGCTAGGTACCTAGGAAGGGACTGGGGGACAGGGGAGGAGAGAATCTCCCAAGGAAAGGTAAACAGAATACATTGTTATGAAGACATGGGGGGGGGGACCTTGTTGTGTGGGGGTATTAAATGGGGAGAAGGATGGAAAAGAGGGATAAAGGTAGGATATGGGGAAGGACAACTAAGAAACCTACTACTGTAGAAGCCGACAGGGCCCATAGGTATGGGTCCATTCTACCTTGACTAATGGTCAGAGAGCTGGAACTTCTGTTCTCTCAAATTTGTCAACAGTTCAAACAGGTTGGCTAATATCCAGACCTGATATTTCAGGTATTAAGAAGTAGATATGTTTCTACCCCAAACATAAGTCTTAAGATCCAACTAGGTTCCTATTCCCTTAGGGAGATAACAATGGATTCCACCCAGAGAGTGGTTTGCCTACAGAATGTTTTTTTTTTTTTTTTTAAAGATTTATTTATTTATTGTATACACAATGTTAAGCCTCCTTGTATGCATGCAGGCCAGAAGAGGGCACCAGATCATATTACAGATGGTTGTGAGCCACCATGTGGTTGCTGGGAATTGAACTCAGGACCTCTGGAAGATCAGCCAGTGCTCTTAACCTCTGAGTTATCTCTCCAGCCCCCTACAGAATATTTTGGTCTAAGATGTGAGCATTATTTGTTTTGTTTTAGCAACAGAATGTTTAACTAAGAATGTAGTTCGTAACCTTTCAATTAGTCTGTTCATTCCTTGTATCATGTTAACACAGTTTTTTTTTTTTTTTTTTTTTAATTTTACTCCTACCTTTTGTGGTCGGGTTATTTAAGCAAATGGAAATTAAACGTGGGTGAATGTTCAGTATTTACTGGAACTCCCTCCTGATACTACCCTATGTTTCTGTTTGCTATTTTCACTCACGTCTTCATTCTCTTTACTTATTTTTCTAATCCCCATGCCCCTACCGTGGTAAGTGGTCTCTTATGAAGCTGGTTTATGACAAGAAGCTTCCTAAAATATATACACACATGAAAGAAATCCAAATGGAGTCAAGAAGGGGAGGACATCTAGACTTAGACATCTTTCGCCAAGTGAAACCTCCAATGCAGGAGTGTGTTACATTTAATCGAGTAGTAAATCAAAGGGGCACTAAGGAAACCCCAAATACCTCAGGCCTATGTTATTGTTGGTCTTCACAACCGATGGCTGAAGACAACACTGACACAGTCTCTGTTGGCGGGTGGTCTATAGAATTAACCAGGCTAGCTCTAATATAAAATATTCTTTAATAAAGGGAAGAAGGAGAACTTACAAAAGCCAAGGTTCCAGCGAAGAGCACAGGAGAAACAAAGAGGAAGCGGGAAGCACACCCACAAGTTTTGTAAGTAAATCTTAGCCTAAGGGGAACACACCTCACAAACAAGGTGATTGGCTGAGGTTCCCCTTCATCTCTCATTAAACAGGAGAAGTCAAGCTGGTGTGTAATAGAGACTTTACCCCTACCAGCTGGTGTCATGGTACTGGAAGGTGCTCTGCACACTACTAGAGGAGACGGTAACCATCAGGCCAGCCCTGTGATCTGTAGCAGTGATCTTGCCCGCAAAATATGCTGGTGCAATAGTAGCACAGACGTTGTGGGGATAAGTCTCTGACTGGACTTAAGGCCCACTCCAGGAGCTAGAACCCGTGCCTGACACTGCTCGGGTGGCCAGGAACCTGAGCCTAGATGGGCCATGTGCCTAGGAGAAGACCAAATTCTATAGTCCTGCCATAAAATGACTCCTCGTGATATTCTGCTCAGCTATCTTCAGAGAAGCTTCTTGTAGTGGATGGGAATTAACACAGAGGCCTACAACTGTGCAATGTACAGAGTCAGAGATTTTGGAGCACTCAATCCTAAATTGGATGTCTTCATCAAACCCTCTTCTCAGGGCTCAGAGAGCTATGCTGAAAAAACGGGAGGAGATTGTAAGAGCCAGAGAGAATGGATGACTCCCATCAAACAGTGAGATGACCCCAGACACAACAGGACTGATGACATATGAAATCAGAGACTTTGGCAACAAACACAGGGCCTATACAGGTCTAAGCCAGACAGGGTCTCATTATTGAAAGGGGGAAGTGGCCACGGCACAGGCTCCCATCTCTAGCCTAGAAGCTATCTGCAGCTGACACCTTCTTGCAAATGAAATTTAGTCTTCTCCACGAGAATCTCACTAAGTATATAAGCCATACTTCAGGGGAGGTCTCAGCAGGAGATGGCCAGCATAAAATGGACATTATTTGTGCCAACTTTTTGTCTAAAATTGCTTTGTTTGGGCATCTTCCTGTCTTATTAGATTTTGCTTATATATTTTGTTTCTGACTTTGTGTGTCTGTGGTGTGTGTCTGTGGTATGTGTATGTGTGCGTGCATGCATGAGAGAAAGATTACTTTTTTCCATTTGGTTTGGGGATTTTGTTTTTTAAAGAGAAAGAAAAGTTGTGGAGTAGCAGAGTAGGGAGGATCTGGGATGAGCTGTGGGAGGGAAAAAGCATGATCAGAAGATAGGGTATGAAAAACTCTTTCTCAATTAAAAATAAAATTGCCAAATCATCATTAACAACAACACACCCAAAACAAAACAACACAAATGAAAAAATCCAAGATGAAACAGCATTGTGTGACATATTTAGAAGTGTTACTAGGAAAGGAAGAAATATCTCATCCTATATCCAAGGGAACTAACCTTCAAGAATGGGAGAAATGAAGATACTCTCAGACAAACAAGAGCTGAGTGGGTCTGTTAGAAAAGTATCTGTGTCCAACAGAAAGGCTAAGGGGAGTCAGTCCACCACCAATTAACTTGAAACTAATAAAGAAAACAGACAGCAGGCAAAAGACCAGCTCGTTGGATACAGGGATGAACAAAAAAATCAGAGGGAAGAACAAGGGACAAACAAAAAACAACACATTAAGGAGAAAAGCAGCAGAAGGGAAGGAGGAAAGCAAGACACTGGCTCAGTTCATGGCAGAGTCTTGGTGCTCAGTTTCCTGTGGTAAGAAAATGGCACTCAGGAATCATAGCCACACCAATTAAACATGGGGTTTTGCTCCATAGTTGGAATCCATTAAAGAGAATTGAGAATGCAGAATGACTAAGAATATCTTCAGACAATATAAAACTAGACACTAGCTGGCTCTCTGTTAAATAGTAAAGAGTGAATTCAAGCTGTCTTTCAAATAAATATGATAGACAAAGAAGTGGCAGCAGGAAAAACAAATAAGAAAATCAACTCAATTCACTTTCACCAGGATTGTACCTGTTTGTCGCAGCATCCTGAATGCTGGCATTTTTTTGAGTTAAATTATCTTCTCTTGAAGCCTAAGAAAATAAAATAATAATAAACACTGAATCATTGAAAAGATACTCAAGTAACAAATTTATTTTTTTTCCTGTAAAAACAGAAAAATTGACTTGCTTCAGTTCAAATAAGAGGTAATTATATCTTACCAGTACCATACCTAATATAATGCTATCCAACAACCAGGTCAATAGATGATAATAATAACAATAATAATAATAATTAATAATAATAATAATAAAGTTCAGAGTGTTGAATATGCCTGGCACATTTTCTTACCACACAGCCATTAACTACTCAAGACATAACAGATTTTTTTTACCCAATACAAACAAAATTCACAAAGATTCAACGCCAGCATTGTCCAAATATACATGACAAAAAGAATATGGATAGCTATATATTTGGTTTCTTAAATGTGAGAAATCCAGAAGTTTTTCTAAGAGCTCTGTTTTACCCAACACTACCGAGACTGAGAAATCCACTGTGATTAAGAAGAGACCAGCATCGCTGAGGTAAAATCTGAGAAGTGTTCCTTCAGGGTCAGAACACAGAACTATGGTTCAGAGTGGGCTGAGGCTGTCTCCTATGCTGGCAGCCAAACTGGGTAATGTGTAAATTTGTACTGGATTTAAAGGTCATGGGGTAGCCCCTATAAAATCAGAGATCCACGTGCTTCTGCCTCCCAAGAGCTGGGATTAAAGGCATGTGTCACCACCCCTGGCCTAACTGTACATATTTGTAAATATGTAAACTGTATGGGTTTTGAATGATAAACCAAATTTTCTCCCGACACACACCTTGTGTGATCATAAAATATAACTGTATGTTTTGGTATGAGAAAGACACTTACAGTGTAAATCAGGAAACTCTCCTTCCTGTCCTATTTTCTGAAAGAGTCTGTATATTATTGTTATTGCTTCTTTTTAAAATATAGTATAAAGCCAGGCATGGTGGTGCATATCTTTAACCACAGCATTTGGGAGGCAGACAGAACTCTGTGAGTTTAAGGCCAGCCTTGTCTACACAGTGAGTTCCAGGACAGCCAGAGCTACACAATCGAGAGATCATTTTTCAAAATATATAAATAAAAAATAAAAAAATTGGGTAGATATTTACCATGAAGGCATATGCTCCTAGAATTTTCTTTATAAAGTGGTTGTCACTATAAAATAAGATCCTTGTAATTTAAAGGTATTAAAATTATTTCTCATTTTATTCAATCAGAAACGAACAACTGAAATGTAAGATCATGTTGTCTTGGTCCATTTAGACTGCTATAAGATGCCCTGAGCCAGAGAGCATGCAAATAAGCATTAGGGCCACTCTGCTAGAGGCTGGGAAGTCCAAGGTCAAGAAACCAGTCTCAGGGGACAAACCAGTTCCTTGGCCCTTTTCTAAGAACATTAAAAAAATTCAGATTATATGTTAATCACATCAGCTGTTACAATGACCATTACTATCAGGGCCTTTTATTTCATTTTGTTTTATTTTATTTTATTTGAGACATGGTATCACTATATAACCCTGGCTGGCCTGGGACTCAAGAGATATACCTGTCTCTGCTTCCTGAGTACTGGGATTAAAGGTGTGTGCTTACCATGCTCAACTGGGCCATACTTTTTAGTGTTTGTTATGTTTCTTTGTACTTTGAATTTATTACTTTATTTCATTCTTACAAAGCATCTTAAGGAAGGCATTATCATTATCTTATTTAAAAGAGAAAACAAAGCGTGAAAAATAAACTAATTTGCCCCAAAACACAAAGTTGGAAGGGGACAAAATAGAAATGAGATTCTAAAGCCTAGACTTTCATATCTTACATTTATCATCTAAACTGTTAAGTATGTTTTGTGTGTGTTTGGTATCATGTCCTAGCTAAGAGTCACTATTGCTGCGATGAAACACCATGACCAAAGCAACTTGGGGAGGAAAGGGTTAATTTGGCTTCTACTTCCACATGGATGCTCATCACTGAAGGGAGTCACGAGAGGAACTCAAGCAGGGCAGAAATCCAGAGGCAGGAGCTGATGCAGGGGCCATGGAGGAGTGCTGCTTCCTGGCTTGTTCTTCATGGCTTGCTCAGTCTGCCTTCTTACAGGACAAAGGACTACCAGCTCAGGGGTGACGGCACCCACAATGAGCTGGGTCCACCCCACCAATCACTAATTAAGAAAATGCCCAACAGGCATACCTACAACCCAATCATCTTTTAGAGGCATTTTCTCAATTTCTGCTCTCTGATTACTATAACTCGACGTAAAACTGGCCAGCACACATCAGGACCACAGCTACTGGAGAAAGCTCACCTTGTGCACTGCTTCTACTTGAGCCTTCAAGATATTGCTCTTGAAGTCAGGAGGAACCCTTACCGCATTCAATCCTGGGCTCTCAATGGCATTATTAAGACATTTCTCAGTCAACTTTACCACTTCTTCCTGAATATTAAAAAATAAAATCACTCTTGAGAGGCCATAGTTATGTGGAAATAGGAATGTTGAACGTTTATATTCAGACAACCAGGAAATAATACACCTCAGGCACCTCCTGTTGGAGACACTCACTCCTGTAGCCATCTGCTTCAGAGAAGGAGCTCCAGAAAGAAAGAACCTGTCCCTGGAGGGTCTAATCTCAAGTCCGCCTGGGGTAAACGTCAGCAAGAGTCACATATCCTCCATGAATGTCTTAACTCAATTATTTCAGTACCTTAGCTGCTTAAAGATAGGAATTAGGTCCTGAGATGTGAAAAGGTCCTGAGCATTCATATTTTATGTTTATAACTCTGGAGTTGTCACCAAGGAAGGAGGTGACTTTTTGTAACAAAGTATATGTAACAATTAATATAACAAATATGTAAGCATTCTCAAACACACTGATGAAAACCACAAATAACAGACCCACTTAATAAATACTGTAATTACAGATTAGCTATCAGAAATAAATGGAGGTAGACTAATATATTTAAAAGAAACATAAGCAATCCGTGTTACATTTAATATTTTGCTTAACTTAAACAGTAAGTCATGACAGAATAGCTGCGGGGCCTAGGACTGCCTAGCTTAGACACCACTTTCCAGGTCTGAACAAATTTGATGTACTTATTCTGATTTTGATGTTTCTCAATGGAGTTTATTTCAGCCTCTAGGTAGCACCCCAAAGTCTGTATTTAAAAATTTTGTTTTTTGAGAGATTCTCCTTATGTAGCTCAGACTGGCCCTGAGCTACTAATCCTCTGGCTCAGCATCCCAAAGACCGAGATTATAGGAATGTGCCAGCGGGCCTGTCTCTAAATTTGAATTTTTAACAAGCTTTCCTATATAATTCTGATAGAAAAAAGTCTGAGAACCACTTTTTAAGATTTGATTTTGCCTGCAAACCCCTAGCTCCTATTAGCAAAGTCTCTCTCTCCCTCTCTCCTTGTCCCCCCCCCCCCCACCTCTGTCTCTTTGTTACTGTGGACTGAACGGACCTCACGCACCCCTTTCTCTTGGCGAATTTAGAGACAGGCTCTCACTGAGCAGTTCAGGTTGACGCTGAAATGACCGTTCCCTTGGTAGGTCTTGGATTTACGATTCCTCTCCTTTAGCTTCCCAACCGTCTGGGATCATGGCTCTGAACCAAGCTCAGCTCACAGCAGCCCTCTCCCACTTTCCAAAGATTACTATGTTGCAGAGTTGAGGACTTCTTAATCATTGGCACATTACAACCATTCTCACTTCAAACCTCAAAACACAGGCATTAAGATAAAAAATATACAAACCACTTAACCTATGGCTTTCAGTCAGCCCAATAATGCTTTTTCTCTGTGCTTATTTAGTTTAAACTATGTGTACGAATGTGACTGTATGTGTATGGTAAGCGCAGTGCCCATAGCGGTCAGAAGAGGGCATCAGATTCCCCGAGACTCCAGTGACAGGATTGTGAGCTACTATATGGGTGAGCCTCCATGTGGGTGCTGGGAATCAAACCTAGTGCTCTTAACCACTGACTATCTCTCTAGCCCCTCAGTGTGTTTTTAAAAAACCACCATGACCTAAGTCCCAAGACTTAGGAGGTGAGGCAGGCAGATCTGAGTTTGAGGCTAGACTGGTCTGCAGAATGAGTTACATGACAATCAGGGCTGAACAGAGAAATCCTGTCTCAAAACCAAACAAATATCCATCATGAAACACCTTAAATTTTATTTATTTTTAAGATAGTGTTGAACTCACTTCGCTATGCCTGCTTCTGACCTTAAAATTATGTTTTCTGCATTTATTTTTATTTCATGAGTGTGTGTGTGTGTGTATTGAGAAAGTGTTTCTCTGTGCAGCAAGATTTATTTGTTTGTTTATTTGTTTATTTTTTTGTTTTTCGAGACAGGGTTTCTCTACAGCTTTGGAGCCTGTCCTGGAACTAGCTCTTGTAGACTAGGCTGGCCTCGAACTTACAGAGATCTGCCCTCCTCTGCCTCCCGAGTGCTGGGATTAAAGGTGTGCACCACCACCACCCAGCTTCCCATTAAAATTCTTAATGTTGTCATGCAACTTTCCTCCTTCCCGTCTACACAGCCACACATTTCACCTTTCAAAATGGGAACAAAGGTCTATGAGAGCTCAACAGACAGACTTTCAACCAAAACAGGATATCTCACCCGAGAAACCGCCCCCATCAGATTGGTGTGTTGGCAAACTGTGAGCAGCTGGTTAATGACAGATGAGGTAGAGCCCAGCCCACTGTGGGTGGGGCTGCACCAGGGTAGGTGGTCATGGATTGTAGAAGACAGCATACTAAGCAAGTCACGGAGAGTAAGCCAGTGAGCAGCACCCCGCTATGGCTTTTGCTTTACTTCCTGCCCTAGGTTCCTGCTCTCACTTCCCTTCACTTAAGCTGTAAGACAAAACTAACCCACCCCTCTCCAGCTGCTTTTGGTCATAGCCTTTATGAGAGTAATAGAAAGCAAATGAAGACACAAGTGTCTTGGAAGGTGAGTCTTCTGGGAAGTATGATGATGTGTAACAAGTAGACACAGAAAGATCCCAGTACCTGGCTGTTGACATTAATGTCAATGGGAGGTCGAGGAGATGGCAAGATATTCTGCTCCATTTCAAGCTCTTTAAGCTTCTCTGTGTCATCTTTTAATGCTGGAAGAAAAAAAAAAAACAATCTGTTTCATTAGTCTGCCTGGCTCTGACAGTTACGGGAGGGTGTGCACTGAAGTTCTGTGTTTTCTTCATAAAGAGTGGAATAAGCTGGGCGGTAGTGGCGCATACCTTTAACCCCAGCACTTGGGAGGCAGCCAGATCGAAGCTCAAGGCCAGCCACTAAAATGTGAGTTCTAGGACAGCCAAGGCTAGAGGAAGGAGGGTTGTTGGGTTGAAGGGACCATCTGGAAATGCCTGTCAATAAATCCAGGGGCTTCTTGTGGCTGCACATTAGAACCACATCTAGGGCCTTCAAGGAATTCCCAATTCCCAGACTTGTCCTAGTAATCTTTTAAAATCTCTGGTTCTGGAATGTGTGTGCGTGTGTAGGTCGGAGGACAGTTCTGAGAGGCTGTTTGCATCCTTTTCATTCTTTCTTGCCACCATGGGGTCTGCAGATGAACTCAGGCCGCCAGGCTTATTTAAGCAAGCACTTTTACCCACTGAACCATCTCACTGTTCAAGAATAATTTTACCACTCTCTAGAGCAGTGGTTCTCAACCTTCCCAATGCTGCGGGCTGACCCTTTAACACAGCTCCTCATGCTGTGGTGATCCTCAGCCATAAATTTATTTTTGCTGCTACTTCCTAAACTGTAATTTTGCTACTGTTATGAACGGTAATATAAATATCTGATATGTAGGATATATGAAAGGGTCATTTGATCCCCAAAGGGGTCATGACCCACAGGTTGAGAACCACTGTTCTAGAGACTGCACATTTCTTAAACTCTCCAGGGATCTTCATGCTCAGAGCTAAAAGTCACTAACTCAATGCTGGTCTTTACTAAATCCTTCTTAGCCATTTACATAGTTCCTATTTCTGGCTTTGTTAAGTTTTAAATTATTGACCGAACTTAGCATGAATGCTGACACCACAAATGTTTTAGCTTGCACTGATAAATTAGTATTTTCTTGTTTTGAACTAGAATTGCTTGGCTGACAAATGTCCTGAGATACAGAACAGATGAGCAAAACCAACACCAAGCAAAAATCTAGCTACTATTTGTACCCACTCTTACCATGAGATAACTTTTCTTTCTGAGGTGAGTAGTACACAAAGGGCCAGCATTCCGTCTTGTGAAACTCTGGATCCATTCCTGTTTAGACAATCTCTGGATGCCAGACCCGAGACTTGACTCTATCATACCCCTTCCCTTTGCTCCGAGTAGGGATTAGCCCATCACGTTAGACTGTAAGGCAGAGCTCCCACCATCGGGTGCCACAGTAAACTTCCCCTGTGTGCTTGCTTGGTTTGGGGGTAAGCACCCTTTTGTAACTGCCTTGCTGAGTCACTTCTGTGTTTCTCTTTGTGTGACTGCAGGAATAGTCCTTTACAGTTTGGGGATATCCTGGATTTCAAATCTATCTGGAGTAGTTAGATCTCCCTCCCTTGGGGAGATCATGTTCCACAGCTTTGTTGTAGTGGCCCCCAGGTTCCCAGTGAGTGATGTTTCTTGGATCAGTACCATCCCAGATTGTAAAATCCTCAGCGATGTGGGTAAGGGCCCAGTAGAGCTCTGCAGTTCCAGGGAAACTCCATGCACAGAACAAGAAAGAAGATTTATGAGGAGTGGTAAAGTATGTGCTTGGCATTGGGATGTCCTGGATACTACACTCAAGTGGATAAGATTCACTTGGCACTGGGATGTCCTGGATACTGCGCTCAAGTGGATGAGATTCACTTGGCATTGGGATGCACTGGATACTGCACTCAAGTGATGAGATTCACCTGGTACTGGGATGCACTGGATACTGCGCTCAAGTGATGAGATTCACTTGGCACTGGGATGCACTGGATACTGCGCTCAAGTGGATGAGATGTACTCTGAGCATGAAGAGAATGTGGAGCTCAGTCCACAATTCCACCGGTGCTCAGGTGACCGCACAGAGCGTCTCTCAGATCCATTTAGGGATTTGTATCAACCTGACAAGACGTGGCAAGGCAGTTGTCTTGGAGTATAAGAAGCCTCTAGTCCAGGGAAGTGGGGATTCAGTTTCTAAGGGACTCATATTTGGAAGTCAGGATAGGAAATCGCAAAAATAAATAGAGCTCTAGGAAAAATGAAGTAAGAATAAACTTTCTCTAATAGTTCATTGGGACTTGTGCTTAACAACTAGAAGGGTAACGAGAAAACTAAAAACAAAAAATAAAACCAAACCCACAGACGATAAAGAACTGTTGTTCCATGTGGACCCAAGGCCCACCTGTAAGCCTTTGGTCTTCTGGACCAAATTGAAAGGTCCCATGAGAACTGGGTCTACCAACTCCTAACTGAACATGTTGGCACCAAGAATCTCACTGCTCAGGAAGAGACTGAAGTGATGATTTCAGTAAGAATGGCCTCCATGGTCTCCTATGTTTGAATGCTCTGTCACCAGGGAGTGACACTACCTTAGAAGGACTAGGAGGTATTTCCTTGTTGGAGTAGGTGTGGCCTTACTGGAGGAAGTGTGTCACTGGGAGTGGGTTTTGAGAATTCAAAAGTTCAAGCCAGGCCCAGTGGCTCTCTCTTCTGCTGCTTGTAGATTGGAATGTAGAACTCTCAGCTGCCTCTCCAGCACCATGTCTGCCTGTGAGCCCCCATGCTCCCCACCATGTGATAATGGACTAAACTTCTGAAACTCTGAGTGGCCCCAATCAAATGCTTTCCTCTGTTAGAGCTGCCTTGACCACAGTGTCTTCACAGCAACAGAACACTGACTAAGACAACTGATTAATTATATTCTCTCTTGGAGAAAGGGGCTCAGTCCTTTATCTGATGAAAATGGAGATTAAAGAAATCTAGCAACCTGAAAGGAATCTTCAAAGCCTCCCTTCCCCCTTCCCCTAAGTGAAAACCTCAGATCTTATTCCCTCAGGCTTTTGTGACTGACTGATGGCCACATGGTGGAAACTCAATGTTATGTTTAGCTTCTTAACTTCTCTCCGGACATAGAATTTTCTTCTCCATCATGGTTCCCTCAGAGAAGCCGGGAAACTTTGGAATCAGGTTTGGGGGAAGGGAGGGCAAATAACCACTTGGAGTGGTGGCCTGTCACAGCCTTAAGACCATGTGGTGTCCAGGCAGTTGTTTTTCTTACTAAAAGCACCGCACAAGGCTGCTCAGCTTTCCGTCAGGATGAACTGCTTTCACAAGTGCAGCATGTCGGAGTCACACACGTCTGATCTCAGCTGTCAGTATGCTCAGGTGGAACAACACGGGGCCCAGGTGACCCGGGGCTCTCAGAGCTATAGCACACATGTGGGCGTGAGCACACCTCCCACTCCTGCTGCTTCATTAACAGGCTCCTTTGCCAGCACATGCATGTACTGTGAAGCTGTGCAGAGATCACATGGGATCCAGATGACACTGATTGGTGTTCACAAATACAACTGTAGTGAGATACATGGACTCCTCCTTGTATCTCTGCTTTCCTGGGCCTACACACCTAAGCCACACAGACTGTCTCCTGTTCTGCCCATGTTAACCTAACTTAGGCCATTTTGTGTTGTTTTTTTTTTTTTTTTTTATAAAGAAAAGAAGGTGAGAGTCTCCACTCTCTCTGTGGAATATTCTCTGTGGAATATGTGGGTCACACACAGACTTGAGTCCCAGTGTGAGGTGGGCTCATTTTATCACAGACTGAACTCACCACAGTAGAAAGAAAGCGTGTGGATTTATCACCATCAAGATGGAAGGAATGTGACATCCTTAAGATTGGGAAGGTCATGTGACTTTACTACCATCTTGGCTACTGCAACCACATGGAACAGATCAAAATGGTTGCCCTCTAAAACTTCCCAGTGCCACTTGGCACTGCCCCGATTCTACAACGGCACAGGGTTCTGTCTGGAGGAGGTGAGTGAGGAGGACGGGCACAGACTGGCCGCACAGTTTAGGGAAGAATATGCTCCCTCCCTCGAGGGAACAGGTTTCTTGGCTGAAAGCCAGAAATATTCTTGTGCCTCATGGTAGCTTCATGCTTTCCAGAGATGTCCGGCATCTAATCTGCTTCTAAATAATTCTTCAAAGAGGAAAATGTTAGAACAGGTAAAGGCTCACAAAAAGACCTAACATTCAAGCTGGACCCGGTTAGATTCATGTCCAGGGGTCACTCCTAGGAAGGTGGCTCACCTTAAACCATGCTAACAAACCCCTTAGGGCCTTGTCTTGTGTCCATCAGACCACTCTCAACCAACACTTCCTAACAACTTTCAACAATGATTTGTTACTAGAGACTACAGAAGGTCAGTGTGTGCTGGCTGAGTCTGAGAAAAACATGGACCATGGGGTGTGTGTTACAAAGTCTTTTCTTTCAAAGATAGGTACCCACCCAGAGTCAGTATTTTGCAAACCTCCTCCACCTTGTGAAACTCTTGCATACATGCCTGTTTACAGAGCCCTGGATGCCAAACATTCCTGAGAGTTGACTCTACCGCAACTCTTCCTTTAATGGCATTTAAGAATTAGCCAATCATGTCAGTCTATAATGGTGAGCTTCCACCAATGGGGGGGGGCACAGTGACTACACTGTGACAGGATCAAAACTAGAGACCTTCTCACCCTGGGTGCTTGCCTGCTTGATCTGCTTGGTTGAGCCCTCTGCAAAAGCCATGTGGCTGAGCTACTTTCGCCTTGCTCATGTGCCTCTTTGTGTGATGCCAGGTGTATTGTTTTTCAAATTACTTAACATCATTCTTCATTTTCACACTATAACCATTATAAAATACAGAGTACATTGGACAGGAAGACAGAGAAGATGAAGTTGGGCATAAGAATATATGTTTGCATTCCCAAGGCTTTGAAGGCTGGGGCAAGTGAATCACTGCAAGTGATCCCAAGGCCAGCCTAAACTACATAGCATGTTGTAGGTGAGCCTGGGCTACATACTGAGACCTTGTGTCAAAACAAAACAAGACCAAATAGACTTTCACTCTCTAAACAATTCTGAATGCTGTATGTGCATGTGTGTGTTTGTGTGAGAGGATATGTGTAGCACAGAGACCAGAAGTCTCCTTCTACTAACACTTTTTATAAGAATATATTATAAGAATGCTCTAACTAGTCTCATTGATTGGCTTTAAGGAAATGGTATAACTATGAACTCAGTCCTTCTTGGGAAGAATTTCTTCTGTCACCACTTGAGTAGCATTCAAGCCTTTCTTGAATACCTTCTATAATGAGAAATACACCCTTAGGTGTCTATATCTAGGGTATAGCAGAAGGAACTTAAAATATTTTCCTTATACAGATAAAAATTTGCTTTGCTACACTTGTAAACTGCTCCTAAGTAAATCACTTATAAATAACTTCACATATGACTTCAAAGGATACAGAAAATTATCTTGATCTTTTAAAAATTTATATATTTTTATTATTGTATGTACATGGAGAGTGTGCAGGAGGGAGGATGTGCACGCCCCCGTGGGTGTGTGGAGGTCAGGGGACAGCTGTGTTGAGTCATTTCCTTCTTCTACCTTTATGTGTAGATCAAACTTCTATCATCAGACTTGTGCAACAAGCACCGCCCTGGCTGAGCCATCTTCCTAGACTCTCACTTGATAATTTATAGGGAACCCTACTCCATTATACCATGCCATTCTCACCCGCTACAACCAGCTAACAATTATATACTTCATAAATTATGTGTTAATACAAGCTATTATGGCACGGAAGGAACAACTAAATTTTTTAAAATTTATATAATATCAAACAGAATGTAAATAAAATCAATATTTCCATCTCCATAAATAAGATGTAGAACACAGGCAGCCATCATATTCATGAGATCGAATGCGCCCGTGTGAGTCCACCATGCTTGGCCTGGGGAGGTGAGTCACTGGACCTTCACCTGAGTGTCTAGCCACTCCCCCTAGCCATTTGGATACAATTTCATCCTAACTGCACATGGCTGGAGAGAAAGTGTCTGGGAGGGGCTAGAGTATACAGGCTGGGGAAGATGTACTAACAGGGATCCATTTACATGGCTATTGGGGAGCTCTCAGCCATGCTGGGTGCAGACCTTCCAGTGTAGCTGCTTTAGGGACACCAACACTCACCTCTAACTTCTCACTCGCACTCTGAAGTGAGCACAACCAACTCACTGTTGCCCAGGCTGAACTCTGGTGGAATCAGACTTTGGTTTGTCCTGGGGACCTTATGAGGAGGGTTCAGATTCTGTTCACATCTCCCCCAAGAAGGAATACTCCTAACAGCAGGCTATTTTTATTCTGATCCTAGAAGTACTTTGCTTTAAGGTAGTTTTGCCTCTGGCAGGATCTAGATGTGAAGGCTTTGGTTTGTTAGCGTGTATCTTTCTCACTTTAAGAAGAGCAACCATTTCTAAAAGAAGGTAGAGCCCAGGGCAAGAATTTAACTATCTAAAAGAAATTATGACAGAGGAAACACTAATATCTGACAGATACTAAAACAGAAATGGAGATTTTTTTTTAAAGATTTATTTTAAATTACGTGTATAGAGTATTTGTGTGTGGGTAGGTGATGTGTTGATGTAGGACCCCAGAGCTGGAGTTGCAGGTTACTGTGAGCCATGCAATGTGGGTGCTGGGAACTAAACTCAGGTCCTCTGCAAGAGCATCTGTGCACTTAACCTCTGAGCCATCTTTCTCCAGCTTTGTGAAGAATGTCTAATGACTTACTGTCTTTAGAAAAACAATGACAGCATGAAATATGCAGGCAAATGAATGGAACTAGAAAATGAATCATCCTGAGTGAGGTAACCCAGACTCAGAAAGACAAACATGGCATGTACTCCCTTATATACGGATATTAGCTGTAAAGTAAAGGATAACAATGCTACAATCCACAGACCCAAGAGGCTAGGTAACAAGGAGGACTCAAGGGGGATGGTCCAATTCCCATGGGGAGGAGAAATAGAAAAGATTTCATGGACAGACTGGGGGCAGGTGGGCAACATAAGGGATCAGATGGGGTGGTGCTGGGGGAAGTACTGAAAAAAATTATTGGAAAGCGGGGGCATTT